>NW_027175887.1:2535855-2665855 GCF_023055335.1 Clinocottus analis | reverse complement strand
AGAAGAGGTTCAGTTGACCAGGTTGATGGGAGGAGGAGGGAGGGATGGAGGGAGGGAGGGAGGGAGGGAGGGGTTTCGGGGCGGTAACGACGGCCGTTTGTCGGGCTCCGCGTTTCTCCGCATTCCTGCCGAGAGGCGGCGAGCAACACGCGGCAGATTAATCATGTTTATCGTCGTCGGCCCGACGGGGGAAGAGCGGGATGAAGACGTATCGGTGACTCGAGTGGTCGGCATGTCGGCAGCGGTCCTGATGACACAGTGCTGTGCAGACGCAGTGGAGGCACAGCAACGCAATATTCAGAGAAATACTCGCTCCAGAGCACTACTTGCGTACTGGGGATATACAGTATGTATATATTATTCATGGTTTTCAGAGGATGGATTACACTCTGGTTTCCCTCCGACTTTCCCTTTCGGCGCCGTCGACACGTTCACAAATTTGTACCTTCGGTGGGAAATATCCCGACTACGGTTGTACGAATTTCCATGGAAGCGGTGGGGCTCCGAGGTGTTTGAGGAGACGTCCCACCGACTTTGCTGATCCATCAACTTTAGCCTTTATGTTGCCATCGTGCCGACTGACATTTGAGGTTTTTGAGGGAAGCGTCTCGAGAACTATTTGACGGCTCGCCGTTAAGAAAAAAATCACGTTCCCCCTCGGGATGAATCCTCACATCTTTGACGATCCCCCGACCTCAGCTGCAGTCGGTTTTTAGCGCTAATTCGCTAATAGTAGCATGCTAGCACACATAAAGAAGACGTGTCAGCATTTGAGCTCAAAGCCCCGCTGTGACTTTTGCCGCGTTTTCCTCTGCGCGGCTTCGGGACCCGACTCGCTTGCAGCCTTTCCTTATTTGGTTTTCCATTGGCGGAAGGTGTGGTTAGTACAAAGTACTGGTTTTGGTACCACCGCAGGTTTTTCGGTTTCAATACTAGAAGATTAAAAAGCAGGGGATCGACACCAAATATGCTCACTTTCACGGGTTTGTGCAGAGCGATGAGCGGCCATCACGAGTGAGCACAGTTTTATTTACTCGACTACAGATTCTTAAACAACTGACGTGGGATCCAGAGAACTTGGAGAAGATGATAACCGCAAAAAAAAAAACACACAACCTCCATTGAGGTGCTGCTACCTGCGCTGGTAAAAATCAAACAAAGAAATGTACCAAAGCAAGCAAACGTGTGTGGAGTCAACACAGTGTTCAACATGAGCTCATTGTTGTTTGTACTGTCAGCTGGTGCAACCTTTTAGCTTTACACGCTAAAGGAGAGGAGTGGACACATTTTGGATACCGAGAGAATAAACAATAAAATAAAATGAAGTAATACATTGCTGGGGCTGCAACCCATTATTTTATTATGATTGATTAATCTACCATACTTATACTTTATTACAATAACAGTTTGAAAACTGTCCAATAGAAGGTTTCAGTGCGAAACGTGTGTTTTACCCAAAACCCAAATAAATGAAGTTCCCCATCACACGACTTACATGAAGGAAAACGACTCAGTTAACTGTGAAAGCGGCGGATGCACATTTCCTGTGTTTCAACTCCATACACGGGTTCATTCCTCACGCGAGGTGCTCGTGGTATTGTGTCAGCTCCCACATATATATATATATATATATATATATATATATATATATATATATATATATATATATATATATATATAATATATATCGTCTCAGTATTAATCAGATATCATGGAAAAAACAAACTAGTGAAGCAGGTAATCAGTGTAGGCAGGGAAATCAATTGGATCTTTAATTGCTGTGTGGAGGAAGAGACAGAGAAATTGCAGACGCACACACAGACACACACGCACGCACACACACACATGCACGCAGGCACACGCACACACGCGCATGCTGATGGAGAGACAGTGGTGCTGATGTGAGTGGAGTCTCTAGGGAGTGGCGTGGAGAATCCTCTTGGCTGGGAATTTCCAGGGTTTAGCACAGAGACACAGTTTTCTGTCAAAGAGCTCTTTTACATGGCTGAGCCCCAGAAATAGAGGATTTAAATAATCTTATTACACCCCATTACAATAACGCTAATATGATCCAATGCCCCGCAAAACTATACCAGGGGGAATTGACAATTCTGAAGAAATGTTTTTTGACAGAACCTTTTTTTTTTTTTCAAACAACATTTGAGCCCTTAAGAATAACACGTGTCCTGGTGAACCATCACAACCTCTTCTTTAATCAGAGTAGCATAAATAAATACTACTACGAGTACAATCGGTTCATTATCACTTCTGCCTCGGTGTGTAAGGCCGGTTGGGGCGGAGCTACCTCTAACCATCTGTGAACCGTGAGTATTTGGAACATTATAATAAATACATTTCTGTCTTTAATGGAGTCCTAAAGACGTGTTTTAGCAAAGAAACGAGAGTTAAAACTATCTTTGAAGCGGAGAGGAACCGCAGATCCAGCTCATCACTGCAAGCGGCACCTTTCCTATTGTCATAAAAATGTTCTAACCTGTGGACCGAAAGGACTCGACGGGAAGGCTGTGCGGTCGCCTCTGAGCAAGGCAGCATGTTCGACCAGAAGAAAAACACAACGTGCAAAGTGGCTGTCCGATAATATTGAAGGGTTGTCTGGTTAAAGGTGGGGTTGCTAATCTTCAATCAAATGCTCTGATACAAAAAAATAATTACAATGAAGGTGTCTGTTTCTGTCGCAGCGCTGTAATCAGCCGGTCCAATCATTTCATCCACCGACTTTTACGCTAGATTAAGCGACTTTCGTAGCTCGTGCTGCTAGCTTACTTTAAGGTTTTTTTTTTCCAGTTGGATGCTCTCGCTATTTGTCTTTTTCCTCAAGACTACCAACCTTTAAAATCCAGTGGATTAGAAGTATAAAGTAGTGGAAAATGGAACGCCAATGACCAGTCGCTCAGAAGGGAAACTGCGGTACTATCCGCACACAACGCATCCCCCCCCCCCACCCTCCGGCGCTGCTGTTCTCCGTCTCCTTGTCCTCACCCGTCCCCTCCCTCCCGGCGGCGGCTCGGTGGGAGACGGCTGAGAGTAGACAGAGATTTATCTCCGACTCTCCGAATGCGTTGCCGCCCTGTGCCCCTACCTGCCCGTCTGCCCGCCAGCCAGTCTGGATATTGGATTTGCTCTTTGGCTGTGACCTTATAGGCGGCGAGCCACGGGGAGCGAGCGCTGCGACTGCTGGACCTTCTGTCCTGCCGTGCAGAGTCGTGCCCACCCCCTCTATCCTCTCCCCAACCAAACCCTCAACACCCCCTCTTCCTCCCCCCTTTCCTCCCCCCCTTCCTCCCCCCGTCCCCACTCATCCACCGTGTGCACTTATTGGATTCCCCTCTTCAACCACGCACTCTGATAAGGGCATCTGTCAAGCGGATGAACAATCAGGGCTAAAAAGGTGTGTGATGCACGCTTGGGAGGATCTTACTTCCTGCAGCGGGGGCCGAGAGGACGCCGGGCGGAGTCTCGCGGAAACCCACGAGCAAGGGACTCGAGGAGAGGACTCCCGCCGCCGCCGGGCGAGTGCTCTCTCCACGTCAAGTCCTCTGGGTCTGTTAACATCCGTCGGCGGTGGTGATGGCTTCCGCTCAGCTACGCGTATTCTCAAGCAATAACATCGACATCTGTATTATCAACCCAAGAATACCCGTGGTCGAGACGGGAGCAAACGGTCACGCCACCTCGCTCCCCTCCACCTCCTCTCCCCTCGCTCTTTCTTTTCTCTCTCTCTGTTCGACGCTCTCCAGCGGGAGGGAGCTGGAGGGAAGGGTGGGGATTTCATAAGCTGCTGAACGTGTCCAGGTTCCTGCGAAGGAAGAAAAAAACAAAGCAGGAAAACACAACCGTTCCGCCACTGATTCAAGAAACAATTAGGGCTGCGACTAATGATGTTTGTTTTTTACACATCGATTAATCTGCACATTGTTTGTTTCATTAATCAATAATCGTTGATGAAATGATGAAACGACGCTCACGGCAGCTTCCCAGAGCGCCAGGTAATAACACAACGCCTCGTTTTGTTTGGGAAGGGAACTGCAAAACGTTTCCTCTTCTTTCACAAAGAAAGATTAAATCGACCGGTCCGTTATCGGATCGGTTACTTTTCCCTTTGACCGACTCATCGCGTCATCGCGTCGGCTTTCCAGGCGGAGCGTTCCCGTGGACACATCGAAGCAACATTTTCTTCCAGAGGCCGTCGACAACCGATGAGCGCTGAGCAACGGAGCAGAGACAAAAGGGGGCGGGGAGTCATTTCTCGGCGGGCGGAGCTTCATCGGTGTAATTGAGGGGGCTGCTTCGTTCCGGCGTTTCGCCGCATTTAAAACTGCCGTTGTTTCTTTTTTTTCCCCGGCATCTTGAAGATGAAGAAGGCAAAGAGAGCGCGGCGGGGACGCTGCGCTGACGCAAACAGTCGTTTTGCATCATGAAGTTTGGTCTTTTTTGGGGGGGAGTTTTCAATGCCTGGAACCCCTGAGTGAGCACGACTCGAGGAAGCAGGAGATGTGAGCGCCGTGTTTATCGGCGAGCGCCACAGTCGCTCGCATACATCTAACGGGAACCCCCCCCCCCTATTCCCCACCATCCAGCGCTACAAGTTCGAGACCCCCCATGCCGCACACACAGGAGCGTAACGGGGGAGGACGGGGTGTGAAGATACAGAGGAGGAAGAGAGAAGGAGAAGAAGATGTCAGAGAGCAGAAGGAGGGAAGGAGTGTGTGTCGTTTTCTGGAGGAGAAACCGACGGAGAGCAGGAGCGAGTGTGTTTGTGTGTGAGGGACTGAGAGGTGGTGGTAGTTAGTGGGGGGGGAGGGGGGTATCAGCTGGGCCTCGGACTGTCATGCTATGACATGATTGGCTGTGTCAGGAAGAGATAAGCAGTCTTCACATCCCCCCCACGCCCCCTCCTGCCCTCGCATCTTCAAGGCCCCCAGAATCAAACGGCTGCGAACACCGCCGCGCTCCCCGCCGCTGAAAAGAGAGACATGAAAGGAGCCATTCCTGCTATTATTCTAAACACCTCTGCAAGTGAAATACCACACTTTCTCTTTACAAAAAAAAAAACAGAAACAAAACACAAAAAAAAAAAGATTCTTTCACGGGGAGGTTGGAGCAGGATAGTGGCCTTGCGGTTCCAAAGAGGAGGGTGTGTGGAGGGGGGCTTCGATCTCAAAATCCCCATGTCTTTACAACTCTTTCTTCCTCCTCCGCCCGCCGTAAGCTCTCACATTAGACGGCATTAAGGGAGGGAGACGGAGAGCAACCCCCCTCCCTCCTCCGGGGACCTCACATCTCAACTCTTAACTGTCCCGGTGGCCTCCCCCCCCTCCCCCCTCCCTTTACTCCAGCCCCCCTTCCCTCACCCATTGCTAGCGTAGCCCCGACACTCCTGTATAGATCTGCCGGATTATAGAATAGGTAGGAATTATAAGGTATTACTAGGAATTAGTTTTTCTAAGTAGCGGCTTAAAACCGTCACGTCTGATGACGCGGAAAAAAAAAAAAAACCTCCGGTGAAAGGAAGTTTGAAAGCATGGATCCTCCTGACGCGAGCGCTTCCTATAGCGGCGTGCACGTTGGGGTCACGAGCCCCGCCGTCGAGGCGGATAGCTCGGACCCGCGGGCCCGGAGGATCGATGGCGAGGGGGCCTGAGACCCCGCGAGGGTGGAGCCGCAGCTTTGGTCTAAAACAGACAGGCAGTCTCTGGCGTGCTCCCCGAACAGCTACCCGCTATGCGCCGCATCAATTATTCAACATATTTATTTATGCAATTTGACGGCCTCTCCCTCCTTTCTCATACAGCTCTATACAAAATTGCGTGAAAGCTGGGAGGGGCGGCGCACAAACAATCACTCGACACTTGTGTTATTGTGATTATTTGTGTGTGACGTGATGCAGGCCGGGGGAAAAGTATGCGGGACCTTTATTTTAAAAGACGGTGGCGGTGGACGCGCGCACGAGAGACCTGTGGAGCTTTCACAATGCCAACAAAAAGCATCCCCCTCCATTGGAGCACAAACGCATGTGCACGCCCCCCCTCGTTCCATTCTCGCCTCTTCCTTCCCCAGCAAACCGGCATTTAGCGTGACACGCGCGCGCCGAGGAGCCGGGGGTAGCCAATTATCAAACAGATGTCAATGTATGCGTTACAATACTAAGGGGAGCCCAATTACCACACAGATGTTTTGTTTTTCCTCCTCTCGCTTCTTGCTTTTTTGTGTGCGTGTGTGTGTTTGTGTGTGTGTTTTTTTACCCAGCATCCTCTCTGCTCAAGGCCCTCTTGAGGATGGCCCAGTCCCTCCCCCGCACCGCCCCGAAAAAAACACACAAGAGAAAAGAAGAAGAGGAAAAAAAACACACACACACACACACACACACCCCTCCACCAATTCACACCAGCTGAGGTGCACGCGCATGTGTGTGTATGTATGCACGGGCGGCCTTTAGCGAGCCAAATGGAGAGCATGTGGATGTCAATCAACAGGGTGGGGAGGGCGGGGGCAACGTGTGTGTGCGTGTGTGTATGTCTGTGTGTGTACACGCAAGCATGTGTATGTGCTGGTAGCGGGCGGAGGAGTGTAGGGCCACGGATCAGAACCAAGGACAGCTCCCAACGGAGAGATATGTGCTGCTTTGCTGCGTTACTAAATGGAAGTCTCCCCTGCACGCGCACACACACACACACACACACATACACACACACGCAAAGATACACAACCAAATGGACACGCTCATACATGTATGCACGCTAGCAGGAGACGCAGGCTGCAATCAGACGCATTCAAGTGTACACATACACGTTTTGCAATCACACACACACACACACACACACACACACACAGCATCCTTGTCCGAAGCGCTAACTGCGCTTTAGCAATCAACTGCTAGCTCGTTCCTGTTTCCCCTCTTCATCCATCTCTCCTAATGGATTCCCAAGGCTTCGACCAATCTTTTTTCCTTTCTCCCTCCCTCCCTCTCTCTCTTTCTCCTCCTCATCCTCTTCTTCTTTTTCTTTTCTGCCTCTTCTTCCACCCCTCTCCTTGTGATGGAGGAGGGGGGGGGGGGGGCACATGAAACTGGGGAGATGGAACTTTATGTCTCTCTCTCTCTCTGCTGCTTGATCAATAGGAATTTAATGGACAAGGATTGAGTTCAGGGAGTTCATGCTTGCCAACGTGCCCGAGGGCCCGAAGCACACACGCGCGCCGAGAGGCAAGGCAGGGAGGCGCTCACACGCGCGCGCACACACACACGCACACACACACACACACACACACACACACACACACACAAACACGGACAAACTCATTCAAATTGACGTTCTCCCTCCGTGGCGCGCGCACGTCGCGCACGCGCGCCGGTTGAATTGCAAATGCTGTAAATTCAATCGATTTTGGACCTATGGGCGGAATTTGCTTTGATGCGGATTGAAATAAGAATTCACAGATTATTGGATTGCACAGCTCACATGGGGTGTGTGTGTGTGTGTGTGTGTGTGTGTGTGTGTGTGTGTGTGTGTGTGTGTGTGTGTGTGTGTGTGTGTGTGTGTGTGTGTGTGTGGCTATAGGAGGAAGCTTGAATATTTTATTGAAGCGAGCCCAAAGCAATAAATCGCAGAGGCCATTGCGTTACTGAAAGCCCCTCGTGTCACAGACGCGGAGGTAAAAGTGCAGCGGTTAGTCCACGCGGAAGCCGACGAGGAGAAGAGAAGAGAAGTCGCACGAGACGTCGCTGTGCGGCCCACATGAAAGAGAACGAGGGCCCGCGAGCCTGAAGAGCACGCGCACACTGACGCCAGGTGATACTTGATTGCGGCGTCGTTTGAAGCTTTTTTTTGTTGCCGAAATAAATACTTTTTTTTTTTAAATCAGCCATTTGTTTCTCCTTTGCTCACCACCACTTGTCACAAAGTGTTATTTTTGTTGTCTTCTCTCGAAGAATTGGTCACAAAAGTCACGGCGCCACGGCGCAGGGCTGTTCGCTGTGAAACGCGGAAAGGGAAAGTCGTCGCGAAAGCGAGCAACAAGCGAAGTCACGTCCAACTCTTTTATCTCACTTCAGTCTAGCGGAGAGAAGAAGAAGGAAGGGAAAAAAGGGGGGAGGGAGGGGGTGAGGGAGGGGAGGAAAAGAAAAAGCTCCGGAGCAAGTTGGAAAATACTACGTGAGGAGAAGAATGAATGAAGAAGAAAAGGTTACACCATGAAACCCTTTGGCTTTAAAATAAATAAATAAATAATTGTGCCACCCTATACAGTGCCCCCCCCCCCCCCCCCTCCTCTACACACACACACACACACACACACACACACACACACACACACACACACACACACACACACCACCCCTCCGCCCCGTCGCGTCCATAGCGAGCCGCTCCATTTCTACACGGTGGTCAAAACATTTTGTGGAAAAAAGAAGGAAAAAAGAAAAGCCCACCTGACGAAGCTGACAGCTCCTCGCGCGCGCTGTGGCACTGTGGCCATGTTTAACCGCACATTTCTGCGTGACTCGCGGTTCTATGCGTTAATTCTATTACACAGCATTTTTTTTTTTTTTTTTTTTTTTTTTAAAGTCAGACGGATCATGAGAGAAGAATGGCAGCGGCATCAACCTCCGGAGGACGTGACTGCATATACTCACCTCTCAGTCGGTGCTGGAAGTCTGTCAATTCCTCCTCGCGTGCAACTCAAGTCGACGACGGTGTATCGGCAATATCTGGAAATCATACTGAACGAAGGGGAGGGGGGGGGTGTGATGGGGGGGAACGCCCCCCTCTATATAACCCCCCCCCCCCCCCCCCCCCCCCAAAAAAAGCCTCTCCCTTGTAGGAAAGAGGAAAAAATGAAAGTAAAAGGGGAGAAAGCGAAGAAGAAAGAAGAAGAGAGAGAAAGAAAAGATCCGAGAGGCAGCACACTCTACACCCTTTATCCTCCCTTTAGATCCTGGAATCTCTGACTCTGCTTCTGCCCTCATCTCTCTCTCTCTCTCTCTCTCTCTCTCTCTCTCTCTCTCTCTCTCTCTCTCTCTCTCTCCTCCTGTCCTCCCATTGTTGCGAATCAAGCGTGGTCAAAGGGGCGCGGCGGAGGCGGCTGAACGATCAGGATTCAGGATTCAGAGGAGAAGCGTCGGGCTCACACATCATCACCGCGGCGATGCGCTGATCCGGACGCAGTGGCAGCTCGGATACTGGGAGGGAGGGGAGGGGGGGGGGATTTATTGGGTGGAAGTCCAATAATAATAACAATAGGAATCGCATTTTAATCCAAAATAAAAGACGCTAACTTGGCTTTATTCATTCATGTTTGGTCGCTGGACTTTACTTTTCCACCCCCACCTTTTTGTTGTCCCTCGCGTCTTAATTCCATTAGGCTAAAACAAGCACATTAAACAATAGTTTCCAACTAAAGGCTTGGACATTATTCAAATGTAACCTTCACCAAAGTGTTCACATGATAAACCCGCGCACCGGGAGCCGCTCATTAGGCGGTGCAGGCTGCCTGGAGAGCGCTACTTTGGAGCCGTTTGCCCCGAACATGACCGCGGTGCTCGTCGGGCTAATTAACTTTTCAAAATTACAGATGGTCCCGCATTTAAATTCTGGGGCGGAATGATGGACATTTTTTTTCTTCTGTTATTAATTCGGGAGGGAGAGGGGAGGCTGGCCTATCTCGCCTATACAAAAAACAAATCATCATTGTGCTTGAAATTAGGGCCCTTCCAGCTTCTTTCTTTTCCCTTTTAAAAAAAACTAAACCAACATTTTCCATCGGCGGCGCATAATGGAGGCTGATGGACAGACGGCCGAGTGCATTACAGCCTGATGCACAAGTAAAGGAAGTCTCACCCGCCTGCCCATTCATGAGCACACAGTCTCAGTGTGTGTGTGTGTGTGTGTGTGTGTGTGTGTGTGTGCGCGTGTGTGTGTGCGGGCACGCATCTCTGTGTGTGTGTGTGTGTAGCACGGGCCCCCATTGTGAACGCTGCAGCTCCCTGACAGCAACTTCTCAGTGACTGGCTCTATATCCATCCTAATCCAATCCCGCGGGATTTCCACAGCAAGCGGACTGGCAGCTTCAGCGGGATCTCTGCTTCCTAAATCTCCCCCGAACCTCGCCTTATCCGCCCCGGGATTACACAGCTCAGCTCCCTGGGTAGCGGTGGAAGTATAGGGGTAGTACTCCAGGAGGAGTAGTAGTAGTGGCGGTGGTGGTGGTGGTGTTGCTCCATCATTGCATAATGGCTCGGTATAGCTGATGAGGTGGGCACATTGTGGGACTGCGCCACCATTCATCATGCTTTTATTATTTGTCAAATGGCATCAAGATGCAGGATTTTTAGTGGGCCGACACTCAAGGCGGATTTACTTTATATTTTAGAAGGGCCCAGGCACAAAGAGCTCACAAACACACACACACACACATACACACTGTATCTGGCCATGTATCACTCTGCGGCTGACACAGCTGTAGCATTACATAATACTGCTGCATGCTGCCCGTCAATCAGTCAGACGGTTCGATTCTACATCAAATGCTGCGTGCGGCGGCCGCTCTGCACTCTCGACTGTCGTGCACGTCGATGGCGTGCATCAACCCGGTTCACGGGAAGAAAACGTAAAAATGGACCGACGGTTGTCGGTACCGTGAACCGCGAAGATGCTTTAGGCCTCCACTGGCTGCTGAGTAGTTGTTCTCCGATGGTGGGGTGAGGTTTATGCTGCGTTCACAGCAAAAGAGTTGCGAATTATCCGCGCGAAAGTGTCAACGCACAGGCACGGGGAAAAAAAGCGATTTTTCTACCGGGAGGCAAAAAAAGCGTGGGGAAAAAATAGCTTTTTCGCAACGCTGTTTTGCCGGAGTTCAAATATTTCAACGGGTTTTCGCACCGCTGAGTTGCGAAAGCCAATCAGCGTTGAGATGCTCCGCCCTGCCGTTGCTCCGTGGCTGAATCAAACTGGCTGCCGGTCTACCTGAGGTAGCGCTAGACGTGGCTTCATTCAGACACAAGTCGGAGCTGCGTGTGCCTACGGATAAAATTATGAACCCAGACACGATGGCGTTTGATGTTCCGACGTATGTGGGACTTGCACAACAACTATAAAGCAGATGTAGTGGTTATTTCAATGGTGGATAGTGGAAATGGTGACTCTTTTCTCTTAGAAAAGCCACGGAAAAGCCACGCCCCCTTTCTGCCGCGAAAATGAGAATGAAGTCAAACGGGTAAACTCAGGTGAAAAAAAGGGTTTCCAAAAAGCGTTGGTAGAATTCGTAACGCTTTTGGTGTGAACGCAGCATCACACCGAAAAAGCAGAAACGCAAATGTTTCTGTTGTCGTCTGAGCGGATGTAGCTCATAGCTCGCAACGGCGCGATGGTAGGAAAAGCAGACTTTCTATTTTATTTTTGGGGACGAACTTGGACGAGGAGGCACTTCCTTATTAAGACATACTCTGCCACTCGTCTCCCATGTCGGCAAACGAATGCCACCGCCGAGGCCCTCCTTTTGTTGAGCCGAGATGACCCCGGCAGTCAGGCGTTGTGTTTCTTTTTTTTGTGATCCGAAGCAATCGGAGACTGAGTGCAGAGCCCAGACAGGACGGTTGTAAGTCCTGTTTCCTGGCTCTAATTCCTCCTCCCTGTCTTTCCTCTGTCTCCCCCCTCCTCGTTTGCAGTCTGCTCAGATCCCCCCGTGGTATGAGCACATTTCTCATTCCCTCTCCTCCTCTCCCTCGCCCTCGCTCCCTCAAGATTGCTGCTTTATTGAACAGACTCTCCCTATCTTTCATTTGCCACTCTCCCCACCGTGCTCCCCCGCTCTGTTTATTTTATTTATTTATTATTTTCGCGCCCTCGTCGACACACACCACGTCGCGGGGGCTTTTGCGTACGTTCGACGCGTCGCTCGGCTGTACACACTTCACAGCTTCCGCCTGTAGCCGACACGTTCTCTGTAGTGGAGGAAACCAAAAAGGACGCAGAGAGAGAGAGAGAAAGAAGAATTAAAGGCTCCTCCTTTCCCTCCTCTATATGTTCCATGCTCACTTCTCTCTTCGCCCTACCTCATCTCTCCCTTTGTTCGCTCTCTACATCGCTCCCGCCCTCTGCGCTCCCTCCATCTCCATCTCACTCTCTCTCCGTGCTCCCTCCATCTCTTTTAGACCCGGGGCAGCTATATTTAGCGGCAGGTTAACTGCTCCTGTCAAAGGTCTGATTTGTATTCTCTGCATGCGAGTCTGACTCGGGCCTCCGCAGCAACACAAACAAAAGGCCCTAGTTTGAATATGCACTGAGCCCACTGGCTTAGGAATCAAAGCCCTCTCTCTGCCCCGCTGCCAGTGGCGCCACCTGCTATGGAAAGGGAGGGGGGATGGAGAAAAGGAGGGGGGGGGGTTGTGGAGACTCAAAGTCAAGCTCAATTCACTCCGAAATGCACACATTCATGCAGGGAGGAGCACCGCGGCTCAATGGGCCTACTTCACTCTGTTGCACCACACACTCTGGATGTGCAACGTTGGAGAAAGAGAGAGGGGAATAAGAGAGAGCGGAGTAAGGACAGGGTCGCGGCCCCTCGTATACCTTCCTCTCTGAGCGACAAGAATATGAGCGCTGGCAGGAGGGATAGGAAAATAGAAAGAAGAAGAAGGGAGAGGAAAAAAAAGGAGCCCGTCGCACAGGAGACGAATTGAGAATAGAAATCTCCCTTTTCCTCAAAGTCGGCCTCGGGCTGAAGTGACAGTGGAGATTAAAGTGAAAGGCACATACATTACACGCCACTGTACATGTAAGGACACATGGGGAGTCCGCGGAGCTGGAGGAAGAGGTGTGATGCACCCCCACCCCCGCTCCCGCTGCTTTCCACCCCCCCCCCGCCTCCTCCTCCCTGATCCGCTGCTGCCTGGTCTCATCTGGTCCGGCAGCAGGCTTGTGGGTGACAGCCTGAAATGGCACCCGGCAACATCAAGAGATACAGTCGCTGTGACCGGAGGCTCCGAGCGCCACATATCTCACGCGGCAAAGCAAAGCAGCGCCGGCCCTAATTGACCGTTCGCTATGTTTTACTGTCGCTACGCCTGTCAGGCGCTCAGGTTCTCGGAGGGATCTTTTGAAAGAACGGGTCTGTGATGTGGGACAGAGGTAGACACACGCAGGCTTCTCATTTATGGCCGGCCAACGCATTCGGATGTAAACAGAGCTGATGAAACCGGCGAGATGTCGCCAGCAGGCTTTGGCTGGCTGGCTAATGTTCCGTGAGTTGGTTGAAAACAGTTTCTAATGGACCTTTCCATGTTTCCAGCCGACTGGTTTTGAAACGAGAAGTCTTTTAAATGGTCTTAAACGTACAAGCGGCAGCTATGGGAATGATGTCGTCCACGTAGAAGAGCAGCATCGTTGTTTTATTGGATGTGTATGGATTGTCAATCTGTGCTTTCGCGTTCATAAAGTAAATGTTTTACTTTAGCTCCGGTTCGGCCGATCGAAGACGATGCGGACGTGTCTTAACCTTCCTCTTGTGTTAGCTTTCTGTTACCATCTCTTGTGTAAACAGGTCTTAAATCAGCGATAAAATAAACTAAAAACAACGATCCGCTAACGTTAGCTTGTAACTGCGATGGCATAGGACCGGCTTGCTTACGGAGTAAACATGAGTTTCTATACGCTGGATTGATTTTGAACAAGGAACAAGTCAGCGACACTGACCTTCAGGCCTCCCTCCAAAGCCCCGCCCCCAAGCTGATCATTACGAATGCTAATGTTAGCACTCGAAGCTAAATAGAAGCTAACACATGCTCCTCCGCCTGGGAAGTAAAGCACGATTACAACTGTCGGCAGTGAGCTAGTTAGCGGTGAAAGCTAATGATTGAAGAGTGCTGCTCACACAGTGTGCAGGGCTGCTTTTAGACAATGTTGTTATTTTGGGGAATACTTAGGGAACAGTCGCTTCACTTGTATTATTAGTAATGACAACAATGATTATGATTAATGACAGATGGAACATGAGTTGGAGCGAAAGCCCTGCGGACATTTCTCTATTCAGCGTCGCAGCGGGTTTCATCTCTTCACACGCGGGGATGACAAACATTTTACATTCACACATGGAGGGGGGGTCCAGTAAGACTCACCTGCGTCTCTTTGATCAACGGAGGCTGATTGGATCAAATGGTCAACAGAATGAATTGACAGTGTATCTGATCATGCTTCTGTAGCGCTCTGAAATCAAATAAATCCCAGGAAGGAAGATTGTTAATTCCACCGTCTGCCTCAGGAAGCTGACGGCCGGGAGGAAAAACAACATTAGTGCTTAAACTGTCACGTTGCAACCCCCTTAAGGTCTGGTAATAAACATTAATTGGAGAGCTTGAACTGGCCAAACTGCTTTATGAGCAAAAGTCTGAGGTTTACGACCATTTGCTTGGTAAATATTTCTGAATGCAAACAGTGACAGTTAGTGTCCGATGATTGCGTGATTCAGAAGGGGACTTATCCCATCAAAAGACAAAACAAAAAAACAATCTCCACATAACTGCTTTTGAATTGTCTATTACATCCGAGTGGCGTTTCAGACCCAGACAAGTGAAAACGTGGTTGGAAGAATTGGCCGGCCGCAGATATGTAATGAATACATTTCCTGGTTGGCAGAAACATATTTTAATATAATTTAAAATGAGCTGAGGTACACTTTGTATATTCGGCCCCCTGAAATAGCTTTGAAAATAGACAAATTAGCCGTTAAATAAATGGAGCGCCAACAAAGACTTTCCACAAGTGCAGCACATCCGACAACATACATCAGTCCAGGGTGCTCAACGTTTCTACTTTTCTATTATAAATAAATCAAAATATAAATAAGTATTCCAGTCCAGGAGGAACAGACAATACTTTTTCCTGTAAACACTTCATCATATAGAGCACGACTAAAATACATACTGGGTATAACTACAGCACCAATGTGTCACGAGAGCAAACAGGAAGTGTTTAAGAGAAACGATAAGCGACACTAGTGTAACTGTAACTAAGTCATTTCAAGCAGCAAGACGGGAGGAATTGGGAAAACGAGGACAATACTGCAATGAATTGTGTTACGTTATCTTTAAATGATGGTGTATGTGCATTGTAATAGGTTTTGCAATACGCATTGTTATTGATATTCTAACAGTGTACATTATTGCTACCGGGGGAACGAGCTGGATTTACAAAAAATTTCTCAAGCCGTAGCAACAAAATGTTTGAAACATATATAATGTACACACAACCCCTAAAAATGTAAATGTGATTTATCATTATCCTTTCTAGGTTATGTAGGATACATGTGGATGGGTCATCTTTTCATGTCATGTGCTGCACTCCATTGCAACACTTCGAGGACACATCGCCGTGGACGAGTGGAGCTTGGGCTTGAACCACCGAACCTCTCATTGACAGGCGGGCATGCTAACCCCAGTTGCCATAATCAGTGCGGTTACATGGATTCGAATTACTGGTTTAGTCGGACTAAAATCGAATTATCCAGTTCATGTAAACACCTTTATTCGAATAACTGCGGTCCGACTACGATCCGATTAAAACCCCTGGATAACTCGATTCGACTCGATTGATAATTCGAATAACGCTGCATGTAAACGCTGAATCGGATCGGAACTGGACAATGCGTTTGTGCGCATGCTCAAGATCCCGCCGCTCTCCTCCCTCCCGCCCTCCCAGGTCGTGACCCGGAAGTCGAAAGAGACGATAAATTGTCACGGCCAGCAGAAACAAACAAACGTAAAAGTCGGGTTACGAGCCGATACTACCTTCGGTGGGTGTCTCTGCTAGCTCTCTGATGTAGCCAGCCAGCGCTGCTGCTAGTTCCCTGTTTGCTCTGCGCTAGCTCCCCGACAACCACCGAAGCTAGCGGGGTTCTCTCCATTATGAAGAGTGAAGAGGTCAAGCGGAGATGGCTGTATCACCACTACATGTAATGAAAACAGCGCCACCTGTCGTATCGGATATGACATGCTTTCGGCCAATGATAAGATTTATTCACTGCCATGTTTATTAGGATAATAGCAGTTGCCCCGAAAGAGAGCATAGTCCGACTAAAGCAAGATTCGAATCAATACCATCATGTAAACGCACTGGGTGACTCAACACCTGAGAGGACGACGTTTGAGTACAAAGTAATTCGGTAAACCTCAAAGGGCTTTGCTCCGACCAGTCACGCCCTTTTCCGCCATTGTTAGCAACACCAGTTGGTAACGAGGCCTCACGCTGGTGCACAGACCCCGTAGCACACAGACGGCCATCTTGGATTTTGCCTTCGTGGTTGTTTGCGGTTGAAAGTTTCATTACGCGGAAACCCAAACGGCCCTGTTGAAATGGTACTTAGCGCTAGCTCTTGTGAAGACATACAGGCCTACGAGGGATTTAGAAAAGTACAATGGGTCCCCTTGCTTTTAAATCCTGAACGTGTACTCCCCTCCTATTCCCTGCACTGCTCTCCCTCGCCCCTCCAGTGTATTATTGGTACACTGTATGTACGAAACATGAATTCAAAGCAGTCAGTCCTGCATGCGGGGAAACCGCCACACAGCTAATACTGACAGACCAATGTACCAACGTGTTACAACATTGTACAGATGTTTCTCTGACATGAAAAGAAATCACAGCTCGCCATCTCCGCCCCGGCCCTCCATCCCTCCATCCCTCCATCCCTCCATCCCTCCCTCCGCCCTGTCCGCCTGCGTCCCGTCCGTCCGTCCGTCCGTCCGTCCGTCTCGAGGCCCGCAACCACAAACACGGAGCGATTTATATTTCTCTGTTTGCAGCCGTTTCAAAAGCAGACCGGGAGGTTGTGTTTTTTGGGCTTTGTGGATATCGACTCTCCTCCTCCGCTCTTTGATCCCGGCTGTCCAGCCTCAGACGGGAGACTCACAGCCGGCTGTGAAGCCGGTGACAGCTTCACACAAGCGGCGCCGACGTGAAAGCTGCACGCGCGCGTATCGCCCGGGCCCCCGGTCGCCCAATGAGCCGGCCTGTCAGTCAATCACTCTTTCAGTCCGTCAGTCAAGCCTCCGAATGAAAAGGTTTTGTTGTAGGACAGACCAGCGCAGAGGAGGAGGACGAGGAGGATGCAGCCGCATAAAAAAGCTTCACACGCAATTATATTTGTTTTTCATTCATCCTGATAAGTAGGGGTGGAAAAGTGCAAATGTGACAGCTCGTGTGGTTTAACAGTCTCAGAGAGCGGCGCTTTGTCTCCACTGCACTTAGACCCAGCAGCCACTCAGGGGAGACGTCCACGTTGTCCAGTAGCTCCATGTGTGTCTGCGCGTGAGTGAAAGATTTACTACAGCAGCAGCAGCAGCAGTGGCAACAGCAGCAGCAGCAGCAGTGGCAGCAGCAGTAGTAGTAGTAGCAGCAGCAGCAGTAGTAGCAGTAGCAGCAGTAGTAGTAGTAGCAGTAGTAGCAGCAGCAGCAGTGGCAGCAGCAGTGGCAGCAGCAGTAGTAGTAGTAGCAGCAGTAGTAGTAGTAGCAGTAGTAGTAGTAGTAGTAGTAGTAGCAGCAGTAGTAGTGGCAGCAGCAGCAGTAGTAGTAGTAGTAGCAGTAGTGGCAGCAGCAGTAGTAATAGTAGTAGCAGTAGTGGCAGCAGCAGTAGTAGAAGCAGCAGCAGTAGTAGCAGCAGTAGCAGCAGCAGCGGCGGTAGCAGCAGTAGCAGCAGTAGTAGCAATAGCAGCAGTAGTAGCAGCAGTAGTAGCAATAGCAGCAGTAGTAGCAGCAGTAGCAGTAGAAGCAGCAGTAGCAGCAGTAGTAGCAGTAGCAGCAGCAGTAGCAGCAGTAGCAGTAGTAGCAGCAGGAGTAGCAGTAGCAGTATTAGTAGCAGTAGTAGCAGCAGTAGCAGTATTAGTAGAGGCAGCAGTAGTAGCAGCAGTAGCAGTAGTAGCAGCAGTAGTAGTAGCAGCAGTAGCAGCAGCAGCAGTAGCAGCAGTAGCAGTATTAGTAGAGGCAGCAGCAGAAGCAGCAGTAGCAGCAGCAGTAGTAGTAGCAGTAGTAGCAGCAGCAGTAGCAGTAGTAGCAGCAGCAGTAGCAGCAGCAGCAGTAGTAGCAGCAGTAGCAGCAACAGTAGCAGTAGTAGCAGTAGTAGCAGCAGTAGCAGCAGTGGCAGTAGCAGTAGTTGTAGCAGTAGTAGTAGTAGCAGCAGTGGCAGTAGTAGTAGCAATAGCAGCAGCACTAGTAGCAGCAGCAGCAGCGGTGGCAATAGTAGTAGCAATAGCAGCAGCACTAGTAGCAGTAGCAGCAGCGGTGGCAATAGTAGTAGCAATAGCAGCAGCACTAGCAGCAGCAGCAGCAGCGGTGGCGGCGACGGTGGCGGCAGAATTGGCAGCAGTGAGGCAGGGGGTTATAAGGGCTGGGAGGGGATGTGAGGAAGCTCAGCTTGGCTCAGTCCCTCAGGTCCTGTGTGTGTACGTGTGTATATGTGTGTGTCCGTGTGCGTGTCTATGTGCGTGTCTATGTGCGTGCGTGTTTCAGGTCAGTACCTCGCCCACAGCCCACTGATGATGTCCACGCCATGATGATGTCATGGTATCGATCAGCAGGGCGTCTGTTGTGGGATTTAGTGTCAGTGTCTGGAGAGAGGAAGGAGAGAGAAGAGTGGAGGAGAGAAAGGAGAGAGGAGGAGACAGAGGAGAGAGAGATGAGGAGAGGAGAGGGAGGGGAGGAGAAAGGAGAGAGGAGGAGGGAAGAGGAGAGAGGACGGGTTGATGGGGCTATGTGGAGAGAGATGGGCGGTAGAAGGAGAGAATCTTCTCTCTATCCATCTCCAACAGATGAATGATATAAGCTCAGAAGGGGCTGAAAGGTTTTAGGTGTTTCCATTGTGTGCAACTGGATACTTTTATTCAATTGACATTCAAGGGGGATATTTAATCTACCACCTTCATTTGACAGCCAAGAGGTACTTTGCAAGATCACACTTCACGATCAAAAGGAAGATGATGCATCTTTAAAGGTTAAGCAACATTTCAACATTGTGGGATATACATTCACCGTATTCACAGTATTTGGAGTTAATTAAGCCACTTTCATTAATGCCACTTTTTAGCTTACATTAGCTTTAGCATGTACTAACTGCAATAAACCCCCATAAAACCCACAATGCTTTGCACCTCTTTGTTTGGACTTAACGTGTGGGAGGTATGCTAAGCTAAGCTATGCCAAATAGAGCATGTTTTTGGGATCAAAACATATTAGGTTCATTTATAAACATGACGCAGTATTAA
Source organism: Clinocottus analis (assembly GCF_023055335.1). Taxonomy (NCBI): domain Eukaryota; kingdom Metazoa; phylum Chordata; class Actinopteri; order Perciformes; family Cottidae; genus Clinocottus; species Clinocottus analis. The sequence continues at coordinate 2,646,591 of NW_027175887.1, read as the reverse complement.
AAGGTCTGAATCAGTAACTCAACATTTTGGGAAATACATTTACGATGTTTACTTTCTTGCTGAGAGAGAAACGAAAAGATCGATGCCACTGTCATCGTCGCGCCACAAGCTGGTTAGCTGACATTAGCATTAGCATGAACTAATGCTTTATTGTTCACGCAGCTTTCTGTTTTGGACTAAAGGTGTGGGAGGTTCAGCGGTGCTGGAGGTTTCTACACCTTTGAGCAGGACGGTGTGCCCATACTTTCAGTCTTTGTGCTAAACTAAGCTAATCTAACGAGCTGGTGTCTTTAGCTTCACGTTCACCGTGCAGAGAGGAGTGTCAATCACGCAAAAGTGCATGTACCTCCCAAGATGTCCAACAACTTTGAGTTAGACATGGGATGGAGTATTTCTACATTTGCCACTTTGACTATTAGATAGATAGATAGATAGATAAATAGATAGATAGATAGATAGATAGATAGATAGATAGATAGATAGATAGATAGATAGATAGATAGATAGATAGATAGATAGATACATAGATAGATAGATAGATAGATAGATAGATGGATGGATGGATGGATGGATGGATGGATAAATAGATAGATAGATAGATAGATAGATAGATAGATGGATGGATGGATGGATAGATAGATAGATAGATAGATAGATAGATAGATAGATAGATAGATAGATAGATAGATAGATAGATAGATAGATAGATAGATAGAGAATGAAAGAAAGAGCGTGGGGAGGATGGTGCCCTCATGACTTCCTGTGAAGTGAATCAGGCCCTGTTAGCATCCAGTAGACACGGGGGACTTGTATGGAGGAGGATTACAAACCTTACTGCCAGCGCCGGCCATCATTTAAACCTCCTTCAACATCTCACGCGGCTCTGATCGATACGTTGCCGAGCATTAGAATTACATTAGCCGCGTGAATAAATAGACCTGTGTGAGATATTCTTATAAACATTCGCTGCAGTCGCCTCGCAGAGCGCCGTCATCCTGCCAATAATGACTTTAATGAACACTCGCCGTGTGGCAGTGGGCTTGTTATGAAGTGGGCGGAATCATAAAACATACAGAGGCTTGTTTTTCTATTCATTTTTTTATTCATTTGTATGGATTTGTGTCCTCTGGGTTTCCCCTTTCCGATGCCTCGGCGTGGTGCAGCACCTCCATCACATTGACAGTCAGTCGGTGGGCTGAGGCGGTGTTGTGTAAGGCTCGTACAGTACAGTTAAGCTACAGCTGCTCCATCGGGGCTCACGTGCTCTGCTGTGTGCCCTGTAGTGAAGAAGAGGAAGAGGAAGAAGAAGAGGAAGAGGAAGAAGAAGAAGAAGAAGAGGAAGAAGAAGAAGAGGAAGAAGAAGAAGAAGAAGAAGAAGAAGAAGAAGAAGAAGAAGAAGTGGATACTTTTCCTTCACCTCCTCCTCCTCCATCTCACTCTCCTCCACTTCCTGGAACCTGCCCATGCAATTGGATTTAGTGTCTGTCTGTGTGCCTGGCATGTCTCAACCCTCTCTCTCTCTCTCTCTCTCTCTCCCTCTCTCTCTCCCTCCCTCCCTCCCTCTCCACCGCTCCACGGCGCTCCACTCCCCTCTCCGCTGCCCTCGCCGGCTCGTCTCTGCATTCTAATTGGACGATAATGCAGCCAGTGTGGTCCACGACTACAACGCTACATGACAAGTGCAACAACAATGCTGCTCCTCAGACGGGCTCGCCACTGGCTGTGTATCGAGTTGCTGCCGCTGTGTGTGTGTGTGTGTGTGTGTGTGTGTGTAGGTTACACTGCCCGTCTGTTGACATATTTGTGCGTGGCGAGCGCGATACCCAGGTCTGGTGCTACAGTTGCTGTTTGTGTTTAGATAAGGGGCCGAACGAAGGGAGCCCGGGATGAGGGATGGAGAGATAGACAGTCCATTGTTTACCTTTTATCGATTGCACTCCCTTTCGCCTCTCTCGCTCTCTCGCTGCTGTCGCCTCCGTACCCCGTGCATTCATCTTTATCCCTCCACCCCTCCACGCACACGCATCCGTCCCGGCCTTCCCCTCTGCAAGCCGTCCTCCTGCACCTGACCCTTTGCACACTTATCGCTGCACACGTGGCCCCGGCGCTGCTCCCCTCCGCATCTGCTCCGTGTTCGGCCAAAGGGTGGAGGGAGGGTGGCGGGGGCGGAGGGGGGGGTGGAGCTGGTCGAGTAATGGCCGTGGAAGCGGCCCTAATAACATTACAGCTGCCGCGAGGCTTGGGGAGGGGTCAGGGAGGGTGAGGCAAGGGAGAAGGGTGAAGCTTGTATGTAGGGTGAGGGCCCGGAGGAGGGGAGGGGCGGGGGGGGGCTGAGGGGCAGGGTGCTGCGAGGGAGGGGGAGGGAGAGGGGGAGGGGGGGGGGAGGGGCAGGTGCATCACTAATGGCTTTTTAAAAAGGTTACAGCATGTCGCTCCCTCTTCATAATGGGGCCCTGGCTGTGCTGGAAATGCAATTTCCGGGAAAGATAATGCAAGGAGTGAAGGGCTGCGTCGAAGGGAGGGGAGGGGGGGTTAAAGTTGTGCATGAGGAGGGGGGGATGGGCGAGCGATGTGTTCCTTGTGCTTATGTTGAAGTGAAAGGCAGAGAGAGAGAGAGAGAGAGAGAGAGAGAGAGAGAGAGAGAGAGAGAGGAGGAGGGAATGAAGACGGAGATGAAGGAAGTAGGATGGCGAGCGATAGGTGCAGGCGTGAAAAAACTGTGGGAGTGGGTGTGTGTGTGGGTAAAGGAGGGGTTTACAGAACCCCCCCTTTACCCACACACACACACACACACACACACACCTCGATGCTCAGATAAAGAGGGGACGAGGAGGAGGAGGAGGAGACAGGTGTAGAGGTGCTGGGAATGCAGCATGCATGCTGGAGGCGATGCAGGGGGCTATCTGTATCTGCCCGTGCACGTGTGTGTGTGTGTGTGTGTGTGTGTGTGTTTGCGTGCATGTGTGTGCATCAATAGTTAATGAAGACATTATCTGCGGACGCCGCGCCCCGTGTATCTAAACAAGCATTATCCCTCAACCCTTCAACATCCGGCACGCTTGGTTAAAGCCAAGTATACTAATTAACCCCCGCAGGTCGACCACATGGATACCAGTTCCTACCTCGGCCTGATTGAATCTTCCTGCGTTTCTCGACGGGCATCTGTAATTGCTCGCCGTGTTCCAAAGAGGGCCGGTTTAAGTGTATACATTATGTTCCTGTCGGCGCTGCGCACTTCGCTTGGCGCCGCGGCAACGCTTTCAATTTATTTCACGCCCTCTGCACATAACACAAAATCAATAACTCACGGTTATGTGTGTTTTCATTGAGTCAGCCCGTACGTATAGTTCTGCCTGAACAATTATAATTTAACTAAATTATTATTGTGCTGACATCTGGCGCCTGTGCATGTGTGTGTGTGTGTGTGCGTGTGTGTGCGTGTGTGTGCGCGCATTGCTTTTCATGTAATAAGAAGAGCGAGGAGAATCAGAGGCAGAGCATTGAGAAGAAGGAACATAATAAGTTGCTCTACACCTGCTCTGGAGCATCCTTTCTATACAAATTCAATCCCGGCTACACACACACACACACACACACACACACACACACACACACTCTCTCTCTCTCTCTCTGCTCCCTCCCCTTCCCTCCCTTCCACGTCTCTGTCTGTCCCATCATGACTCATCCGGCTTGTCTCCCCCCTCCTCTCCTCCACTTAACCACGATGATGACATGTTCGACTTCCTCAATGGAAGCGCCTCAGCTGACTGCGCCTCACCTCCAAACTGTCAGGGGGAAACTGATGGGCCCCGGACCCACAGCACCTGCTTTTAGAAACAGGTCCCGCGTCCGGGCAGAGGCGGAGACAGCACACGAGACGGAGTGGGTCTGGAAATTGAGATTTGGAGTGGGAATGCCCCGTTGTCTGGTCGTTATAGATTTTCTGTAGCGCCTCTTTCTGCGTTCGCCCTCATCTGCCACCTGCTTGCTTGCACCGCTGGAGAAAAAAAAAGACAGGGATGAGAATATAAATCGGGACCCACAGATACGTTTGACATTGAAAAGGAACTAAATTGTGCTTTGTTTGATTTAATAGCCACGAGCCACTCTCTGTGGGGTTCGTCCCTGCTGTCCACAACAAACACGCTTCTGAAATAGGCCGGTGGAAAAGACGACGCACTTCACACTGTCCTTCATTTCAGAGTTGAACAAAAAGCTGGCTTCTCATTTTTTTAGCCAGCTGTCGACGGTTTTATGCGTAAAATGCCATCCGTCGTTCACGAACTTCATCGTCTATAGCTAGCTAGCTAATTGAGCTATGCTAAACACAAACTTCATCGTCTATAGCTAGCTAGCTAATTGAGCTATGCTAAACACAAACTTCATCGTCTATAGCTAGCTAGCTAATTTAGCTATGCTAAACACAAACTTCATCGTCTATAGCTAGCTAGCTAATTTAGCTATGCTAAACACAAACTTCATCGTCTATAGCTAGCTAGCTAATTGAGCTATGCTAAACACGAACTTCATCGTCTATAGCTAGCTAGCTAATTGAGCTATGCTAAACACAAACTTCATCGTCTATAGCTAGCTAGCTAATTTAGCTATGCTAAACACAAACTTCATCGTCTATAGCTAGCTAGCTAATTTAGCTATGCTAAACACAATCTACTGTCTCGAGCTAACTTTACATTTTTTTACCAGGTGACTCGTTTCAAAAGAAGAATGTCATCATAAGCAACATACGTGATTAAAAAAAAAGACTGAAGCTAAAGTCCTCGCTCTAGCTGAGGATCCATCGAGAGGAGATATAAATGTGTGGCATGACAACCAACAAATATAACATCAGGCCTCTGGTAAGGTTCGATATATTTCCAGCTTTAGTATTTCAGGAGAAAAGACTTTCAGGAAGATGACTTCACAAACCCATCTGTCGAGCCAACCTAGCCGCCACACGGTGCCGTGTTGAACTGAGAAAGCTACAAATATTAGCCTCAACTCTGTTAGCATCCAGGCCACGAGCCAAAACAGTGATAACATAGTATATTGTGAACAATTATGTTGTGTTATTGTATTTTAGTTGTAGCCCTACATTAGTTTTGTGGGTTACAAGTTACCAATAGCCTGGAGGTCAAGACTACAATGCTAGTGTGCCGTAGGTACGAGCTAGTTAGCGGAGATGCTAACAATCACAGCTTGCGTGAGTGCAGATTAACCCACAGTTTATATTCCCAACGTCACACGCCACTCTTGTGTTTCGTGTTTGGTGAAGACATAGACTCCGCAGACACCCACCATCTTGTCTCCGTGGCCCTCTGCTAAAATGCTGCCTTCACACACCACTCACAATGCACTTAGAAAAAAAAAAAGAGGCTGTAATATCAGACATTTTCATATTGCACAGAGGCAGGATATGATTACGCTCCCGGTGCTGTTCTTCCCTCCTCTGTGGCTTCTTCCCCTCGCACGCCGCTCCACCCCGCGGTCTGTCACACCACTCGGCACTCAGCCGTGGAGGAAGCGTTTGGTCACACTGATCACGTTTACCTTCACAAGCCGCCGGTGGAAAAATAAAATAACTGAAAATTACCAGAAAACCCCCCCCAGCTGTGATTGGAATACGCTGGAATTAAAATTCCCAACAAACTAACAGAGGAAGCTGCGCTGCCCACACTAATGAAGGCCCTGGTGGACGAGAGAGAGAGGGGGAGGGGAGAGGGAGGGATGGCGAGTAAAGAGGCAGAAAGACGCTGCAGGTGGGATATCACTGAGGAAACAGCGTCGTCCTTTAAACCTCTCTGACTGGGATGTTTTTTGGTGGTCGTTTAAATTCAGTCGAGCAGAGGCTTTTTTTTTTTTCTTCCTTGTTTTTTTTTTTTTTTTTTCAGGGAACGCAGGTGCGTCTCTGCGAAAGTCTGCAATTAGCGTGAGCTTCATACTGTACCGTTTCCTTTTGAGTCGTCCCCGCAATTCTTTGTGTTTTTTTTAATTTTTTTTTATTGCAAATGAGAAAAAGGAATCGAAGCAGAGGAGGACTGCTTATGGAAATGCAGAGTGAAGGGTCCGTAGATGTAGAAGTAATCCCTTCCCTTTTTTTTGTGGATGATTAACAAAAATGGAGTTCATTGCGTCTCATTAGCGTGCACAGGTGCATTTCTTCTCATTTACGCCCCCCCCCCCCCCTCTTTTTTTTTTCCTTTTCATGACACTGTGTGATGTTCTGAAAAGATTGAGCACCTTTAGGATTGTGTCTCTGTCGCCCGCCCTTTCAAAACATACACGAGTACACGTCGATGATGTGCGTCGCCATCTTGTGGATTTAACCTGCAAATGCATCAGCATGAAAGGAGGAGGAAAGTGAGAGTGAATGTTACTTTTTTTTATCTTTTAAATTTCACGTGAACTGGTTTATTCTCAATACAGTTTTTAAATATCCATTATATCCACATATATTGTGTCACATATTTAATTTAATCTGATTTATCACATTCATATTTGATTTAATGTGCCGCGATACATAAAAACCATCCCCCCTTGTGTGTTTGGGCTTCATTACCCAGATTCAGACCCGTCTCCGGCCTTCGGTGGGTGAGAACTCGTTGAACCGCAGGACGGCGGCGCTGAGCCTCAGCGTCAGGGCGGAGAGCGCTTCATGCTTTCAAAAGACAGCTGCAGTCATGGACAGCGTGAAACCATGAGGAAAATAACCTTGGAGCCTGATTCATTCAAAGATTTCGGCCTCTATCAAATCTGTTTCTCCACTTTATCCACTGAGAATCACTCCGGCACTCCGCCAGTGATGACAGGAGAGGAAAGTGCATTTACTGAGCTCCATTTCATGTCTTATACTTCCACTTCCCTTTCGTACTCCTCTCCATGTATTTGACTGCTAGAAGGTTACCTCACAGATCAGTGCTGATCCTCTTGTCGGGTGTCAGATCTCAAGCTCCGCCTCCGGCAAAGATTTGCTGAACGTCTCAAGTTGTGTCGTTTCAATGATAAAACCAAATAGGTCAATTCATCCATCGGTTCACGAAGAGCTCCCCGAAAAAGAAACACGGCGAGATGAAGACGGAGAGGGATTCTTTCCTCTTCCGTTCGTCACATCGCGACCCTTCAGATTTATTTTGAGACCCTTTGAAGGGGACCGACCCCAAGGTTGGAAACCGATTACAGTTACAATGGAAAATGCTGCTTACATATTGATGTATTGGGATTAACGATTGAATAACTGGACTGTACTTAATTTAGGTGGGATGTTGAATGCAGGACTTGCACTGAGGTATTTTCACGTTGTTGTATTAGTACTTTTACTTTCGTAAAGGATCTGAGTACTCAATCCATCACAGGAAATAAATAATAGTAGTCTTTTATTAGTATTAGTGTTATTAATAGAGTCTTGATTACACGACATTTGGAACCACATGGTCTTCATCAGCGATGGAGTTTGCTCAGTTGTCACGGAGATAGCCCAAATGTAACTGATCACATGACCTCAAAGTGGAAGGAGACGACGACACGATGCCCCCGTGATGGTGACCAGCGGCTCTTGCGATGAGTGTTCCTGCCAGAAGAAGATGGAGTCGATGCAGCAGGGCCGACGTCTCGGACATGTCACCCCCAGCAGGGGCCAAGAAAAGAAACCACGAGGGTCCTACAATCCCCACAATGCACCGAGAGCATCTTTTAATCGAGCAGAATTGGCAAAAGTATTTAAAATAAACCCAGAATGCTCGATAAATAAATAAAGAAACTTCAGATTGATGAACCCAGCTGCGTTCTGATTGGCCGGGAAGAAAAAAACACTCTGTGATTAATGATTGTGGAAAACTCTCCTCCTCACACACACACACACACACACGCACACACACACAGAGAAGACGCTGCCGAGCGGCTGCATGAATACTTCAACAGAACACGCGGTGCGCGCTGACAGCGCTGTCTTATTGCAATATCCATTTATTGTTCTCGTCACACACATGTTTACAGAACACGAGGGCTCGCTGCAACCGGATCAAAGGAAACGTGTTCCTCCCTCAGAGTTGCAGATCTGAAAGGAGTCTGGTGCTTTTTCTTTTTTTTTTCTTTTTTTATTATTCATCGATTGTATTTCATAATTCCACGTCAGTCAGCGGGTTTGTTTCCTGGATGGAAGAGGAAGCGGAGGAGCAGCATGGCGGCCGGCGGTGAACCTCTCTGTGTCTTCCTCTTGGTGCCACCGCTGGAGCGTCCTCCACGTTCTGTTGACTGCCATCACGTTGGTTCATTTAAGGCATATTTCCGCTTCACCGGGACATCGGAGGGACTGGAGAGCACAGAAGAAGGGCACGGAGGCGACGTCATGCAGCGAAAGGTCGCGAGTCTGACCCCAGCTCGCGCACTTTGCGGGCGCGCGGCGTTTGGGCGCCGGGGCGTCGCGGGTTTTCGAGTGAAAGTCGGAGACTGAACCGCATGAGTTCAGCACGCGGCTCGGTGGAACTATCAGAGCAACGGCAAATAACGCGCCAGAGAAAAGTCCCAAACCTTTTTTTTTTTACGTATCTTAAATAATACTAATAATAATTGTGGACGTGAATGCAATTTTCCGTTTGTTTTTTTTTTCACGTTGCAGATCTTGGGTCAGCTCAACAACGGTGCCACGAGCTGAGAAAAGACGACGAGATGACTATTGATGCAGCGTTACCGGATGGAAAAAAGAAGAGAAGAAAATCTCTCCAAGATGTGGGGGCTCCTGAGATTTCCAACCAAACCACACAGGTTTCAGATGACGATATGTTTATGACGTTAACAACGGGTCACACCGCGGTGTGTGCCGTGACACGAGCGCTTTAGCGTCTTTCAGCTCGTTTCTTTTGGTTTAAGAAGCCGCAGGTGGAGTTCAGTGGACGGCGTACGACACATGTGAATAGCAGGAGCTCGGGTCGGGTCGGGCCAATCTGACATGATGCTTCAAGTCCCTATATAGTGAAAATATAGCGTAAAAAATACGTAGAAAATGGCGGGTTTGTTGTTGACGTCACGAGGCACGCTGTTACAGGGTACACAGTGCTTCAGGGTCGGGCTCTGCATCGAGAAGAGAACGGGGGGCCGCTCTCTCTCTCGATATCGGTGTCGGGTGTCCACAGCTCGAGTCCCTCGGCGCCGCTCCGACGAGTCGTAGCCGCCGTTAGCTCGCCGTTAGCTCGCCTCGCGCAGGCTTTGTCGACTTTCATGACTTCTCTTAAAAAAAGAAAGGGGGAGGTTTCCCGTCCAGCGTTTCGGGCTTCGAGTTCATCACCGAATGAACTGCTGGCGTCTGATTCAAAATGTGACGTTCAACTTGGTCCAGAGGGCAAATGAGTGAGTCCTCTGGGTTCAGACGTGGATCAGCACCTTCATACACACTGTTCTCGATCATCGCAATACATACAACACCACACACACACACACACACACACACACACACACACACACACACATCTCTAGACGTAGTGTTGGTGATGCTCGTGTAAAAATCCCACTCTCAATACAAAAAAAAGGTTATGTACATTATCATACAAACAGCTTTCAGTGTTGGGGGATTAAGGGGCGTGTGTGTGTGTGTGTGTGTGTGTGTGTGTGTGTGTGTGTGTGTGTGTGTGTGTGCGTGAGGGACTGTGTGTTCATGTGTGTGCTTTTGAAGGTAGGTGCTCTGTGAAACTGGACTTTTCTTGTGTGCGTGTGTCAATGTGGGTGTGTGTGTGTGTGTGCGTGTGTGTGTGTGTGTGTGTGTGTGTGTGTGTGTGTGTGTGTGTGTGTTGTCCAGCAGAGGGAAACATTTCACAGCACACAGTGATGGTATTATACAAAACAGGGCTTGTAAAAAAAAAAAGATGTGTCCGGAGGGAAAGAGGAATAATAATAATAATAATAATAATAATAATAATAATAATAATAATAATAATAATAATAATAATAATAAAAGTGTGCAAATCAAAGTCAGCAAAACTGTCACGCCACACGCAGCGCTCACAGCAACCACACGCTATGTACAAGTCCATAAACAAATCTGTTGATAAAATCTCAGAAATTAATCACAATAATTACACGACTCGGCCAGTTCGCCGCGTCGTCTTTTAACTTCAGCGAGGAAGGAGCTGAAGGAGCTGAAGGAGCTGAAGGAGCTGAAGGAGCTGAAGGAGCTGAAGGAGCTCCGGTCCAGGTGGAGCGAGTTGGCGTCGCAGGAAAAGTGTTTTGTCTGAAAGCTCCTCGTCTCAGAAGAATACAAAACCTGAACCAATATTTGCTCCTGAATGTGATGCTCGTCCTCTGCCAACCTGCAGTCGGGAGCTCGGCTTCGTCTTATCAAATGTGTTTGTTTTTCACATCAGTTATCTTTCCTTTTTTTGTGTGTGTGTGTTGTTTTTGGCGAAGCTGCAACCATCTGAGAGAAGAGTGACAACAAAAAGGGAAATAGCCAAGTGAAGATCTCGTCTGTACTTTCATCCCGGGGGTTTGCTATTGTCTGCTGCTTCTGCTGAGAGATATGAAATGGATTCTTTGATCGAAGTATATCGCATGCGGAGCTGACAAGGGCACCGCTCCTCACACTGCTGCGCGAGCGTGTGTGTGCGTGTGTGTGTGTGTGTGTGTGTGTGTGTGGCTCGCCAAAAGGAGGTTTCAAAGGTGAACCTCAGCAGCGTGCGTCCATCAGAGGGCTTCTTCGGTCCAACAGCGGAGTCCCGCAGGGAGTTTCCCCGCCTGTCGCGTTGAGCCTCCGACGAACCCGTGAGAACTCGTTCGTGACGTGTCCGCGCCCCGAAAAAAAAACACGCGGTGGACATTCTCAGTGGTCGCCGTTCTTCACGCGGGCGAGTTCATACAAAAACAAAAGTCGTATTCAAAAAAAAAGAAAGAAAGACGATCCTGACTCTGTCCTGAACGTCCGGCAGAGATGAAAGTCTTTAAAGAGTTTGCCTATCGGTTCCCCGGGGGTTTGAGAGGGCAGTAGGAAAGGTGTGTGTGTGTGTGTGTGTGTGTGTGTGTGTGTGTGTGTGTGTGTGTGTGTGTGCTGGATCGTCTAGACCTGCGTGGAATAGGAGCGGTGCAGCGTCGCGTACCGCCCGGCCGGATGGGCGGCGCAGTGCGGCGAGTGCTGCTGCTCCGCCTGGTCTAGACTTCGCTGGAAATGGAGCGAGACGGTATGAGGACATCGGGGGTGGCGGGGAACCGATAGGGCTGATGGTCATGTGATCTCGGTGAACGGAGATCCCCGCGGAGTCTGCAGGGGAAAGAGAGGAGTGAGAAAGAGAGAGAGAGAGAGAGAGCGAGAGAGAGAGAGAGAAAGAGAATGGGGCAGAGAGGAAGGCGAATGAAAGAGAGAGAGAGAGAGAGAGAGAGAAAGAAAAGTGAAGAAAAGAATAATCAAGAGTGATGCGCTGGATGAGGAGGGAGGGGGTGAGGAGGGTGGAGAGAAACACAGGCCGAACCCGAGCAGGAAACAGAAATAAGGCGACAGATGACAGAGATAGTGTGTGTGGGGGGAACAAAAAAAAAAAGGGAGAGGGAGGGTTCAAGGTTGGTTAGAATGGTTGGACGTAGGCGTTGTAAGGTGGGGAGGAGGAGAGTGCAGGATGCTGGAGGAGAGTGAGGGACAAGGGAGCAGATTGAGAGGAGAGAGGCAAGGTGGGAGACAGAGGAAAAGAGGCAGTCAGGTGAGGGTTAGTGACGGAGACAGACCACAGAGGACGCGAGACACTCCCCGAAATACTCGGGGCTCGGCGAGATCAATAACGCCAACCGTCGAGGGAGACCTTCGGCTGAACGCACGGGGGTGTTGTTGGTTGTTTTTTTTCGCCCGGAGAATGCTGAGTCACCCCGAAAGTGAGTCTCTGAATCCCTGACAGGACGGAGACGTCTCTGCTGTGGCTGAAAGGAAGCCGCGTCTCGTTTCACATCTCATCAAGGCTCAGAGACTCGGAGGATTCATGCATGTTTTGGGGATTTTATCCGTAGTTTTGTTTTTGCGGGGGTCGGGGGGGGGAGGGAGGGAGGGAGGGACACAAGGAATTCAAGGTAAGAGACAAGGGGTGTGCATCTCAGCCCCTCTTCAGTGAGCAAAGGCGTGCCTCGCACCCGCCCCCGCCCCTTACCTGAGGGCCACTTAACTTTTCGAGTGGACTCTCCACACAGGGCAGCGTCACCATCGGCATGCCCAGCACGGACTCGGGCCGCTGGGGGCGCAGCGGGGGAGGACTTGGCAGCATCTGCTGGAAGTTGTTGATCACGCAGGTCACCTAAAGGCGGGAGGACGGCGAGAGGAAGAAGCAGAAGGGATTTGAAGTCTTTTTCTTAAGCCCGCCCGACGCCACTGGCATCTTCCAATCGTAGCTCAGTCAAGTTAATTGGACTCTTGTCTGGTAGTTCGGAGGTCGGCCTCGATTATTTTTACAATGTTAGCCGCCAACTTTAGCATTTCCAGCTAGTTATGCTAAAATACCTGTTCAGGACTGGAACATCCGCCCGAGTAAAGGATTTAAAGTCAAAATATACTAATACTTTATTTAATTTAGGGGACAATGATACTCTTGCATAAGATGTGCAACATTTACATTGCGGTGATCACACTCTGCTGTAATACAAAGGCTCACTTATGGTTCCCTGCATTCATGAAGCTTTTATCAACGAGAAACCGGAGACCGGCTGTTTAAAAACGGGTCGCTGACTTCCTGTCGGGTTCGGCCTCTCACCAAAAAGACAGCGATGGCTCCGCCGGTGAAGAATCCCGCCAGGACGTCGGCCCAGTGGTTGCGGTACTCGGCCACCCGGACCACGCCGACCAGCAGGGCCAGGCAGAACAGCGTGAGGCTGATGGTGGGCTTGGTCAGCCGCGTGCCTTTGGTCTTGAACACCAGCGTCACGTACATCTGCAGGGAGGGCGCACGGTCAGAGTACAACAAACAAGCCTGTATGCGTCATTATAACCTCGCTGGATTATTCCAAAGCAAAGCAGAAGTTATCCTCATTCTTATTTACTGTTCTTGACAGGACACAAATGGATTCGTTAAAGAAATTGTAAATATAATGTAGTATAGAGTCTTTATGACTTCAATTATTTACTGAGATTAGAAGATAAGAGTTTATCCTCGGCTGCTAGCTAGCTACAGCTAAAGTCTTGGCACCTTAAAAGTTTGATATCGTTCATGAGTCATCACTTCCTGTGCTCTCAGATTATATCCCAACAGACGACTGGATTATAAATAAATTAAATGAGCAGTGAAAACGTGTGGGGCTGAAATATGTTTGAAAGTCTTCTCTGATGCGGCCTCAATCTGAGAGCCAAACGCAGTTACTCAAACTTGTAAAACAACTAAAATACTCTGTTCCTTTCTTGCAGAGAGTTAAATGAGAACATCGACAAATATGGAGCTACAGTCCGTAGCCGGTTAGCTTAGTTTAGCATTAGGACTGGAAGACGGTAAAACAGCTAGCTAAGGTCTGTCCAAAGGAAGCTAACTAGCACTGCTATTTATGCTGTTTCTGTTTTCACTGGTTGCCTGATAATCTTACAACTCCCGGGCTAAAAAATTGTCCCGCACAGAACCGTTTTTGTATGTATTAAACGATCCATTCTTCATGCTAAACTACGCTAATGTGGTACCAATCAGATTCACTACCACTGCTGGTTTCTCGGCAAGGGAGGTTTTGTACTTCAATCCCAGAGCAGGAAGTGAAAGCATCTCCTCCAGCACGCTCCAGCCTACCACGGTGTACACGGCAGAGTAGACGCTCAGCGCCGCGTCCTTGGACGGGAAGGATTTCCGCGCCGACATGACGACCAGCGGGTTGCCCGTGCAGGCGCGGCGCTCGGCGATGTACTGCATGGTGGACTGACAGCCCAGCGCCGTGTAGTTTGGCCGGCAGGCGGACAGGAAGTGGGGCGTCTGGTTTCCCGTCACCACCTGGCCGGCGTTGGCGAAGATGGTGGTGGTGAACAGGCCGAAGGCGTAGACGCCTGGGGCCGGAGGCGAGCACCGGAGAGAGTTAAAGGAGGTGAAGAAGAAGAAAAAGGACACGTCAGACATTTGATTTTGCACACGAGGTGAATAAATAAAAAGTTTCCCTCTTCCTGATATAGCCCCAACACGTTATTATCAGCCGAGGTGTGAAATCGCGACGAGAAGCCTCCACCTCAGCTGATTCGGCTCGAGATGCAGATTTGCAGGCTGCTAAATATTCTTCCCGCCGTGATCCTGAATATCTTACCTCCTCCAATCGAGCAATTAACAGCTTACGTGCTCGCGCTCCGGTTGACAAACGCTCAAGTGTCGCGGGCTGCGTTCCGATAACCTTTCCCTTTCGCGTTGTCGCGATCTCTTTGAATTTTGTCACACCTCGCCGGAGTGATACAAAACGGCGTGTTCACCTAGGAAGCGTATGATGCGTCTCAGCAGGGGGTTGAAGTAGCAGCAGTCTGCGGTGACAATGGTCTTCTCCTGGGTTCCCTCTGCCTTGGTGAAGAAGGCACACAGCTCTCCGACAAGCATCTGCACACACAAAAGAAAACACACAACTGCCGGTTAAACACTGCGCTGCGTTTCTTTTTTTTTAACACGCGTGCAATATCATTTGTCAGGACATCTGGTACCCTGAATGTATCGTATCGTAGTTCCCGACAGTACAGGGTCATGCTCCCACACACTGCTGCAACACACAGTGAGGTCAAAGGTCAGGGGAGGCCAAAAGTGTGCTGATGGTACCAGCTGCTCATCCTCTGCAGAGGAAAACACTACCGGCTGAACATCAGCGGGTCAAGGTTGTGGTGACAAGAGGGTTAGCATGTTTTGTGCATTAGCGTTTAGCTCAAGGCACCAATACACGTCTGTAGACTCTCAGTGTGTTCGCTAATGATCAACGTTTATTACAAATACTTCGCCAAACACTGATATGGTTCTGACACTGACTCAAACAGCCGGACCGGGTATCGGTTCAAATGAAAACAGCAGTTTTACATTGTGCTTGGTCCTCGTTATCGGCCGACACCCAGAGCCCAGGTGACGGTATCTGGGCTGAAAAAGGTCTGATCGGTGCACCCTCACGTTGAATTAAGGCAGGCAGAGATAAACAGCACTGACATTATGCAGAAAAATACCATGCATTTATGCATATATTAAAAATAAATGAAATGCTATCAGCTATTCTGCACAGGTAGCTCCCACAAGGGAGCAGGACAATGCAGTTAAGTCTGGAGCTCGAACACAACAACCCTTTGACCACCAGCAGCATAACTAATGACCTCACAGCGCACGGGGCGAGCCAATCTAATGAGACTTAATCATCACCGTCTGTTTTATTAAAAACCTCATGGAGAAGTAAGCTGGCTGCAGTTCTGGAAACAGTACAGCGATCACAAATAGCAGCCGCTGCTGTTGTAATATCTGCAGCTCTGGTCGCTGAACGGCGCCGTCTCCCCAGACTGATGATCCCTGGATGAGCTGCGACTGTGCGACTCATCTGCGCGACAGCCGACGCTCCCGGAAACGCTGGCGCCGGCTAAAGCACGGCTCCCGAGACGACGGAGAAACACTCATCTTAAATCATCCTGTACAGCTTCCAGTAGTGGGGCCCACTTAAACGCTGACCCCATCCCCTAATAAATAAAAAACAGCCTCACGGGTCCATATTTGACGTAATTCCTCCATTTATCCTCCCACGGTGACGGGGTGTGATGCATCGCTTGTCTGAGGAAGGAAACGCTGGAGAAAGTGGAAGAAACGGGACGGAAGAGAAGCAGAGAGATACGGAGCGGGAGAGATTCAACGGATCATGTTTTTACATTTTATTTCGCTGACGCTTCGATACGCTGCGACTTCAATTGTTTCTGCACAGCGTACACACAGCAACGGGCAGCAATTTGGGGTTAAGTGTCTTGCTCAAGGGCACATCGACGTGGACCTGCAGAGCCGGCACTCGAACCACCGATCCTGCGATTAAAAGACAGGCACGATAACCAGTGAGGCAAAGACTTTCAGCCGAGTCCTGCGCTCCCCGGTGCAGCTCCAGCCAAGTCAAACCAGGTACGACCCGCGTGCAGGGCCCCGTCGGCAGCGTGCGGGGCCTCGTCAGTAGTGTGCAGGGCCTCGTCAGTAGCGTGCGGGGCCTCGTCAGTAGTGTGCAGGGCCTCGTCAGTA
Source organism: Clinocottus analis (assembly GCF_023055335.1). Lineage (NCBI taxonomy): Eukaryota > Metazoa > Chordata > Actinopteri > Perciformes > Cottidae > Clinocottus > Clinocottus analis. The sequence continues at coordinate 2,630,443 of NW_027175887.1, read as the reverse complement.
GCGTGCGGGGCCTCGTCAGTAGCGTGCGGGGCCTCGTCAGTAGCGTGCAGGGCCCCGTCAGTAGCGTGCGGGGCCTCGTCAGTAGTGTGCAGGGCCTCGTCAGTAGCGTGCGGGGCCTCGTCAGTAGTGTGCAGGGCCTCGTCAGTAGCGTGCGGGGCCTCGTCAGTAGCGTGCGGGGCCCCGTCAGTAGCGTGCAGGGCCCCGCCGGCAGCGTGCAGGGCCCCGCCGGCAGCGTGCCGGGCGAGAGCCTCCTTTCATGAGCCAAACACAACCCTACTGCCGTCTCCATGGCAACCCTCTGAACACTAACACGAGCATGAAATCAAAGCCGAGGGTTTAATCAGTGGCTTCAAACCAGAGGGGCAGTGGGGCACCGGCGCGCCGAGGACAACCGCTTACGGGCCAATTAAAGACGGCGGTCAGGAGCAGAAACCGGTCAGGAGCAGAACGCATGTTGAACTGTTTGCTGCGTGTTGTCATGCCGTCAAAAACTCGCCAGTGGGCCCTTTAAGTGTTGGTCTCAGCTTGCAGAGAAGAGAGCCAACGCAGCTCCAGAGACGGATGGCTGGCTAGCTAGGTAGCGAGGTAGCTAGAGGTAGTTCAAGGTAGCTAGGTAGCTAGAGGTAGTTCAAGGTAGCTAAAGGTAGCTAGGTAGCTAGAGGTAGCTAAAGGTAGCTCGGTAGCTAGAGGTAGTTCAAGGTAGCTAAAGGTAGCTTGTTAGCTAAAGGTAGTTCAACGTAGCTAGGTAGCTAGAGGTAGTTCAAGGTAGCTAAAGGTAGCTAGGTAGCTAGAGGTAGCTAAAGGTAGCTCGGTAGCTAGAGGTAGTTCAAGGTAGCTAAAGGTAGCTAGTTAGCTAGAGGTAGTTCAACGTAGCTAGGTAGCTAGAGGTAGTTCAAGGTAGCTAAAGGTAGCTAGTTAGCTAGAGGTAGTTCAACGTAGCTAGGTAGCTAGAGGTAGTTCAAGGTAGCTAAAGGTAGCTAGGTAGCTAGAGGTAGCTAAAGGTAGCTCGGTAGCTAGAGGTAGTTCAAGGTAGCTAAAGGTAGCTAGTTAGCTAGAGGTAGTTCAACGTAGCTAGGTAGCTAGAGGTAGTTCAAGGTAGCTAAAGGTAGCTAGGTAGCTAGAGGTAGCTAAAGGTAGCTCGGTAGCTAGAGGTAGTTCAAGGTAGCTAAAGGTAGCTAGTTAGCTAGAGGTAGTTCAACGTAGCTAGGTAGCTCGGTAGCTAGAGGTAGCTAAAGGTAGCTAAGTAGCTAGAGGTGGTTCGAGGCAGCTAGGTAGCTAGAGGCAGCTAGGTAGCTAAAGGTAGCTAGGCAGCTAGGTAGCTAAAGGTAGCTAGGTAGCTAGGTAGCTCACCCTTCTCCAGAACAGTGGGGACTGAGGTGGAGGGAGTGTGATTTGTGGACTGTTTTGAAGCCTTGAGTTTGACGGTTTCGCCGTGGCCATCTTGGATTACAGTCATCGCCATGTTGTTTTTTTTTAGCAACCAACGAACAGACGTGACCACATTTGGGAATGCGGAGGAGTGACGTAGCGATGCCGTATCTGGTCGTGACAGAGACCTGTCAATCAAGACTCAAAACTAGAGATTGAGACCATGAACTCATGTTTGCAATGTTTACTGAGGAATGACGTGAGAAGTTGAGTCATTTTCTTATAGACTTCCATTCAATCAGACTTATTTTTGCAAGACTTATTTTGATAACGCAAGTTTTAAGACACTTCCACATCGGCTTCACTCGGCAGGACCGGAGGTTAAGACCCAGCGCTGCGAGAGATTAAGTGGAAGAGGGAGAGCATGGGAACACAAAAGAAAAGTTGGAGGATAAAGACAGAAAAACAGGAGGAGAGGAACAGTCAGTGATGAGATTTGGGTAAGGTGGGGGGGGGGTAATACTGCAGGAATGAATTATTCATGTGTGGATAGCATCCATGTGAATCATGTAGCGCATTATTTCAACCAACATTTCCTAAAATCTCTCTCTCTCTCTCTCTCTGCGAGGCATTCCTAGTCGAATACGAGGCGGCTGTCGCTGCGGTTCAGGGACGAGCGGATTATAATTCCTTGAAATCAAACTGCGCGTCCAGTCAGCGTCCACTCCGACGATGCAGGGCGGCGAGACGCTGATGACTTCCAGAAAACGGCACGATGGGCTCGTGCAATACAGACGAAGACGCGTTCTCACATCCATGATTCAAAACAAGAGGAAGGAATGAAACATTTACACACACACACACACACACGAGGACCTGATTAACTCTCGAGCACTGGGCCCATTCTCTGCTCTGTGCGTGTGAGTAATCAGATCTGGATTTGTGTCAGTGGATATTAGTCAAATGTGAGCGTGCATTCACACTGGCCCTTCTTACGAAACACGTGTCAATTAGTGGAGGACGAAGAGGGCGGGGTGTTTCACCCGGAGCGGTGGGACGAATGAGGAGGGTTGCGAAGATGACAGGGAAGGAATAAAAGAGACGGGAGCGATGGCAGGATCGCGGATGAAGAGGAACAAGTGGGATTACGATCTCAGCGGGCTCTTTTTGAGAAGTTAATGGCGACTGGAAGTGAGCTTCGGCGCCGGCTTTTGGCGGCGCGTCGGCTGCACTTGAGAAAGCCGCGAGCGCGGGAGACAAACGGCGCGTCCCGCCGCCGTCGCACGCTAATCAATAAAGCTGTCCAGGACACATTTCGGCGTCTCAGGACGAGCCCGAATGGATGCACATGCAGAAGATTGCTTCCATTAGTGACCCCCCCCGTTTGCAAAAAGCGACTCACTCCGTGTTCGGGGGTCGAAGGATGTGGAGAGGAAAACAACATATGGGTGAAAACATAATGTATGCTTGACTCTGAGCCGTTACGTAAAATCAACCAATGCTGCGAGAAGAAGAAGACACGTCTTAAAATATCTTTCATTTCTCTTTTTTTCTGTTATTTGTTACGTAAGACCCACAATTCATAGTTTACCAAGACTTTGGGAAGCTGAGCGGTTCTAAATGTGCGAGGTGTCATGTGACCAAGTCCTCCAGGGAGAAGGACAACAAGAAGAAACGGGACTGATAGATGGATCACTGCGAAACCTCCCCAGCTGAGCACTAACATGAAGACACTTTTGTATTGCAAGTGAGACTTATTAACTCTAGATGATGCGTGACTTCATCATCTTATTAATTACAGGCCAGTCAGCATTACAGACATGTGAACATTGAAGAAATGAATGCTGCTTTTATTTTGTTGACGTTTTAGTCCAAGTTTTTTACAGAGGGGATTGTAGATGTCGCTTCGTGTCTTTCCATAAATCTGATTTGTTCAATAAAAAATAATTGACATGTTTAGGAAATCAAGTGTATTAATCAGGCTAAAAAAAAAAAAAGTGAACAAATTTCAAGAAAATAGAGATACAACAAAAAATTTAAATATATCTAAACATAATAGCTAGATATTAACATTACATTTCCTCAGTTTATACATTAAAACACTGAAATGTTCTGACTTAAATATGTCATTATCTGATGCTAACTTTTGGTATATTTCGGAGAAATGTACAGACGCAAAAAGACAACATTTCAAAACACCCACATGTGTATTATGCATCTTTCCTTCTTTCCTCCGGTGTGACAGAAGACACAGATAATCCCCATAATCTCTAAACTGACCAGTGCATGTTGAGTTTCTCCTCTGAAGACTAAAGTGTTTATATGTCCCAAACCACCGAAGTGAACGCTAAAAAACTTTACACGCCAAAAAATACCATGGCTCACAAGGAAATGACGGCGGGTTCGCTGCCTCTCCTGCACTGGACGGAGCGAACGGGGCCGCGAGACCGACCGCTTCTGACTCCGCCGGGAAGGTTATTCATGTGTGAAGTACAAAGAGATGGCGAGCTGTCACTCGTATCCCGTTATCCGCCGTCATCTGCGGCGACCTCAATCTCTGCGCGGCGGCGTGTGAGCGAGCTGCTTTCGGGGGCCTAATGGACGACGCGGACGACGCGGCGGCCGTCTGAGCGCGTCAGGATCAGCGTCATCACCTTTACTCTCTGAAACGGGCGAGGCCTGGAGAGCGAGGACGGCGGCGCGATGGAGGATGACGGATGAAGAGAGGGGGGGGGGGAAGAAGAAAAAGACACACAACCTCACGGTTCACGGACGGATGAGCGAGCAAACACTCAAACAGAGGCTTTTGTGTACGGCGCTGCTTTTTTTTCGGAGCAAAGTGGGATTGAACGCTGAAAAACAAACAGTGTTGGCCCGCTGAGAATCTCTCCGGGTGCCCAGACACTTGTTTGTACTACAATGATGTACACTTAGGAGTATATGCATGTACTCCGCCTTACAGAGGAAGAAGCCTCTTCGTCATTGTGTCCCAGCAATCCCATAATCCCTCTCTTTGCTGCTCCCATTGTTCCTTCCCACCGAGAGGAAAGTAGGTTATACAATCTTTGTCTTTCCGTTTTCCATTTTTATCCGGCTCCGCCGCGCGCCCAAAAGCTGCTCTGTTGGTTCCTTAAAAAAACAACAAGCTGCATCAATGGGACTGCACGCTGTTTAATGTCTCACAGTCTTTCTATCCTATTATATTCTGCCTCTCTCTCTCTCTCTCTCGACATATTTAATCATCTTTTCTGTAATCCTCCTGATCCGGGGGCTGGGTTCAACCCGGTGCCACTGACCACAGGCTCGTCTGACGCACCTGAAGCAGAGGAAGAGGACCAGGATGGAAAACCAGGAAGGCGCTGAACATCATAGCTGCATGAACCTGGGATGTTTGACTTCTTTTGCAACTTGCTGCGCTGTAAGCGGACCACAACAGCTCTCGTGTTGTGCGTGTGACGACGTGGCTGCCCAGCAGGTGTTCGCCGTGGTCTCCACAGGTGCGAGCGAATGCAGGCTGTTCAACAAGTGGCCCAGTCGGACGCGACCAATCAGAGCGCGGAGCAGCGTTCAGCAGATGCTTCGAGGTCGAACGTTCGCTCTGGCGTCGCTAAACGTCTCATCTTCTCTGCCCCTGCACACAGTCACGTAATAACCTCAGTCCAGAACTACAAAGACGGCCAAACGCTCGGACCCGATCGCCGATTCAAGACAAAAGACTAAGCGTGATGAGATTCGGCTCTGTTGTCGTCTCCAATTGACGAGAGCATTTCCCCAGTTTTCCTCGAATCCTCGTGCATCTGTTTTATCACCTTAATTCACGCCAGCAGCTCTTGAATAATCTGCAGAGGACCTCTGTGAGAGCGAGGGGAACGTTCACAGTTACACACAGAACGCCACAGATTGTATGAACCCCCCCTCCTCCTCTACCTCTCCCCGACCGGCCCCCTGTTGTGAATGCAGATTGGGCACGCTGGCATCCGTCAGCGTTCTCCGAAGGTGCTGAGTGAAGCGTGGCGGCAGTCCATCAGCCACGCGGGACCCCCGAGGCGTCCCTCCTCTCGGCCCGACGGGAGGAAAAAATGGATCAAAGCTAAGAAGCAGAAACGACAACTGCTGTTGGGTCTAATCGCGTTTCACAGGACCGGGTGGAGCTCGGGCTGAACCGAGAGGACGACGCCGACCAACGCTCTCTCTCTTACCGCCGACCTCTCTCGCCCCACCGTGGAGCCGACCAGGGGGGATGCAACCCCAGGAGTAAGCTAGTCCAGCTCAAAACCAGCATGCTGGCCTAACAGCTGTGGGTGCTAGCGTTCATTATGCTAATGCTAAGTGTTTTCTTACAGGTGTGCTCACGGCGCCTGACTGACAAGGTTTTGGGGTCGTGGCTGTGGAGCGAGGCCGAGAGGGAGGGGGCACAGATTTTGTGTTTTATTTGCGCTTAAATACTTTCAAAGAACTAGTGAACTCTTTCTGATGTCTCCAAAAGTTGCCTAAACACCAGCTTTAGGGTGACAGGAAGAAAAAAAAAATGCGAGGGGACATGGAGATAGTTTGATGATGCGAATGTAAAAACCCCCCAAAAAAAAAATGGTGCGGCGACGCAATCCTCCGCTGGCTCGGGCGGAGTGATTACTATCGGGAGCAGTTAGATCAGAGCTGTGATTGTGTCGCGGGAAGAGTGTGATCTGTGCAGACTGTGGTGAATTACACCATCGGCACCGCAGATAGGCGGAGCAGATAAAGCCACTTTAACGTGCGGCGAGGAGAACAACACGTACCGCTTCCCTCCGTGATCAAACATTCACCCCGCAATAAGTCGCCTCCTTCCCTTCTCTGTTTCTTATCACACGTTTTCCTCATCCCCTCCCCTCCCCCACGCGGAGCTGGAACAGAAGTCAAGGGCCAGAGCGCCGTGACCCTCGGCAGCCAGCTTCTCGGCGAGGAACCCGCCCGGCCATCTGTCTCGTTAACCTGGGTCAGCAGCGCCGCGGCCTGAATGTAGCGGGTAGCGGTCTGCGGTTGGCACGCGGTAAAGTAAAATAAACGGCAAAAGAGGACCGAGAGGGAAACGCTTCAGAGAGAGCGGGACCAACAGGAAGGCCTCGCTCCGCGTCCGTGCAATTGTGCGTGAACGTGAGACTTTTTTCTGCTGAGGTCACGGCTGCTGTGGGCGCGGCGCAGCACGGTGTGATGTTAGTCCACTGACATTATGGCTGAGGACGCGAGGACGCTGAGAGGACGCCTCTGTGACAGCCAGATCAATGTGGACAGGAAGCGCTGAGGTGAAGGAAAGGACAAATAGAAAAACAAACACGGGCTCACGTCTAAGGCCCGTTTCAGACGCACTGACTGTTACAGAAGGTCATTCAAACAGCGTTAAAGCTCGGTGACATCGGGACGACTCGCGCGGCCGGTGAACAAATATAGCTTGCAAGCTAAGTGCGAGCAGGTTTCGTTTGCTGACTGAAGTAATTGTTGTTTCAGTTGGCGTGTGTCGAGGTGGCTCGTCGCGGAGATATCTGCCGTAGAGATGTCCGCCTTCATGGAAAAAATAGAGCATGAAAAAGTTAAAGGAGACTGTACGTGCACTTTTATACGGAGGCTTTTAGCCTGCATTGAGAAAGCCACGAGCGCAGGAGACGAACGGTGCGTCCTGCCGCCAGTTAGCAAGTGTGCTAACGTGACGATAAGTTCACACATTAGTATCGTTGTGTTTACTTCTGTCGTCTGCAAACGTTTGCTTTTTTCAGGATAACTAAGACTCAGAAGCTGCGATGACTCTGCGGCTCTCCCAAAGGGCGACTTGCTATTTGTCTGTTGTGCAAATGTGTGTGTGTGTGTATGTTCAGGCCTTCATCATGTTTGCACTGGAGTTACAACACAGTGGAGGGAAAGGACGGGAAATTTCATTTATAAACTGGAGCATATTTCTTAGCATATTTTTGCTGCGATCGAAGTGCGATGAAGAAAAGCTGAATTTCATTTTAAGAGACGGAAGCGTCTCAGGAAATCTGCAGTGACCTGGAAGAGCTGACTCTTTTTCTTCTTCATGAAAGATAAGTATGCGCTTCCCACTGCGTGTGACTTTTATCTGAGTGTAATTTCTCCACGTCGTACGTGGAGAAAAGAGCAGCAAGCGACAGCGTCTTCCATCGGTTCGATCAATCGCCGCAGCCGCAGATTGTGGAGCGGACGAGCTGAGGAGCGCCAGTCGATTCGCAGGAGACGCGATAATTGGAGGGTGAGACGAGCAACAGGTGCGAGGAGAGGGGGCAAGGCGGCAGGAGGAGGCGTTGATGAGCGAGGAGACGAGGAAAGGGCCGAACCCGAGTACAGATGCAGCGCTAACGGACCGAAGTCGCCAGAATGCGGCAGATTTACAACAGAAGGAAGAGAGAGAAACAAAACAAGGGCTGAACACAGATGAGGTTAAATTGCACACAGAAGGGCGGGACCAGGGTGAACAGAAACATTAATGCAACAAGGTCGGCGTGCAGGAGACGTATAGCGGCGCGAGGACTCGAGGTTGTGGAGAACTGATCAAAGGAAGGATTTACGGAGGAGAATGAACACACATTTGCGAGCGCGCTGTCGGATTGGATCTGTGCGAGATAAGTTAATTCATCCTGAACTTAACTGGCTTAACAAGCTCCATTAGGCAAACTTTCAAGATGCCCTCCAACTAAACCAGTGTGTGTTTGTGCGGAGACTTTTCTGCAGCAGTTCCCTCAGGGGGAAATCTGGGGAATCTGCAGATCTAAAAATAGGATTATTAAGGGCAGTTTTTCTTTTTTTCAAAGGCAAACTCGTGTGACTTGCTTTCATGGTTCAGGTACATCTGCGATCCTGCGACGACAAGAATTAAATGGAGACGCAGCGCGAATTCATTGTTGAATCGTGGTTGTGGTTTTAGCTCATCCCGTGTGTTATTTCAGTAAAACATCTCATCCAAAAAGGACGCCTGCGAATTTAAAAGCTTCGATAAAATAATCCCCGAAAGGAATACACATTTAATGTCGCTTTTTTTGTTGTGACTTTCTATCTGCTTCTCAATACAAGTTCAAAAAACATATTCTCCTTTGAACCCGAGTCAGCCAGAAACAACAGAAAGTCTGATTAGCTCCTGGAGCTAACGTTAGCTTCATTAGATAGCGAGCAAGCTACCGCTGAGAAAATCAAAGAATCAAATGAGGAGTTGTTCCACATATATATATATACATATATATATATATACATATATATATATATATATATATATATATATATATATATATATATATATATATCTTACAGTACATTTTAAGGTAACGGTTATCTCTGCAATGGGAACTTAGCGGCGGTAACCAACCCGCAGCACAAACGTGACTAGAAGACGTCGGGTCCCTCCTCCGCGGTGGATCGGCTCCTCGTGCTGCAACTTCAGAAGGTGATTGATGATTTTAATTAGATGTCGAGGCCCTACTGGGAGCTGTCAGGGACCCGCAGAGTCCGGGACTCTGGCGCCGACCCCAAAAAAGAAGCTCCTGGTGGCAGATTACCTACAGCCACGGACGGACCGGGCCCTCCCCCTTCCTACTGTCGTCGCAGCCTTTTTTCTTGCGTTGCAGCGCTGCAAAGACAGAGCTGACCGCGAGAATCCAACGACACAAGGGCGAGTGTTCGAAAAAAATACAATGCCGGTGGCGTGTGTGTGGCTTTTGGGCCAGAGAAAAGAGTCCAGAGGCACGTGGCGCAGCACATTGGCACCAGACTGGTGCTATCGCGGGAAGTTACTGCTGCGATTTACCTTGCTGCTAGTTACACACACACACAGACACACACACACACACACACACACACACACACCCCAGAGCTGCTGTCAGCACCCGTTAAGGCAGACTAGCCGGCGGAAATAATGTGCTCTGACCCAGATCAACTTCCAAAAGTAATTTGCGCGGATATAAAGGTCTGCTTGGTTGTGGGATTAGCGTAGCCTAGCGCTAAAGAGGGCACCTGCTGTGTGAGTAGGCGATGGTAAACGCCCGCGGTGGGGCAGGTTTTTATTGCCCTTCACCTCGGTGCCCCTCCCTCAGACCTCAAAGAGTGAGGCATTATTGCTTTCAACCTTCTTCTTTACTTAAAAAAGAAGAAGCATGCGTTGCTCTCGCCCAACACCTCGAGACAATATATTTGTGAAAGACGAGTGAAGAGATCAGTCGCTGCGTAGAAGCGCTGACCTCGCGTTCTCTCGTCATTTCCACACAGTCCCTCCCTCCGTACCAGTGATATGAGATTACTGACCACGCACATTTTCTCCTTCATTTTGTGTAACTGCAGTATTCCCTACACACACTACAGCAACAACACACAACAACAACAACAACACACATCAGCTGCTGTGCTCAAACAGAAGGTGCCGGGCCGCGGCTTTGTCTTCCAGTCAGGTTATCGGCCGGAGGCCGGTTCTGTGTGTGTGTGTGTGTGTGTGTGTGTCTGCTTCTGTGTGTGTGTGTGTGTCTGCTTCTGTGTGTGTGTGTGTGTCTGCCGGGGGATGAGGGTCGACGCCAGGTGTTCTGCATTTCACGCTCACTGCCTCCCGTCTCACCGGCAGCTCACCTCACACGTGACACACACCCCTCCCCCACATCCCCCTCTTCCTCCAAATTGCCTTCCTTTGTGCTCATTGACTCTTTCCCTCCCACCTATCACCCCGTGAGTAGTTATTTGTGTGTGTTTTTTTCCCCCCGGGCGGCATCTGCTGCCCGCCGTCACCGCTCCGCCTCGACTCCCAACTTTGTCTTTCTGTTGCTTCCTCCGGTCTCGCCTCTCTTCCCCTGCCTCTGTCCTCCGTCTCTCTCTCTCAGGACCGCTCCCCGTCACGTCTCTGTGTGGTCCGAGTTGAGTCTCTTCTCCGTGGGTTTGTTTTTCTCTCCACACACACACACACACACACACACACACACAGTCACACACCTGCCTGTCAAGGCTGGAGGGGGTTACATCCATGCGGCTTGCCGATCTGCTCACTAGATGCGGCACAAACACCAGAGATGATTCATCACGGATCTCAGGAACGCTCCAAGAAGAAGAAGAAGAAGAAAACGAACAACACTCGGAAAAAAAAAAAAAAACCCCACTAAACTTTGACAACTTCTCACCCTGAGCTGCGTCCTGTAACCCACACGCTTCTTCCCCCCTCGCGCAGCTCACACACTCCTCGAAGCGCACTCTTACCGTGAGGGTGGGGATGGCCGTGACGAGCGAGTAGATGAGCACCGGGGGGATCTTGCTGCCGTCGTCCGGACCCGGGTACGGCTTGGAGAAGGTCTTGTCGTAGCAGAAGAAGCCCTGGACGTGCACGGGGAAGGTGTCCGTGTACTCAAAGTAGTAAGCCAGCAGCACCGTCCCGGCCATGATCACCAGCTGGAAGTAGAACATTATCCCGCCGTTAGGAGGTGAGGGGACGAGCGCCGGCGGAGAGGAGGCAGAGGCGGAGGAGGTGGGAGAGGGTGAGGGTGAGGAGGAGGAGAAGGAGGAGGAGGAGGAGAGGAAGAGGGGCGAGTCAGGTCCCTGGTCCCCTCGGCCACGGGGAGATGCATAGGAAACACGGACCGAGAGAGAGACAGAGTGAGAGAGAGAGAGAGAGAGAGAGAGAGGGGGGGAGGCGCAGGGTTTGGATCCGAGATGAAGAGCGAGATAGCGAGACAAGAGGGAGAAGAGGGAGACGGCAGGAGGAGGCTTCTCTCTGCTCAATAAAAAACAGAATAAAAGAGAGGAGAGGGTTCTGTGGCAGCACGAGCGGCAAAAACAAAGAATGCCAGAGAGAGAGAGGGAGAGAGAGAGAGAGAGAGAGAGAGAGAGAGAGAGAGAGAGAGAGAGAGAGAGAGAGAGGAATGGAGGTGGGAGGGAGAGAAAGGGAGAGCAGCCTTTATGCTGCCAGCACTCATGAAATCTACTACAGTTGAGCTGTGGGTGTTTGTACATACTGTGTGTGTGCGTGAGTGCGTGTGCAAGTGTGTGTGCGTGTGTGTGCGTGTGTGTGTGTGTGTGTGTGTGTGTGTGTGTGTGTGTGTGTGTGTTGTAGGAACATGTGCGGCAGGGCATTGAAGTGCTTTTTTGACAGTTGGTTCTCAACCATCCGCTGACGTCTCCAAAAAGTTGACTTGCTGAAATGCTTTCATGTCTTCATGTCTTCATGTCTTCATGTCTTCATGTCTTCAGGTCTTCAGGTCTTCATGTCTTCATGTCTTCATGTCTTTATGTCTTCATGTCTTCAGGTCTTCATGTCTTCATGTCTTCATGTCTTCATGTCTTTATGTCTTCATGTCTTCATGTCTTCTTGTCTTTATGTCTTCTTGTCTTTATGTCTTCATGTCTTTATGTCTTCATGTCTTCATGTCTTCTTGTCTTTATGTCTTCATGTCTTTATGTCTTCATGTCTTCATGTCTTCTTGTCTTTATGTCTTCATGTCTTCTTGTCTTTATGTCTTCATGTCTTCATGTCTTTATGTCTTCTTGTCTTTATGTCTTCTTGTCTTCATGTCTTCATGTCTTCTTGTCTTTATGTCTTCATGTCTTCAGGTCTTCATGTCTTCATGTCTTCGTGGTGAGTCGGTGACCCTTAAGAAGGCTTTTTCTTTCTTTTTACTGAACAAGACATTTTTAGGCAAACTAAAGTGTTACGATTAACTCAGAGCTCAGAGAAACATGAAATGAAAATGAAATGAAAGTATAAGAGCAAAAGTAATATCAGCAAAATGTAAACTAGTTAAATGAAATCAAAGCATCATCAGATGGGCTGTCACTCACATCGTAGCCCCGCCCCTAAAGCTTTCCCTGCTTTATGCTGCTTGACTCTAAATGGACCAACATTCACTAAATACACATCACATGTAGGACTTGAAACTAGCAAACTCAAACTCATGTTTACATGTTTACTGAGGGAATGAATCCAGAGAGAAGAAGAGTTGTTTTCTCTCAGACTTCTATACAACCAGAGGAGTCGCCCCCTGGTGGCCCGTTTAAGACAACTTCACTTTGGCTTCACTTTCAAGACCTGGAGGTTGCTGAGAGCGCCAAGACCAAACCTTATCAGGAAAGCTGCTGTTGGGAAAATATAAACGATGCCGAAATGAAAAGCAGATAGAATCCTACAAGAGTTCATCACTTGACATTTCACGTACAATTATTAATTATTAAATCCACTGTTGATATGAAACAACATCATCAGTTATGACGTCGAAGGCTTCTCCGTGATCCCTGCTCTCCCTGTGACGACGACACGCTGAAGCTTTTGAGGCTGAAGCCTTCTGGGACGCTCAGCTCAAGGGCGGCGCTCTGACCGGAGACCACGCCCACACACGACCACGCCCACACATGACCACACACGACCACGCCCACACACGACCACACAGGACCACGCCCACACAGGACCACACACGACCACGCCCACACACGACCACACAGGACCACGCCCACACAGGACCACGCCCACACACGACCACGCCCACACACAACCAGAACCACACACGACCACGCCCACACACGACCACACAGGACCAGAACCACACACGACCACGCCCACACACGACCACGCCCACACACAACCAGAACCACACATGACCACGCCCACACACGACCACACAGGACCAGAACCACACACGACCACGCCCACACATGACCACGCCCACACACGACCAGAACCACACATGACCACGCCCACACACGACCACACAGGACCACGCCCACACACGACCACGCCCACACAGGACCACACCCACACACAATCACGCCCACACAGGACCACACCCACACACGACCACGCCCACACATGACCACACCCACACACAACCACACACGACCACACACAAACACGACCACACAGGACCACGCCCACACACGACCACGCCCACACAGGACCACACCCACACACAATCACGCCCACACAGGACCACACCCACACATGACCACACCCACACACAACCACACACGATCACACACAAACACGCCCACACACGACCACGCCCACACACCAGCACCCAGACACACAGCACTGTAAACACGCACACACACACACACACAGAGTAACCAAACACACACCAACACCATCCACACACACACACACACACACACACACACACACACACTTTCCATTTATAAACAATAGGTGTTTTTTCCCTAATTGGCTCTCTTTCTATCTTCGCTTCAGACCAGCCCTCCTCTCTGTTTCCTTTGAGAGCGAGCGTGTTTTGCTATCTGCGGTTGTCATGGCGAAGAAATAACTGAAGGAATAAGGTTCACAACGTTTTGTATTTTTAGCGCGTCCGCAAAAAAAGAAAAAATGTGCTCGTACAAAGCCAGTCTTTCTCTCAGGCTGCTGGTAATATTGCACTTTCTGATCCTGTGGGTGCATTTTTTTTTTTCCTGCGCATGCATTTTAGGACAAACAAACACACACACACACACACACACACACACACACACACACACCTGTCGGGAGCTCTTTGGTGGCTTTGCTCCAGGGTGTTCGTGACTCACGCCTCCTCCCGGTTAGAGCTCCTCCCCCTGTGTTTACCCGCCGTGTTGCGGCCGCTGTGACTCACGCTTGTGATGGCGGCGCTGAAAGGGACACCGGCAGTTCACGCTCGCCGCCTTGAAAAAAAGCAGCAGCAGCAGCGCTCACGCTTTAGCCTCCATAACTTCCTCTGAGAAACACCAAAAGGGCAAAAAAAAAAAGATAATTCAACAATGGACGCGTGGATTATTTGCCTCCAGCTTCCTTTAATCCGCAGATCGGAGTTGTTGAACTCTTTAAGCGACACGTCCAGCTGAAGGAAGCATTGAGGAAACACTGAGCAAGGAAACAGCACTCAAAGCGTAATGTACCATGCGACTGTGTGCAGTTACGCAGCTTTGAACATGAGATTTAACAACACGGGTACATGTGCGTGCATTCATATTTATAGATATATAAATATATGATGGTACAGACTGGCCAGCTGTTGGCCGGCTGTTTGGCCCAAGCTGTTACGTGGGTGACAGCAGCTCTTTCACACCCTGATAACTTCCTTATACTCCTATGTTTCCTTCCCTTTAGCACTGCGTCCCACTCTTCCACGCTCTCTTTTTTATTTTAGCTCATGACCTCTTGTGGGAACAGGGGAAAGAAGAGCCACCATTAACACCGAAAGAGGCCTGCTTCAGAGTAAAGAGCCCGTTCCTGCTTTAGCCACTTTAGCCCGGAGATGGACCGATAACGGATCAATAGCGAGATGAAAGGCCACATTGAGTCGGGTTTCCTGTCGAAGGAGCCGTGTGGATGCACGCTAGTCCTGCAGGAAATCCGTTGATTGATTTCTGTGAGCTGGATTGAAAAGGGGCTTCACAGCTGATCCATGAAAGATAACTTCACTTGGGGTATTTGAATCGGCACAACTTTATTTTCAGCGCACTGTGTTGGAGAGAGAGACCCTGTTTTACTCCACTACAGTGGCACTTTCATGCTAACATAACACATGCTAACAATTACTTCAAGGTAAAGCTGGGAATGGTCTTTGACAATCAATCAATCTAAAATGTAATAACCCTGTAAGTTTGGCTTTAAAGAGCATTTTATTTTATTTAATCGCTTTATTTAGCCACAATGTGAGGATCGGACGGGCTACCAACTCGTCTACTCGTACGTATTCTGCTTCACTCGCTGCTTCTCATCAGAGTCTTGCTAGTTTAACAGCTGCAAGTGCTAACAATAGCTTGTTGTTTACTCTCATAACGATCTTTTTTGAGGGGGAGGAGCGTCATAAGGGAGGCCTGAAGGGGCGGGCTTTCAGTGTTGCCGACTCGGCAACTTTCTGGCTAGATTTAGCAACTTTTAGAGCTAGTGCGGCTACAGCTACTTTCATTGGGGCGTTAGAGTCGGACACTTTTTAAAACACGTTTTCAAACCTAGCGTACTCTTGCCAGTTCTCAACATTACCTTTAATTCATTGAGGTTCTGTATACGTGAACGTGAAGAAACAGGACGCTCGCCCCGCAGATGCTGCTGTGTTTACTGCCCATTGGCAACATATACTGTAGGTACTTGAGTAGTGGGCGTTGAAAGAAGATTCAGATTTTAATTGATGGGGACCAGGTTTTAAAGAGCTCAAAATAAAGCGCTGCCACCGTTCAAGATTGGAAATTCAGAATTTTAGCAACAGGGTTGACCAACTGTCCTGTCACAACCAAGAGCAATACTCTGTTTATTAGCTTAATTGGCTATGTGGCAGCAGATTTCATTGTAAACTGTGATTAAGCTGTGATTGACAGGTGTAGTCACAGTTACTAAAGGAGGCGGGGCTTAGTATAAGTTCATTTGTACAATGCAGGACTCCAGGAAGAGCGATGGGCGACATTTTAGCCTTTTGGTGATGTCACGGCTTCTGCATTGACTTAGACTGAAAAAGAGACGTCTGTAAATCAGCAGATCTTTTAGGTGAACTACTTGATTCTTGTTTTCATATTCAGGTAAACCAACTTCTCAGTGCCAAGGCGGTTGGGAGGCGGAGTTAAAGGAAATGTGTGTTTGCCCAACGGATGCAAAAGATTTAATTTAATTTGATTTAATTTAATTAAAATAAAAATAATATTGCGCTTGATGCTCCCCTGAGCGGCTTCCAGCGCCGGATCCAACATATTAATACCTTGCACTGGATTACGTCATGATAGGTCACACAATACAACACAAGCGATAAGAAAAACAAACGAGGGCAAGAGCTCGTCTCACGCGACACGGCAAAGAGACTCTCAAAAAACCGTCAAACTGCCTTTAATTTGCACTTCATCTTCCTCTGAAAGGGCACAGCGCCTCGCCCCCCGGGGCTGCAGCGCATTCCCAACGGGACGGGATCCTGCTCTTTTTCCAGTTTTACCCCATCGCAACGTGTGAGCAGAGAAGGGGGGGCGATATGAATGTCACCGCGTGTTTCCATTTCAACCGCTAATTTTGACAAAAGGAAATCCTTTACTTCTCGCTCATCTCACCCTGACACTTTCCTCCCCTTCTCTCCCCGCCTGCCGGCATGCAAGCGTTTTAACGTGGCTGAATATTTCATGCCGCTTCCTTCTGCATTACGTTTGCAGCGCCGCGACGGCAGCGGGCAGCGAGGAGGGTTCAACGGCAGCCGGCGACACGGAGAGGGCCGAGAGGGAAGGAACCAACAAAAAAAAAAATGGCAGCGGCGCTGATGGACGGAGGGCGCGTTTGGGAGCGCTGTGGGATCGAGTCCAGGGAACAGCAACAGCCGCCGGCGTGTGAAGGACCCACAGCGAGCTGAGTGCAGCTCTTAAAATACTCTCCCTCTCTCTCGCCTTTAACCTGGGTGTAAAAAACAACATGGCACCCTTGCACAAATCCTAAAAAACGTCCATTTGCTTCTTCACAAACAGGGATGGGCAGCTTCACCAGGTTAGCCATATTTAAAGGAGGCGTATTACTTCTGCTCATGAGGGGAAATGTCCCCGTGTCTACAGCAGAGAGGTATTCGTCTGAGCATTTTTAGCTCTTTTCGCGGTCCCGTTTTAAATCCGCATTTCCATATTAACGGATATAAACATATCCAGATTGTCCTCGTGGCGAAGTGAGCGAGGGGATTTTGACAATGGAAGACGTCATAAACGAGCTAAGTGGTCGCGAGGCTTTTCTAGACTCATGAATTCTGCATGTGCTGTTATGTAAGTACTCAAATAGTGTTGGTAGTAGAATAGTTTTTGTAGCGTTGCCAGAGCAGCGCACACGGCAGTCTGGAGACCAAATGGTGCTTTCTGTTTCGCTGAGAGGGTTTCAATGCGATGGCAGTTCTCATTATTGTCACCACCGCAGCTATCACGGCTGTCGGAGGGCCCCGCTAGCGCAGCGCAGCGCTCTTTAGTCTTTATTAGCCGAAAACCACGGAGGTGTGCGTTTCCACGGGTTAACCAGAGGCCGGCTTGCGGGTGAGCTCAGGACAAGATGGCGCCCGCTTTGGTGAAGTCCTACAAAGTTGGGACTTCAACAAACAATAATAAAAATGCCAAGCGGTCGTGGTGCGAGGTCATTTTTTGCGGCTCGACCCTTTTTTCTTTTTTTTTTTTGACACCCTTCAGTATCTGACAAAGAGAGAATCTATTAAATGAGATGTTCGGTGGCGTCTGGTGAGGAAACCAAGTCATGGTGTCATGTTATTTTACACGAGCTGCCTCCTCAACTCTACTTTCTCACAAGATTTTTTTTTTAAAATGGCCGCGGGCTCTCAACTGAGCCTCGCTTCAGTGCAGCAGCACGTCGGTCAACCGCACGCCGCACGCCGCCGTTATCTCCCCGGGTCCCGAGGTCCCGGCAGCAGAGCGGAGCCAAATGTAGCTGGGCGGGCGTTGCGCAATACAGTGCTGCAGGAACGAGTCCTGAACCCAGGAAGTGAACGAGCGTTTGTGCACTTTTTTTTTTTAGATCTTAGTAACTTGCAGGAGGCGGATGTTTAGCACACTCGATGACATCATCAAGGTTATTTGTACTCGGACTGGTTCATCACTAAGATATTCTTTTTCTCAATAAACTGGTGAAATGCTCCTTTAATAAGGACACCCCATACGCGTCTTCCTGCACGTCATATTCAGTGCTTCTGTCCTGTTTTAGTGAGCAGAATAAACACTTTTGGAATATAAGATATCACCAATGCTCCAGTTTGCACCGTCACAGAACACTGAGCTCCAACAAGGGTCAGCCGCCCTGGTGCTCTGCGTCTGTCTCTACCCGTCTCTCTACCCGTCTCTCTACCCGTCTCTCTCTCTACCCGTCTCTCTACCTGTCTCTCTACCCGTCTCTCTCTCTACCTGTCTCTCTCTGCCTGTCTCTCTCTACCTGTCTCTCTCTGCCTGTCTCTCTCTACCTGTCTTTACTCGTCTCTCTACCCGTCTCTCTCTCTTGTCTCTCTCTACCCGTCTTTACTCGTCTCTCTACCCGTCTCTCTCTAACTGTCTCTTTCTGCCTGTCTCTCTCGTTACCCGTCTCTCTCTCTTGTCTCTCTCTACCCGTCTTTACTCGTCTCTCTACCCGTCTCTCTCTAACTGTCTCTTTCTGCCTGTCTCTCTCGTTACTCGTCTCTCTCCACTTGTCTCTCTCTACCCGTCTCTTTCTACCCGTCTCTCTCTCGTCTCTCTTTTCCCGTCTCTCTCGTCTCTCTCTACCCATCGCTCTACCCGTCTCTCTCATTACCCGTCTCTCTTTGCCCGTCTCTCTCTACCCGTCTCTCTTGTCTCTCTCTACCCATCACTCTAGCCGTCTCTCTCTCTCGTCTCACTCTACCCGTCTCTCTCTCTCGTCTCTCTTTGCCCGTCTCTCTCTCTCGTCTCTCTCTAAACGTCTCTCTCTACCCGTCTCTCTCTCTTGTCTCTCTTTGCCCGTCTCTCTCTCTCGTCTCTCTCTAAACGTCTCTCTCTACCCGTCTCTCTCTCTCTCGTCTCTCTCTCGTCTCTCTCTACTCGTCTCTCTCTACTCGTCTCTCTCTACCTATCACTCTACCCGTCTCTCTCTCTCTTGTCTCTCTTTACCCGTCTCTCTCTCGTCTCTCTCTACCCGTCTCTCTCTCGTCTCTCTCTACTCGTCTCTCTCTACCCGTCTCTCTCTACCCATCACTTTACCCGTCTCTCTCTCTCTTGTCTCTCTCTACCCGTCTCTCTCTACCCATCACTCTACCCGTCTCTCTCTCTCGTCTCTCCGGAGGTCCGTCCACGTCTCCCCGGACGCCGCTGGAGCCGTGTTGCCTGAAAGAGCAGTTTTGTGTTTTCACGGATGGAGGATTTAGAGCAGAAGGACGGCGGAGGCACAGGAGCCCACCGTGAGACACCGGCGTCCATTAGGAGGCCTGCCGCCGCCGCCGCACGCTACACTGCACCTGACCAGCATGACGGGGCGTCCTGGGGGAGGAAGACGAGGAAGGAGGAAGGAGGGGGGAATCAGGATCGTGAAAGACCAGATGAGAGAATCTGAGGCAGGAAAGCGGCGAGGCGATACAAGGAGAGGAGACAGACGTGATTATGTGGTTGAGGTAGAGGGAAGGAGAGGAAGGGGCGCTCGGGGAACAGGTGCAAAGCTCGAGGCGGTGGCCCAAAAAAAAAAACTTCACCGCCTCCTTCCACCGCTCCAATTTCCCTCTCCTCCACCGTGTCCTCTTTTCTTGACTTATCTCTACTCGGCTGCTGCTCGTCTCCACCTCACAGCTCCAGATCCTCGCCGGTGTGATTCACCCTGTGGCTCGATGGGAAAGCGTTCGCTCGGTCAGCGTAGGTGGCTCGCACTCGACGAGAACTCGCCTGGTGTTGTTTGTGTGTGTGTGTGTGTGATGACCAGGTGTCTTTGGCTGCTCCTCTGTGACTAATTGTGTGAAAGTTGTGTAACATTGACCCACCCTGAGAGCTGATAACTGGTCCGAGCTGTGCGCATTAGCAGTTCTTTTCTTTCTTCTTCGTGGGGGGCGTTGATGTGATTCGATTCCACACGTTTTGCCCGATTGTGCAACAAAAGTTGAAAGTTTCCAGGCAGAGCCGGGTTGCCTGTTCCCCCGTTTCCTCCCTTCGTGCTAAGCTAAGCTAAACGGCTTCTGGCTTCTCTTAACTCACACGTTTCTCAACATGTCAAACTTTTCCTTGAAACACGTGGCAGGTAAAAAACCAACACATTTTGTTGTTCGTGAAGGTCATCCTGTATCGGGATCTGCAGGAACTGTTAGCGAAGTCCTTTAAAGTCCCATGAAACAGACGCCAGAGCGGCTTTAGCTCCCGTACGGTGACGTGTTTCACAGTGAGACAGATTATTTCAGCGTTGTAAAGTCACAAGAGCTTTTTCATTGGACCGCTAAAAAGGGGGAGGTGAGAGTTTTGAGCGATCTGGACCAACATTTATTTTGTGGGGAGGGGATGAAGACAATCTTGCCCACTTGGATCCATCCCTCCATGTTGCTCTGTTAGCTAAGTTTGAATGAGCGGTGTGGCGGGTTTGTCACGCAAAGTCTTTGATTGGATGATTGTTTTCCAGTATTCAAAACTCTTTTTGCAGAAAAAAAAAGAATTAAAAAACCCCACGTTAGTCGTTTTTGGATGGCACTATTTCGCTATTGAGCGTGAAGGCCTTGCTGGTGTCGTGTGAATATGTTTCATGTGTCACATGTGCATGTACACGTGCGTGTTTCATGTCTTCATGTGTGTTTCGTGGCCGACCTGCAGCTCCTCTGCTTCGCTTTTCCCGGCGAACGCTCTTAAACATGACAACAACACCCAACAACGGACGTGTGTTAAAGGTGTGAAAGCAGAAAGACGTTGCTCTCGTTCAAACTGCACAAGAACACGATACATTATTGAAGTGCTGCTGTATCTGATCTCCTCCGCTACATATCCCAGAGAAGAAGAAAAAACATGTTTGATCTTGGAAGAGTGTGACCTCGTTTTGTTGTGTAGCGAGTCGGAGTATATTTTTCTCAACCAGGTTTAAAGCCAAAAAAAAAAAATAACTCCCACCAACCAACACTTTGCCAGCACAACCAGCAACCCCGCCCACGCACTGTACTCCCACTCCCAGTTCCTCTGGAGCTCATCTCCACCTTCCACGACGCAGAAGACAAGTCTTCTGTCATAACCGGTGCCGGCTGGTTTTGACCCGGAAGCCGACAGGCGGTCAGTGCTAATTACAGCTCGGCAGCGGGAGTTGGAGTGGCTCGGTGGTCCGTGCTGATCTCTAATCTGTCATCCCGCACGCCAGAGAGAGAGAGGCTCCCTGCTGACACTGGGAATGAAGGGAGTGAGACCAAAAGAAGCCTTTCAAAGAAAAAGCGTCGTTGAAGAAGACATGGCCGGAGGGAACCGTCTCTGTGTGAATTAGCCCCAGAATTTGTCAACAATGTGCAAACGGCTTCCAGCTATAGCGGCGTTTTAATTGAATTTTCAAAGGTTTGTTTGCACAAAAAGATGAAACAGCAAAGGAGATGAATATTCCTTCCTCCTCTTTGTATGAGCAAACAATACAAGTGTGCATCACAGCAACTGGTGAGGACGGGGATTGCTCTGACAAACAAGGCTGGATGCTACTTTATAGCCCCGTTTGTTTGGTAGCTAACGGGATACCTCAAACGTTTAAAGACTTATGAATCTATTCTTTCACACATAAGTAAATGAGTCCATGTATTGTGGAAAGGGTCGCTTGAAATGAGGAAGACCACAATAAAAATAATCACCCGAACCTGCAGTTCCCCTCAGCACCACTGAGCATATTATATATATATGTATATATCTATACATATATTTATATATATATGTATATATTCTAGAAATATACATTGTAATTTAAGCAAATTGTAAAATATATGCTGCTCATAAATGTCTTTTATAGACACTTGTGGTTGCAAAGAACTGAGATGGCAAATTAAAAAAACAAAAAACAAGATGGCGATGGCCAAAAACCAAGATGGCAACGGCAAAAAAAACAAGATGGCGATGGCCAAAAACCAGTGATGACCAAAACCAAGATGATGACTTCCAAAAACCAAGATGGCAACGGCAAAAAAAACAAGATGGTGATGGTCAAAAACCAAGATGGCGATGGTCGAAAATGTCGCAGTGCAGTCCCATTTAAGCTCTGGATAAACTCTTAAACTGCATCTGTTGTCTGCCTCTCTTTTTTCGCATCATCCCTCTCTCTATCGATCCCTCGCTCAGATGATGACAAACAGCTTCGTTAGCACGATGATGTTGGGCGCTAACTGGTGCAGCCAATCTATGCTGTTATTCTGACACCGGGATGAACGGGCTTTGTGGGCCGAATAAATGGTTCCCGCCTAAAACCATCCGAGAGGTTTATCCGTTGTTGGCTATTGAATGCGAGCGAGACAAAAAGAGTGAGGGGAGTATTTTATAGAAGTTTAGAGGGAGTACAGAAATGCTGAGGAAATGGAGTTGAAGTAAGGAAGCGGCAGAACCAATGATGCTTTCAGAGCGCGAGGGGAAGTGAAGAAAGGATGATGGGAGCGGGGTGAGATGGGGTGACTGGACGGAAATGAACAAGAGGGGGAGCTGGCGTCGGAAAAGGATTGCATGGAGAGTTTTGGCCTACATGCTTTTTAGCGGCGTTCCTCTCAGCGACTGCGTGAGTTTCTGGGCAGGTGAGACTCGGAGAGAGAGAATAGAGAGAGAGAGAGAGAGAGAGAGAGCTTTTGTGCTGTGTGAAACAGGGCTGAGGGGAAAGGAGAGGCCAATAGGGAACAAGAGAAAAGAGGAGCGTTGCTTTAATCATCAGTCCAGCTCTCTTTCCTCCTTTTAAGCCGCTCACTGTTGCTCTCATTTCATTTCCTGCCAGCCGCCATGTCAACTTTAAAGTACACTACAGTACAATGGGAGGTCCCGCCCCTTTAGGTGCCAAAACCACTATTACTGTCCTGACCCACAACCTCCTCATAGCTGCAGACTCCTTTGTCTGTTCGTTCCTCGCTCCTCTTTGATATCCTTTCACACACGGCGTCAGCAGAACGAGCAGAAGTCGCTTTACGGTGTTTGTCGGTGGCTGAAAACCACAACGGAGGAACGGCGCCCATGCAGAGGTGTCGCGTTTCACGCACTGGTCGCTTCTCCGAGAGTCTCCTTTTGTATAACGAAGTCTTCTTTGAGACTACAGTAAAGAATATAGACGATATATAGACGGGAGGATGCTTATGAGACTATGATGAGTCTTTGTTTTGTATGTTTTTTGGTGATATAGATCATAGAAACGCTCGTTTTCTCCTGCCATCCTGTGTTTTTATGCATTTTTGTTGCTGAATTGTTGCTGAATTTAGCCTTCTGCTAAACGTTCTTCCTCCAAGGTGCTGGAAGACATTTTATTCCTTCATTCATATTTGTGTCACCAAAACGTTAGCATTACATGATGCTAATATTTGCATATTTGAACATAACATTTCAGAAACCATTAATCATCAATTAGGAGGGTTTTTAATTGTTTTTAAACCCTATTTACCAAAATGTGTATTGATGTTTAGAACACATATGAACACAACGGCTTGAACTGATTTCTCTCAGACTGAGTCACAAATCTCCACTTTAAGAGGACTTACATACACTTTCCCGTTCCATTCCTCTCTATTAAAAGCCAGATTCATGAGCTCAAAACATTGCAAAAATAGATTGTTGTTGTTTTATGGCTGCTGACAGTATTTTCTGATCAGGCTTCCATGTTTTCAGAGCGCTAGTTCAAGTCAAAGTGCATGAAATGTATTCAGGGTGTGCAGTTAGTGACGGTGTGGGCTCCACAGTGACTGACAGCACAGAGGAGGATCAGCAGGGTGGGCGGGGCTTAGCAGAGGGTCAATGGCAGTGAAACCACCAAACTATTTTACAAGGTGCAGGGATCAAAAGCTCCGGGGAGATGGAGGGAGGTCACTTTCAGAAAAGAACAACTCTCGCTGCTTATTATTCATCAGTGAGCGGGTCGGAAAGTCGGCCTTTCGCGTGCATCACGGCGTCAAGTTAAATCTGCCACGTCAGTCATCCGACGTCGGGCCGCGTCCACGAAGTTCAACCAAAGACAAAATCTGCTCGTGTTGCGTCTAATTTCATTCGCTTGATCGCACCTCAGAGAGACTGCGTGTTGTGCGCGCGAGCCTCGGCCCGCTAAGGTCCCGCCTCTCGCGAGTGTTTGCGTGGGGAGGAGTCTTTTGTTGGCAGGACTCGGGGGAGACTTCCTGCGAGGTGTGAAGCTACCGGAGTGTTACCCGGCGCCAAGCGCGCGGGGCCTCTATTTATAAAGACGGGGGAGACAGCCGCAGACACGCTGATGTGTTGTCTAATCTCTGCAGGGCGCGCAGGTGTTAATGAGGCCCTGTGCGCACGTGCGTGTGTGTGTGTGTGTGTGCGCGTGTGTGTGTGTGTGAGAGACTTATTAATATTTCCCCTCCCCCAGGTGTCAAAGTGAATTAAGAGAGAAAAGTAAAGAAAGCAAAAAATAGCCTTGTTTATGTCAAAACACCCGATGATGGATCAGGTATCACAAACGCTCCTCGAGATTAAAGCAAGTTGCAAAGCGTCCTGTGAAGTGTGTGAAGTGCGTGAAGTGTGTGAGGGAGCTTCAGCGGCGACACCGCGGCGCCCTCTGGTGGAGGCTCTGCTCCGTCGGCGACATCAGAGGAATGGGAAGAGGACCGCTGTGCAGAGACATGTTTGCTGCTATGAAGACGTCTCCGGGGGAAAGAGAAAAGAAAAGCAACACCGGGGAACGTCGTTCATTAAGTTGAAAAACAGAATAATGTATGTGGACTCCTCTGATCCCGTCCATACGAGTACATCCTGGGGAGGCAGTTCATTTTAGAAAGTTTTTTTTGGGGGGGATTTTTCTTACATCCTGAGAGCAATCTAAATGCTCGTGAAAAAAAGCCATGATAAGCTCAACCAATCATGTCATCCTGTCGCCTGCCGGGTCACTCGCAGGGCGCGTCTATTACAGGAAGTGGTGAAAGACAATGGCTTCTCCAGGCGCCGCCAGGCAGTACGCGCTCGTGTATTTCAGGGGGAGGAGCTTCGGAGGACGCCTGGAGGGTTAGGCTGAGATTTTTTTTGTATCCACAAAATCCACTCTTGCAGCTTTAATGTAAGACGTCGAGCCGCACACACTTCCAGGGAAAGTAGTTGGAGGATTAAGACGTTTTGCCGCTCTCAGATGTGTTTTAATTAAGATGATGGCGGAGGAAATGATCACACCCTCACTGAAAGCAAGTGAGAATACATGAGCGCTGACGTGGGGCACGTGGGCGTCAGAGTTTGAGACAAGGGGTCGTTTAATCTGACCCGCCGCCTCATGGAAGAGCTCTTGAACACACGGGCTGAACCTCCTCTGATCGAACAAGAAAAGTCACACTGCCCTCATAAAACAATATATGAGGGTTACAGGTGTGAAGTAAATGTATCTATATGGAAGATCTATGTATATATATAAATATATCTACATTTTTTCATTTATTTCAAATAATTATTTGATTTAATTGATAATAATTTAGGATAGGACGATATAACTATTTTTTGCTTCTACCTATACCTTTTTAGTCTCTGTTTTTGTATATTATATAGAATGATATTGTATATAAAACACACAAGCAAACAACAAACAACCCTCCCCCTTTTCTGACCCCCACAATCACTTGTTCACAACCCCTCATATGAAATCATAAAGGCACCAATTGCAAATCTATAGTGCTAAAGATCAGCGGAGCTGGAGCGCGGGGTCAAAAGGTCACCCGACAGAGGCGGAGCTGAGGGAAGAGAAGTATTCACAGCGGTGGAAAGGGGCTTTGGTCTGGATCACTGCCGTACAGTCACAGGCTCATCACACCTCTTTAGCAGATTGGCTCTAAACACAAATTACTTTTTAACTGCACATTTGCTCGCATGTCCCCAGATGGCATGATAATACTTTTTTTTTTAGAGCGTCCACACAATGAAATGGAAAAATATCTATAATTTGTCGATAAAATGCGCTTGCATCCTGATCATTCACCTGAATGAATGAATGAATGAATGAAAAGTACTTTATTAATCTCCAAGGAGAGATTTTTTTGTCATGCTAGCAGCATCCCAATGCAATAAGCTAAGCTAAACACACATATAAAATAAAATACCTGTAACTAAACAATAACTAAAATACCTAAATAACTAAAATACCTGAATGGGATGTCAGCCTTCACACCATTGGACTAGAAGAGGAGGGCAGTTGATGACACCTATTTATAAACAGTAAAACAGGATTAATCAGGAAAAAAAAAATCAGGGGACAAAAGATGAACAACGGCGAAGAGATGGAAAGAAATGAAAAAAGTGCCGGAGCAAAATGGAGGGGATGGCAGAGACACGCGCAACAAGATGGCTGAGTGGGTACCGCTGATGGAAAAGGTTGCGACTTGTGATTAGGGCGGGCGGGATGAAAGGAGTCAGAAGAAAGAGAGAGCGGAGATGAGAACGAGTCTGGCTGATTGGTTTCCATGGTAACTGCTGATGAGGTGTGGGGCTAAATAAAAGAGCAGGTCCTTTTGGCGAGGTATAGATCACTGTCACACACACACACACACACACACACACACTGAAGATGTGGAGGGACGTGGTTTGAAGGCAGCCTCCTCATTAGAGACGTGTGACGAGCGGCTCCACTCTTCTTTTCCCATAATCAAAAGGAATAAGTTACATTTTAGGAGATGGGTTTGCTTTCTTTTGCCAGAAGTTGGAGGAAGAAGATCTATAGCACTCTCATATCTCATATCATATCACAACTTTACTTAATGTACAACGAATGTCCATTATCAGGAATTATTGGGCAGCGTGGCGGTCAGACCTGGCTCCATCTGCGATTATTGGGCAGCGTGGCGGTCAGACCTGGCTCCATCTGCGATGTCCATTGATTCCTGATAATGGACGCCTGGAAGGGCATTAAACCGCTCACATCGTGGTTATTTGTTTCATGCGTTTTACAGGCAAAATCTGAATTTATTCACTCCATTTTCCAATACCCAGAGCAGTCGATACCATCCCACAAGATTGTCATGCAACGGAAAGGTTTTTTAGTGCTCCAGTAAATAGGACGGACCTGCGATACGACGTAATGTTAATTATTTCTAGTCCGCTCAACACCCTGTGGCTCAGCTACGAGCCAAGAAGCTAACATTATGCTCGCAAGATTAGCAAGTCAGTGACATCGCATGTGACAAATAGTAAATATCATTTGATCGCATGATTAATAACATGAATAGCAAGCTATTTAGTGACGTCATTGTCCTCAAATCAAAATATATATGTCCACAAAATAAGATAAAAAAACTCAATCTTGATGAGCATAACGCGAGCAAGGTTTCAAAGTCGGTAACGTTACATACGGTGAACAAACGGGGAAATTGACAGGACTTGTTAGCTATCCAGCCATTTAATAGCATGGGCTATGACATATTGATAGCTAACCGGCTGTGTTAGCGCTAACTGTTGCCCCGTTAGCGCTAGTTGTTTCCTCGTTAGCGCTAGTTGTTTCCTCGTTAGCGCTAGTTGTTTCCCCGTTGGCGCTAACTGTTTATTCGTTAGCGCTAGTTGTTTCCCCGTTAGCGCTAGTAGTTTCCCCGTTAGCGCTAGTAGTTTCCCCGTTAGCGCTAGTTGTTTCCCCATTAGCGCTAGTTGTTTCCCCGTTAGCGCTACTTGTTTCCCCGTTGGCGCTAACTGTTTATTCGTTAGCGCTAGTAGTTTCCCCGTTAGCGCTAGTAGTTTCCCCGTTAGCGCTAGTTGTTTCCCCGTTAGCGCTAGTTGTTTCCCCATTAGCGCTAACTGTTTCCCCGTTAGAGCAAAGTGTTTCCCTGTGTTTCAAGTCTTTGTGCTGAGCTAAGCTAAGCTAAACACACTTGAGGTGTCAACGTTCTCATAAAACTATGGAAGAACACGAGGACGCTTATTCCCCGAAAATGTCAAAATAGTCCTTTTATTTGTCCGGTGTGTCTTCCTGTGTTTTTATGTTCATCGTTGTTTCTTCTTCCTGTCTATTTGTGGTCAGTGAGCAACTCCTCACCTGCTTCCCTCACACAGGTGCATCAGTCCACTCCAGAGTGCCTTCTGGCCAAAACCCCATTCCTCTAATATCAACCTCCTCATGGCTCACTGCCGTTGCGCTGTACGTCCCACAAAGCAGTGGTGACTCAGCATCTTCCAGACTGCCAATCATCATCATTCCTTCTTTTTTTCAGGTGAATAATTCATTTCTTGTTAATGTAGCTTTCCTGTTTTCCGAGTCACATGGAACAGACCCCGAACCCGACCGACCATCTTTCTCACTCACCATGGCCGGGTTGGCCCATGAATCCGGCCCGAGGCCTTCTCGCTGGAGTTTTGAAAGCATTAACCCCGAAAGCGCCTCGCAGTCAATAACCAATGTGACCTTTCACACACTTACCAATTTGGTGACCGAGGCAAGGTTTTAGCGACTGCTCCTCACAGCCAATTCCACCCCCGATCATTGTGCTCAGACACTCACACATAAACTGTTGGATTTATGTCTTTGGGCTTTGAGCAGCTCGTGGAAGACGAGCAGGTAGTCAGCAGTGCAATCATTACACTGTTTAGAAATGATTTTGTTCATACTAACGCATGAAATCCAATATCACATGATTATTCCCGTACACCAGTGTAAACAGGAAGTAGATCGGTTGCTTCAGTACGGAAAATACGATAGTATTTGTATTACTCTTTAAGGATACTTCAGATCTTCCACTGTTCTCTTCCTCTATGTATCTCACTCACATAAACACTTCACTTCAAAACAAACACTTACAAATCAAAGTTTTCCTCAATTTTTGGTCCAAAAATTTGATCAGCACACGTTTCAATTGTTTCCTCTCGGTTTCGTTGTTGTCTGCTCTCTACGCTTGTAACTCTGCCGGTTGGCTGGGAGTCCCTGTCGTACACTGGAGAGCGTTGATGCCTTCGTTCATTTACAGTTTCTTTGTGGACTTCACAACAGTTGTGCACAACAAAATGAGCATTAAAAAGAAAAGGAAATCCCTCTTTTTTGTGTCATCGTCCTTCCTCAAAGCCACAAACGGTGACATCATTGGGGTTGTGTACATGTGTGTGGTTGTGTGTGTGTGTGTGTGTGTGTGTGTGTGTGTGTGTGTGTGTGTGTGTGTGTGAGAAACAGGTTGTTGGTGTGAAATGGAGTGGCTGCTCAGTAACACTTTTCGTTCTGGTTGGCAGCAGCCGAGCCAGTGAAGAGAACTCAAAGGAGCCGAGTGCACAAAAAATACTGAGAGGACGTTTAATGGAGAGTAGTGGAGCAAAATAAATCATTTCTGCTGTTTAGCTGCCTGCATGTACTTCACACCGTCTTCTCAGCCACAATCGGCCATTTTCCCCTCCTCGGTTTGAGGTGATTTCCTCTCCAGCGACATCGCTGCTCCTGAAAAGGTCTTTACTGAACATGAGGTAACTTTGAACACCTTAACTTCATGCGAGACAATTAATGGTAATTACACTAATATCCTCTAATATTCAGAAAACAATTGCTACACAAAACCCTCGACGTCTGAATGGAAACGACTCTTCTGAAGCAACAAGAAAAAAGAGGGAAACTCTGCGATGTGGCGGTCGGCTCAGCAGCAGCATCGGTCACGAGATCAACTCCTCCGACTCCAGCGCACGCTGTGATTCACTGGTCTGACTTTAAATCTGCATTGACTGGAGTCTAGTCGCCAGATAATATATAAAAAATGCAGAATCATATTTCAGGAGGGGTGAAAACCTTCGCCAATTAAATTGCCCTTCCTGTCGGGAGAAAGTTGCTGCACATTGCACAAGCCCCCCTTTTTAATGTTGAAACGGGAAATCAACATGAATTAATAACTATCGTCGGTAGTTGACATGGAGGAAGTCATAAGTAGTCCTCATTTATACATGTAGCCAGACGTTTAATCATTCATGACAGATGTTACAAGAAAAGTTGCCATCAATCAAAATTAAAAATCTGCTATTTTAAGGGTTTGCTAAACCCCGCCCCCAAACTGTGAGTGTCCAATCACAGCTTGGCAACTCCGTTCGGCCTTTCTTAAAGACACAGAAACGCAAAAGAAAAGCGTGAAGACCTCTTTCTGCTCACACGTGTGAGCGTACATGTCGCTGACACACGATGGAGGCGTTACAACCTTGAACAAGTCGGCGAATTCAGCGGCGTGTTCTCGTGGAGGAAACCCCTCCGGTCCAAACGGACCATCAGGCTTTGCCCCCATCTGTCAACACCTCGGCCAATTATAATCCTGTTTGTTTTTTTTTCAATGTCAATATTAGCCTGAAAATAAACGACAGCATCTCTGCTGGTCCATCGCGTCCTTTGTTACGTGAGGATCCTAAATTGTGGCCGTCGCAGGATCAGCCGCTGGCCAGCAGTTGTGACACTTTTATGATTTGTGATGTTGCTATAAAGGATAAATACAACAATATGTACAACAATATGAGCATCCACTGTGGCGACGAGTACGCGCGACACAGTCCGGCTGTGTCAGAGTCCCAGAATGCATCCTGATGACCCGTCACCGCCGCACGTCGCACACAGCGAGAAGCGCGTTGCTTTTCCTCGCACTTTATTGCCGATAGAAAATATGTTCAAAGCCATTTTTACTATCTGGGCGGAACAAATACACCTTGACATTCGGATGGATTTGCTTCGGCTGTCGGTGTTTCTATCCTTTATCAGATCACTCTGCAACTGATCCCCGCAATATTGTTCGCCCCTGTTGTTACACCGTCTCTTTGTCTGACATTCATGCCGTCGTCTCGACAAGCAGCAACAAAAGATGAAAAAAAAACCTTAACCACTGCTCCTCCATTACAGGTAACAGCTGCTGGCCTTTTCCCCCGCTGTCCCTTAATGCTTGCTTTGGTTTCTCCATCCCAGTACAAATAGATAGAAACACACACACACACGCACACACACACACGCACACAGATGTAGAGTAAGCGAGGGAATTGACTGGGACCTGAGGGGCTGAGAGCGGATGTGTGGGAGGCACATGGCGGAGAGCCCCTAATGGAGATGTTATACCGAACAGACAGGCTCAACCGGGCGGGTTGGCAGAACTATTGCATCCTGGTCCGTCCCTCTGGGGCCGGACGCGATGGACGCGATGGACGGCGAGGACTCGCTGAGGTCTTCAGGTAAAGGGCAACTAAAACACACCAGCGTCTCTCACTGTGGCACGTGCTGAATTTCAAGAATGCAGACGTCGTGTTCAATATCGTTTTCTTCAAATATGAACACATTTCATCAAACTCTGAAAAGTATGCAGACTTCGCTGTCAGTGGTTCTGATTTGCAACGTGTCCAACTGGGTCACTTCTCGTCTCCAGCGAACTACAAAACAAGAACAAGAAGATTTTCAGGCAAGTATTTGGAAAAGGAAAGTCTTTTTTTCTATTATCCCTCAGATGATTCACGGACGTTAATTCGTGACAGATATCCGAGATAATGGCGTCCCGGGGAAGCGTATGTGTGTCTGAGCGTTCAAGTCTGGTTGAATTAAAGTAGCCGGTGTGCCTCTGTGTGTCCAAGCTGCCGCTGCCAAATACACTTCCTAATTTCCTGTTTAGCATTCACCGGTCTCTTTCAACTCGCGCGGCGTCAACGCTTCCATTTTCAATGACATTTAATACAGTTTTGATATATAATTACATTAGAATAAGACTATTCAACACCGGGATTCATTCATTACAATGGGATCACTGCACAAATCATTGGAATACCGTGCGGCACAACGCGGTTTGCTCTGCACGTACGTCAGTAGAATGTAAATCCAACGTGACGCGACATCTGCATCCGGATCACGACGCACCTGCAAAGCCGCTTCTCCCATCTGAATCTTTTACAGGGCGGCGCTCTGGATGCACCGGGGGAACTCCGGCCGAAAAGCCAATGAGCTTCCGGCCGGCTTGGTCTGTCTAATTGGATTACGGAGCCGTCTGATTACTTCACCAGTTCATGCTTTTCTCCACCTCGCTTTGCGGTTTGGCGAAAGGCCCTGGGACCTCCGCCGGCCTCCGAGTCATCCGTCTGACTGACAATGTAGAGCATGCATTCAGGATTCACAAGGGATGAAGTGGTGCATGCGTGTGCGTGTGTGTCTGTGTGTGTGTGTGTGTTTGCGGTGCATTCGCATCAGCGTGTGTGGACAACGACCTCTGGCGTGATCTGTGCCCACGGTGTGCAGCTGCTGAAAAAAACCCACTCTGTCCGTGCCGTGACATCCGCAACCTCCTCCATGAATCATGCAGTTTTGCAAAATGGGGTGGGGGGTGGAGGGGGCCGCTCAACCCGCCACACAGAGCAACTGGGGCCCGCTTTGCAACGCCTCGGCCCCGAGCGCTTTCGCCGAACCACTGAGGTTTCCGCGGGATAACGAGTCAGATCCCAGAGAAACGGGAAGAAGCCAACGAAGATGCGATCGAGAGAGACACTTGGTGAGAACTTGTGGCGCTCCATTTTGTTGCCCAGGTCTTATCAGGCTTATATTTGGAAAATGACCTTTGTCTTTCAGCGGTTTTCAAGCGACTCTCTTGTCGTTTCTTACCTCCACAAACAGGAAGCAGGGGACGATGGAGCTGCTGCTCTTCACGCCCGGCTTCTCCTCCACCGCCATCCCTCTCTCCATTTCTCTGAGCGTCCCTCTGTCCAGCTCTGCGTCTCCCTTATCCTGAAGGAAAGAGGGGTCGGGCAGGTTAGTCTGAAGGTCGAGTCCGCGAGTGTGAGACAAATGAGCTGTTTTTTGTTTTTTTTTACATTTGTATTGTTTATCCACCGCATGTGCTACAACCATGAATATTTAACACACGCACAAAAAGTGAACTGGCTGCTCGGCGCCGCGGGCTGTGTGCATCCCGCAGTTTACTGCTGCCGTCCTTGAAATTGCTCATTTTGGATTCTGATGCGTCATGCATCAAAGCCCCCCAGAGGGGGGAGAATATCATAGTTCAAATGAATCGTGGAAACCAAATCCACCTCCCCGTGCTCGGCATTTCCATTCAACGCGAACATAAGCTGTGAAATCTAAAAGTATATCACACTCAATGTTGACGAAGTTGATAGTGAGCGGTCGCACCACAGCGAAAGCAAGGGGCGTCAGTTTGCAGAGCGAGGCGATGTCTGCTAGCCGGCGAGCTAGCTGGTAGCATGCTAGCAAGTCGAGAACGTTCTGGAGCTAGCCAGCCGGAGTGCAGCAGGAACGACTGATGATTACGAGTGTTTTTAGACTTCAAATCGACCGCAAGTTGTGATTATAATATAATAATGGTAATGACAGGACTGTACAACGCCAGATGACTGTGAACGTTGAGGATAATGTTATGCGAGAGCAGGAGCTTCATCAGCTTTTGACTCGTTGTCTTAAGACATTGTTATAGGTCAAGAAGGTCTCAACCGATTTTACGAACAGCTGATTGATTTATGAGGAGTTTAGCTTTTGAAATCATGCTAAAAGCACATGCATGTGATCTCTGGTTGGTTGGTTTGTTTTCACAACACAAAGTGCAAGGTCCACTTAGAAGACAAGCAAGATCGATCTTTTCAGGTGATCACAGGTCGGTTTGTCCGCACCAGGGGTTCGATTGTCAGTTTCCACACCAGCCCAGATGTAAGACTAAGACTAAGACTAAGACTAAGAGGGAAAGCGAGCGGAGTCTGTTTTGTGTGGAAGCACCTTCGTAGTTGTCATTCAATTTTAATGTCACGAGACGTAACATGTTACTTCGTGAGCGTTAAAAGGCTCCGGTGGGTTTTGCTACCACTGTAAAGAGCCAGGCTAGCAGTCTTTATGCTAAGCTAAGCTAACGCCCGCTGGCTGGGCTTTCATATTTAACAGACGGACACATACGTGGCGTCGATCCTCACGTCAAACTCTCAACCAGAAAGCGAACAGGCGCATGTCCCTGAAACGTCAAACTCTTCCTTTAGGCTGCAATATATCCAATTTGGAAAACGCTGACCGTGACTCACTGCATTTCCACTTTAAGGACAAGGACTTGGACGATTGTAGCACAGAGGACGAAAGACGAAAGGGAACATTCCTCACAGTGAAGTGCCAGCGGTGAGCACAGTGTCATCCCTGTTGTCACACTCTGCAAACGGTCTCAAAAGGGAGTATGAGTCCTCTGCAGAAGTCAGTGTTGGCCTTCAGGTTTTTATCCATCACATTGCTGGACTTAGAAACGCAGAAAACTCTATTTTCAGAGGCTTTACATGGACCCTGAATCATCTGTTGTTCAGAGGAAAGAATACACAGTATTCTTTTTGTTTCTGAGAAGTTGTCAGGTTGGCCCGAGGGATGAATAAGGCATGAAGCCAAGCTCTTAGCAGCCATCAGAACAACACAATGTGCCAACCAGGACTGCTTTTAGAGAGGGTTGGTTGGACTCGGCGTGTGTGTGAGAAAGAAAAGTAGCTGTCAGGGCGAACAAGCCGAAGCCCCAGGTAACGGAAACCAACGGTGGGAGGAAGAGAAAGGGAGCGACGGGGGAGGAGGCGATCGTTCCTGTTTCTTCTCCATGAGAGACTGATGGGAAGAGTTACTTAGGGTTTCATTGCCCCGATGGCGGGCGGCTCAAAAAGGAAAGGCTCTCTCCAACTCAGGCGGCAGGAGCGACCAGTCGGCAGGTGCCAGATCTACCCGGAGATGAAGCCGCGTTTTTGGGGAGAGACCGACCGCAAGTAATGGGAGGGTTTTTTTCTGATGATTCATAAGTGATAAGTGGGCCACCCAGCTGGGGACCATTTCACCGCGCCCACTCCCCACCACGCAGGAAATAATGGGAATCGCAAAGCTCTCCGGGGCCTCCTGGGCTGTCCCACGCACTTTCGGTGCGAGTGAACGTTTTCTCAGACGCCGTGGTGCCAATTCGGGCGACAACTTTGAAGCTTAATTAGTGCGAGGGAACCTGGCTCCGGCGCCCGGCCCGCAGGACGTCAGACACGCAGCTCGAGGCCCGCGCAGATCTGAACGCCGCGAAGAGTCAGAAGCATTAAAAGTCTGAATTTGCTTGTAAAAATGGAATGAATCACGTCTTAGCGCACAGCGCTCCCTCGCTCCTCTGAACAAGACGCCTCATCTTCGGTATTTAAAGAGGCGGCGATTTATGGTTTTATAATAACAATGTGAGAAATGAAAATGTGAAGAAAAACCAATGTGACGTCCTCGTGATGAACCCACAGGGAACCGTCAGCCGGATCTGCAGCTCTCCTTCACAAGAGCTCTGCAGTGAGATTGAACATATTGTGCTTTTTAGTCGTTTCGGTAAAAAATCGAAGATTTCTTTCGTTAATGAGTCTTTTTTTTCTCTGCCCTCATCCTGCTGGATAACTTATCTCCAACACACATATGAGCCTCTCTCTCTGATCAACACAAGGGTGCTCTTGTAATTCTTGCAGATTAAATCAACTAATCGATTGGCCGACGACGTATTCCTTTGATTGAGGACGGCCCAAATTTAGCAGCTAAATAGGCAGATGTTCCCTTCAGGAGTTGGTGGAGACCAAAAGCCAAAAGAGAGCAAATATCGGACTCACGACACTCAGACCTCCACATGAATGCTAATGCTGCTACACAACTGCTGGCTCTGTCAGTAAGCGACACGTTGGCCAACGTGGCGACTGCGTCGACTTCTGTCGATGTCGTGTTTACAGCTTGTAGTTTTGCTTCCCAGAGTAGGAACAGAAAACAAAACGTTGTGATTTAACCATCGACCATAAGCTCAGAGTCGAAGAGGTGGACGTAATCATGGAGACGTCACCTGTTGGTCTGTGGACCGACGTTTTGAAGCCTCGAGTTCGGCGATTTCCTCGCCGCCATCTTGAAATACGCCCGCTGCCACGCTGGCGATAAGGCTAGGTAGCATGTTGCTGCCAAACGCTGGTTAAAGCACACTCATCTGAGTGTGTGTGTGTGTGTGTGTGTGTGTGTGACTGTGGCAGCTGCATGGGTTTGATCTGATTAGCGGGTGTCCAAGTGACAAGGGGGTCGGATCCGGGAGCCCATCCATCGATCAGATCGAATGAAACGAACCT
Source organism: Clinocottus analis (assembly GCF_023055335.1). Taxonomy (NCBI): domain Eukaryota; kingdom Metazoa; phylum Chordata; class Actinopteri; order Perciformes; family Cottidae; genus Clinocottus; species Clinocottus analis. The sequence goes on along the minus strand of NW_027175887.1, from coordinate 2,594,488 downwards.
GTCAACGCCGACAGAGACGTGCAGACGGACTGACGAGGACGAGAGCCGAGGAGACAACGAGACGCACAAATCAGAACACAAACATGAAGGAAGTCAAATCAAAATGGTGGATATGAGAGGAGCTGCAGAGGAGGAAGTTGAATTAGCTCCGTCACGCACACACACGCACACTCACTGGCGCGCACACACACACACACACACACACACACACACACACACACACACACATTGATGCATGCACACACGTCTTGGAGAGCGGGGCATTGGACTCGTCTGCTGCAGCTCTGAGGATCCAGTCAGAAGGGTTGAGCGTCTGGAGACCACGGCGGCCATATGTCCTCTCTCTCTCTCTCTCTCTCTCTCTCTCTCTCTCTCTCTCTCTCTCTCTGTCTCTATCCTGCCTCTGCAGTCCAAACAACCCTGCCCCAGGACACACACACACACACACACACACTCACACACTGCCTGTGCGTGCACACACACATAGACAGACACACACACACACACACACAGGCACAAAGGCTAATTGGGCACAACAATCTGGATCGTGCAAATATTTTCTGCCGTGTCAAAGGACTTTGCGAACCCTTTTCATCCTCATTCAGCAGCAATGCAGCGTTAAAATACCAACTGTCAGTCAGCCGTTCTCCTTCTTCACCTCATCCAAATATCCAGGACTTTGACTGCAGAACGTTTCTGAATGTGGGGCAGTGATGGAAATAGTTTTCTTTTTCTTTTTCGATCTACCTGCAGCCCAGCGCTGTCACTGTCGATCTGAGCAAAAGCCTCACAGCCCTCATGTTGCTTGGAATTTCTGTGTGTGTGTGTGTGTGTGTGTGTGTGTGTGTGTGTGTGTGTGTGTTCAGCAGGGCCATTTTTTGCCCTGACATTGTCATACCCATTTCCTTCAACTGTGATCCTGCGCACATGTATTCTAAAACGCATGTACAGGAAGTGCACGCACACACACACTCTCTCACACACACACACACACACACACACAGAGACAATACACTTTCTCCTAAGAGTTGAGTCACGAACAAACAGCAAACATCCCGTTCCTCTTACTACGTAGCTTCCCTGCTCTCTATTAATAGGAAAAGTCAAGAAGGAGAAGAAATCCATAATAGGATTTACCCAGCGTGGGATAATTAGGGCTTCTGTTTGGGGGAATACCGCCACACACACACACACACACACACACACACACACACTTAAAGACCAAGGGAGGAAACACAGAACAAATCCACTCACAAGCACACAAAAAACCCCAAAAAAACACATGTGACTTCCACAACACGGCTGTTCTGTCGTGGCGCCCCGGGCTGTTCAAATCACCCCGGCATGCAGGAGAGGAGCGGAAACCTGTCATCCCTCCATCCCTCCATCCCTCCCTCCATCCCTCCATCCCTCCCTGCCCCCTGATACCTCGTCGCGGAGCTGCCGGTCGCCGCGGCACCAGATTCCTATGCGCTGGCCATGTCAGATCAAATGATGGCAAAGTGGCGTCAAAAAAAATGGAAAAGAAAAAGAAGAAATCTCCTTCCACGTCGGCCGCCTGTCTCCGCTCGTTCTCCCTCCTCCTCCTCCTCCTCTTCCCTCTGCTCTCCCCTCCTGGTCCACACACAGTGCAGCGCGAGGGATGGAGATGGAGACGGCGGCGGCGGCAGCCTCCAAAAATCTTCCTCGCGCTCGCTCCCCCTCTTTTAATTAGCTCGCTCCGGCGTCGGCCAGCAGATTGAGTGGATGAAATCACCTCGTGTGCGGCGGTCGCTCCAATGAGGAGGCGCGGAGCAGAGCGCGAGGACATGTGTGTGTGTGAGGAGTAAGAGTGTGTCCCTCCGTGTGTGTGTGTGTGAGAGAGAGAGAGAAAGAGAGAGAGAGGTGGAGAGAGAGAGAGAGAGAGAGGGTGGGCATCATGCATTATGTGTGTCAGCTCATTTGTATTCAAAGCTTGTTTTCCCTCTCCATCCCTCCCCGTCTTTCTACCTCTGTCCATCTCTCCCCTTATCTCTCCCTCCATCCCTCCCTCCTTTCTTCTCTCCCCTCCTTCTTCTCTTCGTGAATGGACATAGAGGACATGAACCTGACCCACACATTAGAGGAAAGGAGGGATGCTGCAGACTGCAAGGAGAGAGGGGGGAGAAGGCTGCACGTGTGTGTGTGTGTGTGTGTGTGTGTGTGTGTGTGTGTGTGTGTGTGTGTGTGTGTGTGTGTGTGTGTGTGTGAGGCTGCTTGGCTGCCTGCCTCCAGCTCGAGATGTGGGTTAATGATACGCGCTTATTGATCTGACACTCCCGAAGCACACGGATAAGAGAGGGAAGAGAAGGAAGAGGGCGGCCAGCGAGACTGGACGACTGTGTGTGCGTGTGTGCGTGTGTGTGTGTGTGTGTGTGTGTGTGTGTGTGTCGGGTGATGAGGGTGAATGAAAAGTCCGGAGTGACGCAGGAAAGAGACTCAGCTGTTAAAACCGCACGTCTCTCCTTCTGCGGTGAAAAACCTGCCGGGGGCACAACCCGCTATTTTAAAGCTGGGCCGGTTGTGACGCACCACTTCCCCTCTGGACGAGGTCGACGTGCACTGGAGGGGTCAAGTGAAGGGGTCAAGGCACAAACCTTTTAGCGCACACATGCATGGTTCCCAGAGGATGAAATGTTAACAACTTTCCAGTGAAACGTCTCAACAACCACCGGATGGATTTTCCATTCAATTTGGTAGCCACATGCTGGTGTTTCTCTCAGGGGGAGGTGACTAACTCTCGCTTAACCTTCCGTCGATTTTGGTCCAATACTTCGGTTTCGTGTGACACCGAACAGTAGCTGGATTCTCGCTAATGTCCCGAGTGCCCGAGAGAAGCGCAAGGTCACGCCGACAGCCATCTTTGTGCATCTTCGAGCGATTCAGCGTTTGCGTAGTAAGGCCGTGCACGGACCAATCGGCGTCCCGTGAGGAGCTACTGGGCGTGGCTTACAGCGACGGCGGCTCCCGGAGAGGTTAGCGTAGCCGTAGACGCCTGCAGCCGCGTGAGGTCCATCACAACTGGAGAGTGTGTCTGCATTGGAAGAAGAGCAAAGAGCGGCGCCGACGGGTCTTCTCGCTTCTCCCCACACTGGATTTGGCAAGAGATTGATTGACAGACGGCTCATCCAGTCACGTGCCAAGTATTTATTTTAAGTCCCCAATGACGGCTTCTCAAACCATCTGGCGGGTCAGGTTATGGTTTACGACCGAATACCCCAACAACCAATGACACTCCCGTCGGCCTCAGCTGCACTTTGTTTACTAGCTAATTGTAAATGCTAGCATGCTAACACACTAAACGGAGACGGAGCTTTGGATTAAACAAACACGATACGAGGAAGTTGATCACTTTTGAGGCGGGATTTTGAAGGAAAAAGCAGATATTTCCGCCGACTGCGATGAGGTCGCGGCGTGGCTCGCGCTAACTCGGGTCACGACCTACAGCTCACCCGAAACAACAAAGCAAGGAGTCGTTTCTGATCACATTCTGCGAGGCGCTTTAGTCAGAAGCGACTCCCCGTCATCACCCCCTCGCTGTTTCATCTTCTTTCACAACGCACACATCGACAGCCGGACAGGTCGACTCCTTCGGCTCAGAGACACCCGGAGGTGCTAAATGAATCAGGAGGTGAACCTCAGTCGTTTTTCTGTTGGCTGCCGGTGACTTCTGCCTCGCCCACTCTTCATTAATATGCCATTACCTCAGCGACATTAATAGCCGCTGGACAGTTTTTTCCCCTTTTAATGTGCACACAGCTTCTGATCTATATTTTATGAACGATCATACATCCAGAAAGAGGCAAAGAACGCCAGCCAGTAACCGCCAGTGACATATTTTTCTTGGTGAAACAGCTGATTGGAAAAAAGGAAATCCACTCGGCACAAATCCCCTTTTGAGATCACGGATTCTCAATCCTCATCCTTGATGTTTTATTTTTTGGAGGGCCGTCCCTGAGTGATCTGTCAATGAAACGCCCTTCTCCCCCCCCCCACCCCCGCCTCACTTGCCCCAGCTTCCCCTCCTCCAGCGCTGGCGTGCGTCGTCTCAGAGGGATTGTCAAGGCGCTAGATGAGATATGGCCCGAGCGTCGTGGAAATGAGAAATCTGCCTGTTATGGGGCCGTTATGGTTTACAGCACATAGGACGCCGGTCCCACGGGTCTCCTCTCCTCTAGCCATATACCCTTCTCCATCTCTGTCCATCCCCCTCTCTGGCTGCTCACAACACCCTCCAGGTCTACAAAGGCAACCCCCCCCAAACAGATATAAACAGTATATATATATAAACATATGATAGAGGGACATAATAGGGCGAAATAAACAGAAGTAGAGGGCAAAAGAACACAGGCTGGATTTGCTAAACCTCACTAGCTGTGTGCATTTGCAACCATGCCTTTGCAAACAAAGGCATGGACCGAAAGACGTCCACTTGGTTGGACGGAACGCATTTACGCATTTACGCATTTATGCGCTCATGCACGACCGTTAAGTCCAGCAGCGCTTGAACGGCCGTGCATGGCTACAAGCACCCACGGGACCCAATCGGCGCAGTCGGACGCCTTCCCTTTCACCTTCGCCGCGTACACTGGCGACGTGTACTTCATTTCAATAATTCAGACGATCAATCCGGAGTGGGTTAAACGGACGACGGGGCGCGAGCGGCGTGACGGGCCCGAGAGCGGAGCGAGAGAGCTGCAGGCGCAAGACCACTCAGGATGAAAATGCGTTAAGGCCGCGTTAATGCACCGAGGAGAGCCCGGCGCTCTCCATCGAACTCCACCCGCCGCGTTGCAAATGTGTTCGCTTCAGTCGGTTTCACACTGAACATCAACGTGCATGACTTATTGTATACAGCCGACATGAATTCATGAGTAGTGTTTACTTCTAAGCATTCATGCACTGCTGCTAGTCCTGTTTTATCACCTCGGGACCAAAGGGCAGGCTCATTATGCTATGCTAAGCTAACCAGCCGCTGGCTATAGCCTCCTATTAACACGAACACGGTATTAATCTTAACAAAGCGCTGAGGAACCCTCCTCTGAAAAGTGCAGACCGCATGGGGCGCAGAAGCACACAACCTCGATGTCCAATTTCAAGCCCATCACTTAAACACACCGTACGCAGATACACACATTAGCCCCCCACCTGCCCCAGGCACACACACACACACACACACACACACACACACACACACTATCAGACACGGCCCTGTATCATTCTGCCAGGAGCTCCAGCCGTGGTCTACGGGGGCAAGTCATTAATCAGCTCGACAACAAAGGAGCACATTCCTGCACTGCGCTTTCTCCTTTGTCTGAGGCTCCCACTGGATCCGCCGCTAATTCTGTCGCTTTGAACGCTCAACGAGGCTCTCGCTTATGATCAGGAGAAGTTGAAAGAACCGAACACTTATGTACTTTAAAGGGATGGATACGCAAAGCGTGATCGTTGCTAATGCGGCCGCCGTCCTGCATCGAGCCCCCGTGAAAGGGACAATAGGAGGAAATGTGTCACAGATGGAGACCGCCGCAAAACTTCCCCAGTTGATCACTAACATTCAGTTAGTTCTCTGAAAATGTTGTTTTTCAACATTATCTTATTCAATGTGTGCACATTTGCATACATTTCTAGAACAGAAATGTTAAAATTAAATGAAGCCAGGTTCAAAAATCTCCTTTTTTTGTGGTTAGATCAGTCTATGAATTATAAATGAACAAACTCCTCGGTGAAACAAAACCTTCTGAATATAGATGAGAATGGAAGCAGAAAGCGAAGATTTCAGAGAAATACATTATTTTGAGATATGTATTGGAATACAAACATGTGAATAGGGTAAAATAAATGAACTATACAACTATAGAACATCCAGAGTTGATGAACGAGATCAAAACAATGATTTTGATATTACACGTTTTTTTAGATTTGAAACGAGGCATTATCAAATTATACCTGTACTGATGTAAATAGACTAAGAGACGTAAAATAAACACCTAAATGTGTATTTTGGGTGTTTTTCTTTCCACCAGTCTGAAAGAAGACATGTTTTAGAGGCACAGAGAAACTGACAACAATTACTTAAAAGAAACGATGTTTTTGTCGCTAACATCTCGCCTTAAAAGGAGCCTTGTGTGGGATTTAGTGACATCTAGTGGTGAGGTTGCAGACTGCGTCCTACTGAACACCCTTCCACTCACCTCTCTTTTTCCAAACGCCTTTAGCAAACGTTAAAAAAACTAGAAAGGCCAGATGTGGATGTGAAGGGTTATGCTAAGCTAACGAAGCAACGATTCTAAGTTTGGGTTGATTACATCAATGAAAACACAGTCATGAACATTACATTTAATTTCTGGCAACAAATCCCCGCCAATTCCTACCCACCGTCCCTTTAAGAAAGTATATCTCAGCTATCAGGCGGTATCATTCGTTAGATATCTGAGTCTTCAGCAGCTCGAGTGCCTACACACAAAACACCTCGGGTGGCTTCCTCGGGAGTCTCGTTTAGTTCGACCCGACTAGTTCTCCTCAGGGATTTGTTTCATAACGTCGTCCCCTGCCTCAGGTCTGTGTTTGATCACGGAGCCGAGCTGCTCCATGCCAGTCATCAGGAATGGCTTGCCGCATGGGCAAATGCCATCGCTGTCGGACCATAATAACATCATGTGTGCAGGGTTCAGCAAATATCGAGGGGGTCGGGGGCTACAGCAGGTGTTCCCTTCTTTCATTGTGATTGGCAAATAAATTCCATCTCATGTGATTTGATTTCCTGCTGCAGTTGACTATTATCACCCCCCCCCCCCCCTCCTCACTTGGCTTGCTAGAAACCCCTCGGGCACAGGGGGGGTGAATGCGTGTTATTGTGAACACACCAGATGGGGTCCCGAAGCGGAGAACGTGGAGGTATGGAGCAGCGATCTCTCCATAATGAGATGTAAATGGAGGCGACTCCCGGCTGGGGACGGTGACAGGGAGGACTCATTCCAGGAGGCGGGGATAGCACAAAGTCATCCGAGTGACAGGTAGCAAACCTGCACCAAAATGAATCGCATTTGTCAAATTAGGCTGAGGACACGGCCCCCCCTGGACCCGGGGCCTATTATTTGAAACCCACCACCAGCCAACATCAAAAGGGTCCTAAACCCAATATTTAGATGTGAATGTTGTCACTTTTATTGTTTTGAATTTTATGCATAAAAGAAGGTTTAAAAAACAATACATCAACAAGCTTATTGAATATGAAGCATTTTTACAAACTAAACTACCTGTAGTCGGGCATATGACATCCAGCCACAACTCGAGAAACGCTGCTCACATTTTAATGCATTCTCACTATCTGAAAGATGCCATCCTGTGTAATTAATATTTAATGTGAATTCAGCTGATAATGCTCCAGTAGTTTTATTTAGGGGACATTTTTAATGTAGGACACGTGGTAGCTGACATTATATGAAAATGCTGTCTGTCATTTCCTCTCCTGTCAAATGGTGAATTTTGCAACTAATAGGCAATGAGCCTGATATTTTCTGTGTAAGTAAAATGAAAAAAGTCCTGATATTCCTGACAGCTAATCTGTTATTAGAAATTTTCAATATGTTGGGTGTTTGATGTATTTGTCACGGGCTTGGTGACATGTTTGTGTTTAGCTGTTATTTGTTTATCACGAGTAACAGACACGTTAAGAGACATTGTTGAGATGTCCAGGGTGCCACTGAACGTATCATGAGGTTGACGAGCCGTGAAAGCCTGTCAGTCATTTTTCAGCGACCAATGACAGGGATTTGTATGAGACAGCGGACCTGTGATTGGTCGAAAGTTAGAGAAGGGGGCGGGGCTCGCTGCTGATTTCGGGGAGCGGGAGTTCGTTCGTCGTCCAGGGAGCAAAACAGTGAAATCACGTAGAGAAGTTAGAGGTTCAGCCGTTGGTGTGACCGCTAGCAGCTCGATAGCGAAACAAGCTAACGCGACGTAGTCATCTTGCAGAGGGACGCGCACACACACGCACACCACAGTTACACACATATACACACACACTACAGTCACACACACACACACACCAGGCTAAAGTCCCTCCCACCTCTCAGTTAGTGAACTTCTGGTCAGTTTGGGCTCCAAAAGTCCCCTAAAAAGCCCTCGAGTGACGCAGTGAACAGCAACGCCAGAGCAGTCTGTGAAATTCATAATAATTCCTGTTTAATTGCTGGGAACTCAACTGCCGTTGTGAAAGGAAAGGTAAGACACTTTATTTATTATTGTTTATTCCTGCTTGGCAAACAGTTATTTTGTACATTTTCTGACGACGTGCTGTTACACAACACATCTCATCTACTTGCAAATTCAAGCAAAATATGCATGGAGAAACTCTGAAAACATGTTGGAGGAGGATGGAGATTAGAAGTAACAGCAGTGCTCTGTCTCAAAATGAAATCAGGATGAAAAAAAAGGAACTCATATGCCCATGAACATGTATTGATAACCTCGTACAGATGTAGGTTTTGCACCCCCCTCCCCCTTCAAACAAACCTGTCTGCAACCTCAATAGCTGTTTTGTAAGCTGCACAGATCCACAAGAGTAACCAGCGAGTCATTGCCGGGTGACTTCCAATGCATCATCCTCATCCCCAGTGGACACAACACAGTCCTCGGTCCGGGGCAGCAGACGGAGTTAATGTGACCCAACTGTTAAGGAGACGAGTTGCTGTGGGACTCGCTGGCTGTCGCCCCGAGGCGCCTGGAGCCCGTTCAGACCGGTTGCTTTGATTAAAAGTGCTGGCTGCGGTCCCGGCACACCACCGCCACCCATCAGCATCACTGTCATCGCCCTCATCGTGGCCCCCCGGTTCTCTCCCACTTTTTTAGGGGGGGAATAGTCAAAGAAGCCGGATTAGGAAGCGGCTTTGCACTATAGGAAGTGTGAGGTCCAGTGTAACAGCCCATCTATGACATGGTGACATGGCAGTGGCGCTGTATTTAAGCAAAGTTACCTGACACCTCATCATTTCACTCTACTTTTCTTAATAAAACATTAGATAATATTATAGATTATAGAGTCTTGAGTATTAAGAGACTTAGTTACTATGTCTATCGACAATATTGTTTCCCAGCACCAGAATTAAGACTGTTTCATAAGCAGTTCCTCACATTAACTGGAGTAATAGTACTAATACAACCATGAAAAACTATTCTGTTACAGCTTAAAATCTTGTTTTAAACCCCTACTTTAGTAAAAGTACAGTTTTTTTTCGGGGGGAGCGTTTTCTTCTCTGCAGGACAGAGGGTGTCCTATTCCGTACAGATTGTTGAGAAGCGTGTGTGCTGATGCGTTTATGTGTTTGAGCTGTGAGCGAGAGAGAGAGAGGCTCACTGAAACCTGCAGCACGGCAAAGGGTTTTGACAGTGTTACAAGCACTCCGGATGTGGCGCCCGAGGCTGCTGAGACTCGCTAAAAAGACACCCACATGCTGAATCGGAGCGCCTCATTAGGTAGGACACGCAGCGGGGGTGGTGGTGGTGGGGGGGGGGGGGGGGGGCGGACGAAGAGAGGATGGGAGAAGGAGAGAGATGAAGGGGAATGCTTCTTCACGCTCCATCTGGACAGAATCTTTAAAAAAAAGAAAGGAAACGCTCCCGTCGTGTCGGGACTTTGTGCATGGAGTTCAAAGGGTTGGCGACACGGAGGAGGAGGAGGGCTGGTGGGTTGTTGTGTAGGTCAGCGTAAAATCTCACAAACAGGCATCTTACTGAAAAGCGAGCATCAGACTCTGAACTTCCCGCAGAGCTCTGATGTGTCGGGACGTTTAGTCGTAGACGGCCCAGCTCACTCAGGCGCACAATGAGGTCGTGAGGGCCAAAATGTCGAGTACAGTGGGGAACCGGGCGAGAGGCTAGGTGAGCTATTGTTAGCGTCTGTTCTCCTTCACGGCTTTCCTTCACCTGACTGAATGCCACGTCCTTTCTTCTCCACTTTGTGTAATTGATATTTCACTGTGTCATCTAACAGTTATTGCAGCGCTCAGATTTGCCGTAAATGTGCTAAAGATGAGTGATAAATTAAAACCCCAGCATGACGCGTCTTAGTCAAGCTAATAATATCCTGGCTTTTTTTTATGGAGGATTAATAAGTAGATCCACGTTGGGGCGGATCAGGGCTGAATCATCCCTTGCCAAGGCGGGAATGTCTTCCTTTGAGGGCGGCGTGTCGGGAAAAGTGGCATCGTGCCTCCGTGGTAGAGCTGTACGTCTAAATATTTCAGCGATGTATATTTGTCTGCATGTCATTCACATCTCCTTCGAACTGTTCGTCTGATCTGCCGATAGCGACACACGCAGTACAACACGTAAGCGTGTTCAATATGAATGAACACCGTACGCACAGCTACCGTACGCGTCTGTACAACGTTTCCATTCACTAGTTGTTGAGATATTTCAGTCAGGACCGATGTGGTGGACCAACAGGATGGAGTCTCTGTGTCGAACGTGTTACTGGTTTTAATATTGTCCTGTTTGTCAGAGACGGTCAGGGCCGCGACAATAAATTGAGTCTCCTTGGTTCTTTTGTTGGTGTGTGCAGTTTGCAGCGTAGTTCATTTACTGTGAATACGTGTTGCACAAGCAGCTTTCGAGACTGATGTCATTTCATTTGAACCGGTGGCTCCAAGTGAGTTTCTGCACGCGATGGTGAAGCTCGATCATCGACTCATCTCCACCCTGATGGGTTACTTCCTGAGTTGAGGATGCCGGCAGTTTCTCAGACAGTTTCACTGGCGTATCACTCGGTTTTGCGATGAGTATTAACCCCCCACCACACACACACACACACACAGACTCTGTATCAGTCCCAGCTAAACCTCCCAGGCTGTAGATTGCCATCATGTGGCTTAAAATGGTCGGAGAAGAAGGCTGATATGCTGACAAAGAGGCCCGAGTATATGCGGGGCCCCGCAGCACACAACGGGCTGTCAGTTTCCGACCCGTGAATCAGATTTGCAACATGATGGATGGCGCCGCCCGGGACACAAAACCCTGATTTTGTTGTTGTTTGCTATGTCTGCTGATTTAACAGCCATCGCTCTTCGACTTCATTAGACGAACAAAGACTATGGTTCACGGTCTCGGCCCCTCTTTCCCTCTCTTCCCTCCCAGCTGCTTGTCGCAATCATACGTCCGTCTCCGTCTTTGTCTTTGTACCGCTCTCTTACTTTGCATAATTTATGAGGCTTTCTGTCCCACAGGCCCGTCGCTCTCTCGTCAGGTGACCCCGGTTATGGGGGAAGCCTGCAGTGCAGATATGGTCAGCGTGGGGCTCATAAATCAACTTTTATTGGAAACACTGTGCAATCATTCCGATGTTGAATGTGCAATCAGAGCCCACTCTAGCTCAGCGATGAAAAATATAAAAATGATGAAGCACCGCACTGCGGCCGGTCTTGTTCTGCTGGTGACGAGGCTCTGGAAATGAAGGTCCTGCTGTAGGACATCCAATATTCCACGCCTGTGAATAATTCATCTGTTATTTAGGACAGAGAGGTGTAACTGTGTGTCGTCAGCGGAGCTGTGATAGTATAAGCTGTGCACATGTTCAACCTGAAGGGCATTGGATCTAGTCTTGACCCCTGATGACCTCATTCATCCGCTCAGGAATGGGACTACTTTTAGAGAGCTGAACATTTGGAGAGTTTGAAACAAGCGATATGAAAGCAATCGCCAATCATTTTGATAACGGATTTATCGTTGAAGTATTTCTCACATGCATAAATGGCAGATGGGATGTTTTCAGCCTCCAATATGGAGATTTTCTGCTTTTCTCTGCTTCAAATCCTATTAAACGGTCTGTCGTTGGGTTGTGGACCGATGCAACAAGACATTTAAAAACACCATGTTGGACCCTGAGGAACTGGCATCAACACATTTGGACTATTTTCTAATATACAGCTTTAAACATTTTTTTAAAGCTCATAGTTATGTATTATTTAACCACAGAGTGAAAGAGAAACTAGCTCATAATAATCCACGGTCAGTCTGATGGACGTATAATGAGCATGGAGATCATTTCCATTTGCAAACTGTGATTGGATTATGATAGTTTTCTCTTCCTTCTCATATTTAATTAACCCTATTAAACCTTCAACTGGATTACCCCTCAGCAGCACCTAGAGTCTCTTTAGATCAGTATTTATACCAAGTCTGGGTCCAAAACATTAGTCAGGCCAGTTGCCAGCTATTTGTATGTTTTAATGAGCTCGGGGCCGGGGAGGGAGATGATTCTCTGCAATGGATCCCTGGTTCAGGCTGTTTGACTTGCATCTTTGTACAGGAAGCAGAGCAGATTAAGCGAAATGGAAGTCGAAATATGAAGTGATATTGGGAGCACAGCCACTGAGGGCTATTTAAAGAAAGAGGCCAGAAATATCTCTATTGCTCAAAATAGTTTTCCCTCGTTCCAATTTTATTGCCAGCAGACACTAGATATATAAAGGATCGTATTTCTAACGATCCAAACAAGGTAGAAGACACCGATTTTAAGTGCATGTCATGTTTCCACAGTAGTCTTTACTGACCTGGTATCTCTGGCAGGCACAAAAATACTTTCCTAGAAAAAAAACCAAGGAAAATGTGAATGGGTACTTGTATGGAGAGGCACATTATTTCACATTATTACACATTTAATATTGAGGCTGTTTCAGTTTAGAAGTACTGTAACGACACCTCAGGTTGGATGTCGGGCCAACTTCATGAAGGAGCTGCAGGAACCAATCGGGTTTGTCTGCCTTGTTTCCCATGATGCAATGCGGAGATAAATGTAATGTACATGTGGCGTGATTCAAGGTGAATTAATATACCAACAGGGACAGACGGCCATTGGTTTCATCCTCCGTTTTATTGAATGAAAACCTCCAGAAACTCGCTGGAGACAAAGAACACTTTAGTCTGCTGTGTTGTGAGCCGTAAAGTTATTTTAAAGATCTAAAATCTGAAAAAAACAGCATTCATCACCTGACTTGCTGGCGAAGCCGTTTGCATTTTTCACAACATCAAATCCTTTTTTTTTGTTCAGCTGCCGTCAGCACCAACGTGTTTAATGTGTTTAATGTGTTTAATGTGTTGGCACTCTTTAACTGCCTCTCTGTGATTGTGATGGCCGCGTCCACCTCTGTTGTCCAGGTTCCTGTAATTGCGTTTGAAACGGTGCTAATCGGAGCTGGGCGTTGGATCCAGGGGGAGTAATTAGTATTTTTATTTTTTTGTGACTACGGTTTGCAGCCCGGTGATGTGTGCATGTGTTATTTCAAACTGATCTCACTGTTAACCACAGGTGTTGCCATACCAACCAGGAAGGAAGTCTTAAAGCAGTCGCGACCTATATTTTAAAGTCACAATGTACCAAATGACAACGTGAAACCAGACGACGTCGCGACCAACCGACATGGAAAGATCATGTGGAGCTGCTGGCGACGTGGAGAACGTCAAATACCACGATATTGTTGATGCCTCGATATCGAGTTGACTATTGGTGCTTTCACCAAATCTTAACACAATGGGACTTTTATAACAATCAGTAATGAGGATATAATGACTGAAGCAGGTAGAAGATTACATCACTGTAGAGTAACGCAGCCTCTAAAGTGAGGAAACGGGAACACGCACCATGTTACAAAGTCCAAACTCTAAGATGATATCTTCTCCCAACATAATGTCTTATCCCAATGTGGTATTGACGCATTGCCCAGTCCAGTGTTTAGCTCCACAACATCTGTTTTTAGTGTTTCCATGAAGGAATCAGTGTGCAAGACTTTTACTCTGCAGTCCAAAGTTCACTCTGTGATTCGTCCTCGTTCGCTTGCAGCTTTTTCCAGAAGTCTTTTTTTGTTTGTTCGTATCACACGAACGTCTCCTGACTTCCTGCAACGATCACGCTTTTTGCTCCGGGGCGAAACCAACATTCACGTCCATGTGTTTCCCACACGTTCTACTATGTCACCGCAGAGCGAAGCGTGGAGCGCGCCAAGGCTGAGCGCGCAGGGAGCAGCGCCACGGTGACGCAACTCAGATCAATGAGTAACCGGACATCAAATAGGTGGACGAAACATTTACTTTTTCCTAGATTATCGGTGTGAAAGCGCTGGGAAACTCATGAATGTGTAGCATATGCACGTTAATGTCCCATCACATGTTTCACGCTCCTTTTTAATCCCCTTGAAACCGCCGTTAGCGCCATGTACAGTGTGTTGACCTTCGGTGATAGGTAATCCCTTTTTTCATGCGGCGTGAACCCATTATATCTGTGCTCTTGGAACATCAGATCCCTGTCTCTCGGAGGGACACGGGAAGGGCAGAGGAGAGGAAGGGCAGAGGACGTGGACATGAAGGAAATGGGGAAACAGAGGAGGGTTGTTGAGCTTAAAATGGGGCCTCCTGTTTATCTCTCTGCCCGCAGCGACGCTGCTGCATGTGGATTTAGCTCACAGGCCGCCTGAAGCACAACACATACAGACGCATTCCTTCACAGATCAGATGGTGTGTCTGTGTGTGTGTGTGTGTGTGTGTGTGTGTGTGTGTGTGTGTGTGTGTGTGTGTGTGTGTGTGTGCCCCCAGCACTCCATGTCCCATGTTGAATAAACAAGAATTAAGCAGCGCTGCCAGATAGAGGAAGACGGAGCTCAATCTGCAGCGTGGGGTGGATGGACAACGCTGCATCAATGCCCCCCTCGTGCGCGTCGCCACGTCCATCGAGCTCCGTGTCCACGGCCCCCCGGCCGCCTCGCGGGGTGGATCAGCGCGTGCGCACGTTCGGTGAAATCGTATGGTTCCCCCGTTGTCTGAAGAGTGCGAGCGTCGCGTGTGCCGGCTGCAGCGGCTCTTTGATTTCCATCACCAGGAGGGGGATGTCCCGCGGAGAGAGAGAGACAGAGAGAGAGCCACTGGGGGATTTATCGCTTTCATCATTCGGCGCTTTACTCGGCGGCAAGCGACGGGGAAGGTGATTTAAAAGGCTCGGTGACTCCGGGGAGCTCGAGTTGTGTGCGAGCAAAGGCACGCCGGCGTACGGAAACAAAGCCGCGGGCGATGTAAACAGGTGATGGGGTTGTGTGCCGACAAGCCTTATGTGCTTCTTCGCTGCACGGGGTGGATTTAGGGATCTGGGGGCGACCCCGGTCCAAACCAGAGACGAGGCTCCCTCGCGCCTGATACTAACCCTCTCTGATGGAAAATATTACTGCTGCTTTAAAGTGCCACAGATCAGAAGTGGATCCTCCTTCTGCACTACTCTGACTGCTGTCTTTCACGTCTTTTCGTCTGTAATGTCTTCTTTATAATTATCTTGTTTATTGTGTATGTACATAAGTACGAAGAGCCAAATGCTATTTAAAGGCTGCGTTATTAAAGATAGTAGGATGAACCTACGCGACTAAAGTTCACAGTGGAAACTTTCCTGTATTGTGGTTCATCTTGAATGTGCAATGTTTTTATTCACGTTAAGGAAAACAATACCTTCTCCATCACGCTCACAGGCTGACGAGTGGACGGTGCACACATGCATCCCTCGGTCTGCTCGGGGTCTCCTCTCCTCCATCTCCTGCCTCGTGGCGTAGATGAAGGCCTCTTTATCTGCAACTGTACAGATAAAGCTCAGGCGCCGTTTAACTGTCCAAAACCTCGGAGTTGGACACGCCTTGAATGCAGTTGCATCAAGCGCCTCACACCACGCTCGATGGATGCTTTGAAGACGGCCGGCCGTCTTGTTTCTCTTGGACTAGCTACTCGTAGTTACTTTGAGAAACAGTTTAGTGGAATAGTCCATTCATTTGTATATGAGCGTTGGGTGAGGGTGATGAACTTTGCGAGCACAATGTATAAATTAAACATACTTTGTTGTGTTTTATATCAAACTGTGTCACTGTATCAGTAGCCTGTTTGTTGAGGGGCCCGGACAGACGCTTACTTTGCCTGATGGTAAAGTTTATCTTTGTTCTTTGTGTCTTAAGATGCAACTCCTAAAGAGGAGGGTCAGAGTTCAGTGCTGAGTCAGCAAACTGTTCAAATAGCTTGACCCAAAGTCTTCACTTAGCGTTTCTCACACATTGTGCTCAGACGTGCAGCAGATGCCCGATGACGTTTCCTTTTAATCGGCTTTTGTCGTCGTCGTATGTGTTTACACAGTCGGCTTTGCTTTGAACTTGTAATTTGATTGAGAAGTGTAAAGCCTGGGAAACAGTGGGAGTCAGGAAGGTCAGACACCGTCCAGAGCAGTGAGGCCGGTCTGCTCAACACTCGCTCACAGCCTCGGGCAGGACCCGCTGCAGCTTTTTAATGTGTAGAGTTATTAAGCTTTCATTTCATCATCCGGGACGCCCCCAGAAAAAATACGGTTCCAAGCGTGGACCGGTCCTAAATAAATAAAACCTTAAGTTAAGGGCTCTGCTATCGGTACTTTAAGAAACTAAAATTGCAGCGTTGCGACGATGTTGCACGAGGAGCTGTGTGTTTATTTGTTGTGCAAACTTGTTGTATTGCTGCTCCAGAAACACCAGTTGTTTAAGTACAAGAATAATATACCAACGTTGACCTTTTTCTTCATTAATTGTCTTCTTTTCTAACAAAATAAGACAGATTCCTGACATCATCCATAATGCAATTCCTGTTATTGGCATATTATTACAAGACTTTGATTACACTTGTTGTTTTGTCTTAAATGGACGACAGTGTGGTTTCACTAGCTAGAAGGAACGCTCTATCAGCTGCATTTCATAGCAATGCTGCACATGTAAATATACAGTATGTATATAATTAAAGGCTGAGCATTCATTTTCGGAAACAATGTGTGTTGATTGTCAACTTGGAGCTCAATTGAAAGTGAATTCCCCGGCCGTTGTGTGATTGATAAAATGACAGCGTCAGAGTTGAGATGAGGCGGATGAGGGGGGCAAAGCCATGAGGAGGCTTTTAAATACTCAGCCGGCATCTGAGACTCTCCCGGTCCTGCAGAGGTCGGCTCCTTCTGACCAAAGCAAAGCCGGGCGTGTTTTAGGAGACCACGAGAATGTACAGTTTGTGTAAAACATGTCTGGTGACAGTTGAAGTGATCCGGACGCTTCATTTTCATTCTCCGAGTGCCGAATGATTCCTCGCGTAAAAGTTCTCTGATTGTATTAGCTTTGTGAGATAATTGCATCGTGTCGACTCCTTCCGCTCTACGCACACAAGCGCGCTCATTATCTTTTCATATCGGTTCACTTCTTGGACCGAGCTGGATTCGCCGCGGCCGGCGGGTCGCAGCGGAGGCTCGGCCGTGAAACGCGACCGTGGCGGCATTTGAATAACGGCCTGCCGGAGGTGATGCAGGGAGAGGGAGCGCATGTGGAGATCCCAGCGTCAGTTATGACACCGCCACTTTAACACGCTGCCATGCAGCGTTAAGTGTGCAGGCTCTTGCACCACACACACACACACACACACACACACACACACACACACACACACACACAAACATGCTGAGGTATGATGTACTGTAGCAGCCGACGCTGAAACAGCAACTATTGTCAATTAGCAGCGACTTCAGCCAAGTCAACAGTTTGTGAAAAAGAGCCTCTCGCTGTCCCGAGCTGACAAAATGTGTATCATATAATCTGATTAACATGGTGTATCTCGTTTGTTCAAAACTTTAAGGAAAAAAGGAAGCTAATTTATGGTTTTTCGTTAAAAGCACTCGCACGAATTGTAGCTCTCAAATTAACTTGTGACAAAAATAACTCTTGAAATTAAAATTATGTCTCCAGCGTCGATTAAAAACACACACTGCGCAACAATAATTACGTTTTTACTACTTTCAAAATGTCTTCCTCAAAGATCTTTTGGACTCTTTGGTGTCACTTCACGAGGCAAAACAAAGCAGCTGAAGATGGCGATGTTCAAAAACAAAGATGGCTACATTGAAAAACAACAGAGATGGAAAAAAACAAGATGTTAAAACAACAAAAAACAAGATGGCAAAGGCCAAAAAAACTAGAAAACAAAAACCAAGATGGCGGCGGACTGTCAAAATGTGTAACTTAAGGCTGTAAGGCGGCAGTCCATGAGCAAACGGGTGACTTCACAGTGACTGTGATGTTAATAATTAGCAGTCCATGAGTGAGGAAACAACGTGTGCATTGTTTTTAAATCCATATTTTGGCCGTTAAAAGTACCGATCACCGGCCTGAACAATCCCACAGCTGCTCTCCGGCTCTGTTCTGACCGCTTTCAGACTAAATAACACATCATATTCTCTCAAAACAGAGAGAGAGCAACAGAGCATCGAAGCATGTGCACCGAGGGGCGCTTGGAGAAAGTGCACACGGGGGCGCGAGTTAAAAAAACAAAACAAGAGAGAGACGAGAAATGCGCTCGGCGCATCGTGTGCAACGGTGAGCAACATCGCGTTTCACTGATCACTTCTTTGAGGAGCAGGGACGTGGCTAAACACTGAAGGCTGCTCGGGCGGCGGCGCTCACCCTGCTGGGCATCACGGCCCGCCTCCTCTTTCTGACGAACAAGTGCTCGCCGGCGGAGCCGCTCAGACAAACGAAGGCGAGCGAGCGCACGGCGGCGGCCCGGGCCCCGTCCGCCGCCGCCGGCTTTGACGCTGATTTGAGCCAACGATGAAGTAAGTCACACTGACACGGAGCCCGCACACACTGAGGCCCTCGTGACGGAAGGAGACGCACACGACGGCTCGCAATCTGCGCCGCGAGACGACAACGTCTACACAAATAAACCCGCCTGAAGGTGGAGGATGAGAACAGATGAGAGAGTGAGAGACGGGGAGCAAGAGCACCTGCATGAGAAGGATCTAAATGTACGGATTAACCGATGCAGACGCACAAACACGGCAGATGATGATGATGATGATGATGATGGAGGAGGAGATATGTGGGCTCACTCGAATGCAGTGAATTATTGCCACCCGGTGTCCTCCAACGTCTGACAAATGACATCCCCCCCGTGGACATGATGCTCAAACTTACTGACTCCATGAAGACGGTCCAGTTGTTTCGTAGCACTTCAACATAACTACACACCCTTTAGCATTAGTAAAGCATGAGTAAACACTTCATTTATTTAAAAAGCATTAGTAACTCAGTATGCAAGTCATGAAGTTGTAAATGTTGTATTCCTGATTAATAAGCTTGACTGTTATGCATTTCGTGGTTGGGGTTTTATACTTTATAAATGATGGATTCCCCATTTGTAAATTAAGTATGAAGGACATACAGATGATACATTTATCATGCATTGCATACTAATGAGTGTTCCTGTTGGAACAATGCTATATAAATGATTTAAAGTGTTTACTCATGCTTCACTTATGCTAAATAGTGTGTAGTTATCACAAATGGCTACCCACTATTCTCTGTATTACCGTGGTATGAATCCAGTCCGCTGCCCGCCTGTGTGTTATTATTCTTGTGTAATTGTCTTCTTTCAGCTACAGCGAAGTGTCAAGATAAAGTAGAGTAAAGTCTACCTGAGCAGAGCGTCTCGTATTCAGCACCTTTGATGCTCTCTGGCCCGTCATGCCCGCTGCACACCGCAGGGTTTTTTAAAATCTGAACAGATTTTAAAAAGACTGTCATAACTTCAGATTTAACCTTCTCAAAATTATATATTTTCAACATTAGAACGAGCACACAGGATAGTTCGGTCGCGACGCAGGGCCACGAACTTGGCATTTATATGTTTTTCATAATATGCTCAAAGATGGAAATCCATCAAACTCCAGCAAAGAAGTTAGCGGCGTGGCAGAAAACCAGCGCTAATGCTAATGCTGCTCATTGTAGTGGCAATGGCATCGTGCTCACGATGCATTGTGCTCGGTGAGGGATGAAAGAGTGGGGGTGTTGCTGGTGACACAGTGTTTTTGGCACAGTCAACATTAGCGTGGCACATTAGCACATTAGCACATTAGCACGGCCCGGCCCAGACGAGCTAATGTGTGCCCGTGTTGTCGAGTGGCAACACAACAAAAGTAGCTTTTTCTCCCCAACGCGTTGAAACAGAACAGACGACTGTAACTGGCGTTTCTTCGAGATCTCGCTACTTTGAAGATTGTTATTCTCACCATACTATCGGGTTTGCTTCTCGAGAGAGAGAAAAAGCCCAAACTTCTGTTATAATTGTACTTTTAAACCCAGGAGCAGACAGTGCCTCTTCCCTCTCGCGCGCCACCGACGCTGCGACGCTTCACACCCCCTCTCGTCGCTCCTCGGCAGACCTGAACAGCGAGTTGTGCGTTAAAAGGAAGTGACAGCCGTAAAAGGCCATTTTGAGCCCCCCTGGGAGAAGATAAGGTTGGAGGAGATGCGATGCCGCCCCTCCTGTAAGTAACGCAGGCTTTGAAATCTGTGCCTCTCCTGGCAGCTTCTGTCCTACCTATCAGCTTGTTGCAGTACTCTGTTGTGTTGTGCTGCTCCGCGTGTGCACTTTTCACTGCGCATCAGAAGCCTCGGTAAACATTTCACTTGCTACGGGGCGAGCAGCCTCCATTTATCTTTATATAGAAAAGCTCTGTGTGAAAAGATCAAAAGCAGTCGGGGTAGAGACAGCCGCCTTGGAAGGTGAAGGATTTCTGCGTTTTGAAGTCCTCGGTTTGAATCCCCCGTGTTCCCGAAGGAGACGCGGACGTCCTCCACTCTGCTAATTTACAAAGTCTTCATCCTTTTCCGCTCGGTCGAAGCAGCAGAGCCTTGTTCTTCGCTGTGTGATGTGTGAATCGCTCGTGTGACATCTCCCAGGCACCACGCCACGCCGATTTCTAATATCTCATCAACTCTTCACAAAATAATTGCCACCACGCTTTGTTTTTGTACTTTCTACAAGGAACAAAATGCTGTGTTTCTTTTTTATTTTGGCAGGCCATATTGCATTAGTTCTAGTGGGAGACGGTTTGAAATATGTCTCTCAGAGCAGACCGCTAGCAGCTAGCGAACTCAAAAAGGCGCCGGCCTCTCAATGATGTTACTTTAAGCCTCAATAGGATGAAATGGACAAAGAAAAACAACATTGTTCACACATTTAACACCCTCATACTTTGTGTATCTATCTATGTATATATGTACACTATATATATATATATATTTCCTTTGTGCATAGATATGTGCTAGTAATTCTGACGCCATTGTGACGTCCACATCAAATAAAAGAAGTCAAGAAACGGGGTGAATATACAAAGATTCATCCCCGTACAGTTATCATGAAGCTATAGAGACAAGTGCACGTGTTTGAATGTACCGGACTGTGAACATGTTCAGCTGAGCGTTTCACCACAGAGGCTTGCATCCTGCAGGTGTGTGAGGTTTGGTGCTGGCGGCCGGGTCACACGCCTCCTAATTGTTGCATGTAAACGCTGCACTGCGGCGGCTCTCCTGGGGTTATGAACCTCCACGGGATTTAATCCACGTCTGTTTGCCCCTTTCTTGGTTTACACGCTCGGGATCGTTTCTTCTCAGCGGCGTTCGTCGCCGGCCTTCCTTGGCGGTCGGGCTCTCTGCGGTCGTCTGACCGCCTCCCACGTGTCCGGAGGGGGAAACGATAGATATCGGTCTCAAGAGATTAACGTCCGTCACACGGGCTCGTCTCCACGGGGCGACCATGAGAATAGAGCGCGTGTGAAACGCTGGCAACTGAAACTGTCGCCCCGCGTCTAATCTCATTCACCTCCAGGCCACACACACACACACACACACACACACACACACACAGACAGACACACACACAGTATCCCATCCATATGCTCTCTCGCTGCGTGCTGAGGGCCGCTGTCACAAGGAGATAGCAGCCCCCCCGTCCCTCAGGGGGGTTCATATGTGACTTTGTGCTTCCCGATGAGCTTCTTTTCCTCATATTTGACTCCCAGCGGCGTTCCTCCTTCATGAACAGTCGCTGCTCCTCATTATTTCTCCTTCACATGTCGCCGAAAACACGGCACGCCACCCGGGACTCCGCGGGACTCCGCGGGTGACGCCGCCTGTCACGGATCTAATTTGTCTTGATCTTAACGCTTTATTTTTTTATTTTTTTTATCCCTGCCGCACAAAGTTGTGTCAGCGGGTCTAACCTGCCGTGCTGTCACCACTGCTGGGACTCCGGCTCCGCTTCGACTTTGACCCTTTTTTATATCAATTGTCGAACGCGTAATCCCAAAACGGTGAGCGTAGTAATCTGCGGCGGCTCTAGCGGCTCTCCTTGGCGAGGCTTTCCTCCAGATCTCGGAGGCCGGCTGCAGGGATTTGTGGGATTTTCATTTGTATTGTCGCTGCTCAAGACAACAAAATGCAGCTTAGCGACTAACTGGAAAACGCAAACGGCAGCAAAGTGCGTAGAGACGTGTACGAATATCCATGAATGATACTAAACGATGTGAATGAAATCAGCTGTGATGCTGTGTGAACAACACCAGCAACGAAGTGAATGTTCAGCACGGACAAAAGACCAGAACCACGACTTCCAGAGTGGGTGCTGTTGCATCATGGGATGCCTGGAGGACGGGGAGAGGACAGTCTGAGATGAGTAAATGAATCGTACCGTGCAGGGAGAGACACTTGGCGTGCAGCTGTTCTTGGCTCGAGGACGTTTGGCTTCACGATCATCCAGCAAGTCGCTTCATTTATTTTATCATCGTGCGTATAACTCACGGTGTGAAACTTATTCCCACAGAGGTCACAGTGTGATGCTTATTCCCACAGAGGTCACGTTGTGATACTTATTCCCACAGAGGTCACAGTGTGATGCTTATTCTCACAGAGGTCACGGTGTGATACTTATTCCCACAGAGGTCACGGTGTGATACTTATTCCCACAGAGGTCACGGTGTGATACTTATTCCCACAGAGGTCACAGTGTGATGCTTATTCCCACAGAGGTCACGGTGTGATACTTATTCCCACAGAGGTCACAGTGTGATACTTATTCCCACAGAGGTCACAGTGTGATGCTTATTCCCACAGAGGTCACATTGTGATGCTTATTCCCACAGAGGTCACGGTGTGATGCTTATTCCCACAGAGGTCACAGTGTGATACTTATTCCCACAGAGGTCACGGTGGGATCTGACCCACATTGTCCCGCCCTCACTGCCCAAAACTTACCGCGAGGACTTCCTCCACTGCGGCGCTCCGCCAGAAGGCGATGTGAAGTTCAGGCTCTGGAGCGGCGCGTTGACTCATCTCCCTTATCTCTGGGGAACTAACAAACAGTCATTAACGGCGAATTATTCTACATCTCAGAGGGTTTTCAAGCCCGCTGACTTCAAAGAGATATGGCTCTCATTGAGGGGCTTTGATGTAACGCGCATGCAGCGAGTCTGAAGTCTGTTGCAGGATTATGAACCGAGGAACATTACTTTTATATTAAGCTTCTGTTGCGTATCCTAATGTCTCTGCAGAAAATTTAATTGAAAAGATAACGACTCGGTTTAAAAAATTGATTTGTTCAGCATCTAATATGATTTTTTTTTCTTCCTTCTTTGTACTTGTTTTCTCTTTTTCATTCCCTCAACTTTTGTTCCCCCAGTACCGGGACCACAGGCGTGAAGACATGATTTCAACAGGTGGAGCTAGAGTCCACTTTTACTCTGCGGGCCGCGTGGAGAGAGTTCAGAGGGCGAGTTAAATGTGTGAGGAATGAGAGCTATATCCATCCTCAGCTGCCTCCCGCTCTCTGCGCCCGTCTGAACTCGCCCGGTTCTTGGCAAAAGGGTTTCGATGCAGCGACTGATGGTGTGAAGTGATCGATATCTATTGTGGTGCAGCGGAGTCTCTTCATCGCTGCTCCTCCTCTCGTGTTTCACCCAGTGCTCCTCCATCAGTCGATAACTCTCTGAGTTTGCGTCCTCGTTGTCGTGGCGGGCCGACCGGATACCGGATGCCGCCGAGGCTCGTCTCCTTTGTTTCGTGAACTCCGTCTGGGTCCATCGCCTGAATCGGCGCCTCTTCATCACGTCAACGCTCTTAAAGGGTCGAGCTGATGGCGTTGTATATTCTTCATATTGTCAAAAACTAGAAGGAGAGCGCAGACCGACGCTGTCGCCTCGCAATGTTACCGGAAGCAAAAAGGAATTTGTTTATGTCCTGTGATCCGGATCCTCTCCAGATTGAACGGCTTCATAAAGACCAGGCCTGTAGTTTTTTCTTCCTTTAACCCTGTTGACAAACTGAAAAAACATAACCTTCTCATGTAACGCCGCATGGAGAGCACGGACGTCCGCCAACGCAGTTTCCATAAGTGTTCTTCCTCCGGCCAAGACGAACCGTCTCTATCCACGTGAATGTCTGAACCACATTCCTGTCCAGTCCATCCAACATGGTGGTCATCAAAGTCTCTCCACATCGTCCTCGGGAGGGGGGATTATGATTATGATTTCATCATAATCCATCCAATAGCTTCAATTTCAACCGACCGACGCACAACCGACCGGCGCCGCGTCCCTCGAGCCACGGCCCCGAGCGCAGCTAAAAATATCAAAACACTCAGCTCCATGTCTGAAATGCCTTTTGAAATGGATTTCTATTTTTCTCTCATAAACATGCAGCTGCTCGTGTGATATATATTACTGTTGTGTCTGTTGGGCTGTTAATAGTTTATTTAATCAAAGCTAAATGTTAAACAAACCAACAGTATGTCATATTTATGGTATTGTTAATCCCATGTTGTATGATAACTCTTTAAAAGTACAGCTTTCTACCGGCCCTGGGTTCCCCGTTTGGTGTGTTTAGTGTCTATTTAGCGACCTCACGATTGTATTTCCTTTCCTTTCAGGCCGCGGCATGGACGAGGCAGAGAAGTACCAACAACGGCTGCAAGCCATAGCGGTGAGAATGTCCTTCTTTGACTTTGCCTTTCACTTTTTGCCCTTTTTGCCCGTCCGCTTCAGTCCGCCTTGAACCGACTGGGACCTTCACCTCGTGTCAAAAGGGACTCGCTTCCCGGCGTTTCCTCCGGGCAACGTTCTGGTTCTGATCTGCGAAGAGAGATCGGCCGCGGGGCCGTGAGCCCGACCTCGCCGCCTCTCGCCGGCGACGCCCTCTGGCGGAGTGGGCGTCGCCGTGTTTGCAGCTCGCGCGGCTACGGAGCCGGCATGCGCGCAATGTGCTGCGTCGCTGAACTATTCCTCCCGGCATCCCTGCGCTCCGCCAGCTGCATCGCCTCGCTTTAATCTGTTGGCCTCTACTCCTAAAAATACCCTCTTCCCTCCTTCCCTCCCTTCCTCCTTCCTTCCCTCCCTCCCTCTGCTTTCGTACAGAAGAGTCCTTGTCTTCAGACACCAGGACTGCAGAGGGGTGTAACTGAAGAATTATATTAGAAAAGCGGGTGTAGCCTCCACCATCAGCACAGTGTGCTTGGACCAGGTTCAGTCTGTTGTCGGGAGAAGAAACAGCAGCTGCTTAAGTTCTCCTTAAACTTCTTCTTTTGGAACGATTCAAGTTTCCTTTGCCGTTAAAGAGAGAGAACTGACAGGAGCGATAGAAGCAGAGGGGTAAGTGGCGGTAACGTTCCTAGAAAGTTGAGTAAATTGTCTTTTTTGTGTGTGTGTGTAAGGATTGAAGAGACGACTTCCACGCAGTGTAAATCCAGCGGCGGCGGCGACAATGTGTCGCTGTCGAGAGTTCCCAGGTTTTCGGTGATATCCGCAGCGGGAGAGCGAGCGCAGTCGGGATTGAGTGTTGTACAAAGACTTTGTGAAAACAGGGAATTGCACACCCTGCTTCATCAGCTTTTCTCTCACAGCGGCGTCTCAACACACGACTCGTCGGCCCTCTCTTTGACAGACGTGACGGGGACGAACAATTCCCTCCCGAGATTATTTAGTGTTTCTTCTCCTCCTCACGTTTAACTTGTGGTGTCACCAGGAGAGGCGTCGCAGGCAGGAGGAAGAGGAGCGGCTGGCGAGGGAGACGGAGGAGGAGCGGTTGAAGACGGCCCAGCAGAAGGTGATTCACACGTCTCCCGTGAAACTATCTCTTTACAACTTGGTCCTCCGAACGATTAAAAAAACATTTTGAGAATTTGCTTATTTCCTCTCTTGAATAGAGATTTAAAAAACAGATTGTTTATAATCCTCTCATCCGATTCCCGGCCAATAAAAATGGCAAAATATTGATATAATAATGCACTCTTGTCTTGTAGATGAGGCTGAGATCCAGGCATTTTGTTTTTCATTGTTTTCCCTCCTTCCCAGCTGCTTCAGGTTAAGACAAAAAGGACCCACCCTCATGTCACAGTCCTGACTTATGACCCTGATGTTCTGGGTGGAGTCATTATGACTTCATTATGACTTCATTATGACTTCATTATGACTTCATTATGGCTTCATTATGGCTTCATTGTGATGTAGTCGCATTCGCAAGTTGTTTTCAGTCCTGTGAGCACGCTGCGTTGGATGTGCTGTCTATCTCGTTTGGTCCCGCCCACAGGGACTCGGCTCTGTGCATCAAAGGGTTTTTGGTTGTTTTTAAGTGCTTGAAAGGCTTTTTTTTTTAGGAGGTTTTCAGTGTCACTGCTGCCACCGCCAGGCAATGAGTGACACGTCGGCTCTTAACCCCGGGAGCGGGACGTCTGTGGCGGGCTTTGGATCACGGAGCTGCGACACCTTTTCGCCGTCACTCTCGCAGACAACCGCTGTCACGGCGGCTGTCAGATCCAAACCGGCAGCGCCGGCGGGGCCTCGCGGAGGAGCCGACATGACGGAGAGGAGAGGAGCGCCGCCAGGTGGCGAGCCTCGTGTCGTGATCCGCCGAACGAGCGTCAACACGGGCACGCGGCTCATCGGTGTACTTTCCCAAAGCCCAACATGTGCTCCGATGTTAGCTGCAGGATGACATCACGGGGACGTTAGCGGCTCAGTCCTTGACTCAAGAAAAGTTACAAGATCATGTTGTTTGCCAAAAATGTGTTAATAATAATACACACATTGTGGTAACGCACTATGAAAGCACTCGCGTCAACCCGTCGGTGTCTCACGGTGACGGGGTCAGTAGCAGCTCCTTTTGACCCCGTCGCTACGCTAACGTTTAGCCGTCATGAGGTGTTCTGCACGCGCTGCTGGAGTACATCTGTGGTCGCGCTTAGTGGAATTATGAACGGTTTTAAGACGGCGTGATACTGTGGAAATACCCAAAAACTGTCTGAAAAGCTGTCACAGTCGCTCACCACACTTTCATGTCCGTGTGAGAGCATTTTTGCTCGTTAGCTTTAAGGCAGAAAACTCTTTTTTTGTGAGATTAATTTGCACTCCCATTAACATTTTTTCAAACTCTTGTTTTTGTTGGTAGTACTTCCACTCAGAGCCGTACAAGTACACGTGTACAACGATGTACAACAACCAGGTCTGAAGACAAACAGTTTTGACGCAAAATATTCACAGTAGTGTATTTTGTATTATGGAGAATAAATTATTATTCATTACGGTCGTTACGGTCTTCAGACTCGGGCGTCATGTGGTGTTTGTAGCCATCAAGTGTTTGTTTAACATTTATTTTTAAACGAGCCAGCTTCAGCCGTGGTATTCGTTCCCA
Source organism: Clinocottus analis (assembly GCF_023055335.1). Taxonomy (NCBI): domain Eukaryota; kingdom Metazoa; phylum Chordata; class Actinopteri; order Perciformes; family Cottidae; genus Clinocottus; species Clinocottus analis. Next base: position 2,566,931 of record NW_027175887.1, on the reverse strand, counting down.
AAGTTTTGGCGCTAACATTAGCTTGATAAGCTAACAAGCTACAGCCGAGAAAATCCAGAGTGCCAGTGTCAGGTGTGAGAATGTTGATGGGGAAGGATTTAAGGGTTTAACGATGAATGTGGACTCATTTAAAAACAATCGGCAAACATTCTGTCCGCCTCCGTCTCGACCTTTTTACTTTTGAACTTGGTCGTGTTTCCTTTTGTCACGTTCTCCCACAGAGGAAGCACTTGAGGGAGCAGTGGCTCAGTGAGGCGCCTCCCGTCCCTGACGAGCCGGCGACAGGGTGAGCCGCATTTTACCAGCTTCATTCACGCGCACTTAATTCAATCACAAGTGCTTGAGACATTCATGATGGAGGGAGGAGGAGGAGGAGGAGGAGGAGGGGGGGGGGGGGGGCTGCTCTCTGCTGGCACACAGATAACAGACATGAAGGCTCACATTTCTAAAGATTATTTTTATTTTTGAAGCTGTGAGAACAGTATTTTCGTCACAGATACACTTCTATACCGACCATGACGAGATCAAACGGGAGCCAGCCATGTGACAGCTGGTGTGGTGGCTTATGGACACACACACACACACACACACACACACACACACACACACTCGACTCATAATGTCGTTATTTTTCTTGGTCCGCTGCCCTGCTTCTTCTTCTTCTTCTTTTCTTTTTCGGAGCTCTGATGCGCTTTTCTTTTGTGTTAACAAGTGTCACGTCTGTGCCGATGTGTGTGTCAGGGAGAGAAGCGGAAGTCAAAAGACGCCCGAGGGCGAGGACGAGGAGGCAGCTGACGCCAGGCGCTCGGAGCGGGCCTCCCAAGAAGAACACAAAGAGTCTGGCGACCGTACAGCTGCAGTCGCAACAAACGGCCAGGTGAGACGGACAGATGTTTCTGGAGAGCCTTCACTGTAAAGGCGCACGTGGGCAGCTGGCAGTGGAAGGAAACGCCGTGTCCCCTTGTGGCTGAAAAAGACTTTTTGTCTCCTTTAATCTCATCTCGGGTGATTGTGAAATGGGGCCTAAAATGATGTGTTGGGTCAAAAGATGCAAATCGTATTCGGTTTGGCCTCGGGTGTTAAATAAATAAACGTTACAGCAAAAACGGCAAAATAATCCGCGAGCCCGTGCGGCCGCGATGTGAGCGCTTCGAATTATGTTTCATGAATAAAAAATGGATAACGAGCGCCGCCACATAATGATTTATCGCCGCGTGACTGAACCCACACGGCACCTCACCTCGATTACTAGTGTGTGTGCATGTGCGTGTGTGTGTGTGTGTGTGTGCGCGTGTGTTATAGTCGCATGCTCTGTGTGTGTTTTAAGTGTGTGACCGAGGAGAGCTCCTAAAGTGTCTCCTCTCTTTCTCTCTCTGCCCCGCAGGCTGGCACTGACGAGGACGAGCAAGAAGGTAAAGAAAACCACCGGGGGGGCGGGGCTAAGGGGCTGTGGTCGTCGTGAGCTCTCCGTCGCTCTTCCTTGTCACTCTCCTTGTCATCCAGATTATAATTCACTAGAACTAAGACTCTGCACTAGGACGAGTCGTTGGAGTCGGGCCGACACAACGGAGCCTCAGGCGGGGGAGCGGCTCCGCTTTCCAGCGGCGGCGTCTTACGAGTCGTTCTGCTGAGCGAGAAACGCCGCGAGGGCAGCAGGAGTTTATCCAAAACCTTTTCGGGCCGATGTGCACAAAGTTACAGTTTCAGAAAAAGCTGACGGGGCCGTGCGTTCGACGGACTAAAGAACAAATCCAAACTTTAAAGAATGTTAGATTAATGACATTTAGGAGTCATGCTAAAGTAATGACAGCATGTTAAAAGCTCCAGAAATATTTTATATATATATATATATATATATATATATATATATATATATATATATAATTTTTCTATGAACCCAAATATGTTTATTGACTACCACTTCCTGTGTGGATAGGAAGTCAAAATGCAAAATAATGGCACTTCTTTTGTTGCTGTAACGCACAACGTCCTACAAACGTTGATACACCCGACCCGTCCATCCACAGTAACGGCATCATGACTTTGCGAGTTTGGTGATTTCAATTTGCAGCAAATAATTACAAAACAACTCATTTCTAAGTAAAGTGATACGTTTGTGTTGTAGTTTAACTGAAAGACGTGCGTCTTCTTTCTCAGTGAACAAAGAGGCCGAGGATCTCTCCTCCAAAGAAATGGCGCAAAGGACGTTTCATGAAAGTGGGCACGAAGGCCGATCAGGTGAGTCTCAGGAGTCGGTGTAACTCACCATGAGGTCATTATTCAGTATTTCTGACTCTGAGGTGCAGGTGAGCTCCTGTAACGCCTCCACCTGCAGCTCTTTGATCATTTCACTCAGCAGGGCTGGAAACCCTAACCCAAGCAAATGATCACAAAGAGCCGCAGCATCTCACCCGGAGTTCAGGCGACAGAGCTCGATATGTGAATGATCCTTTCTCTGCTCCTCTTGCGATGCCCTCCGAGTAAAACCCAACGATGGGACGGAGAAGCCTGAGAACAGTGGTATATTTAGCCCACTTCGTTATTTCTGTTTGTTCCTTTCTTAATGCGCTGGAGGGCTTATTGTGTGTCTGTATTGTCTCTCGTGTCGGCTCATGTTAGCGACACAAAGCTCTGTTCCTGACCCGACGTTAACCTTTGAACCTCTCGCCCTCCCAACTCTCCCTCGTCTGTGATACTTGTGTGTCCTCGCTGCTAATGAGTCACAATTTAGTTCATCTTCATAATTTCTGTTCCCGTCCCGTGTCTCTTTTTGCAGTGCTGGGGATGTTGGCCGTTCAGGTCGAGAGAGACCCCAAGACGGGCGCCACCGTCGTCCGGTCGGTGGCGCCCGTGTCGGCGCCGTCCGGCGCGCCGACGGCGACCGCCGTCTTCGACGACGGCAGGAAGAGCATCCACGCCGTCGGCGGATCGGGAAGTCAACTCTCCACCGAAGAGCTCGGGCAGATCCTGAGCGTCGTGGACGGCGTCGGGATGACGGTGCTGCTGGACGACCTCCAGGCCGAGGCGGCGAGCGGAGATGCCGCCAGAGCTCCGGAGGGAGTCGTCGCTTTCTCGACCCGTCCCGCCGTGGCGAAGGGGGACGCCGCGCGGTCCGACGGCCCTGGAGGCGACGACGTGGAGGCCGAGCTGGGGACCGAGGGGCGCTTCACCAACATGGGACACGAGGAGGACAAAAAACAGGACGGGGGCACGCCGGCGGCCGGAGACATCGCGGGACAAGTGGGCAACGTGGAGGATCTGAGCCTGGAGGAAGGCCCGGTCACGCTGGTGTTCCTGGGATACACGGACAGCGACCAGGGAGACGACCGAGAGGACAACGGGGGCATGCTCACCGCCGAGCACGTCATCATCACCGAGGAGGGAGAAGAACGCGTCCTGGGGCCCGAAACGTCTGCGTCGCCCCGGGAGGAGAAAGACTCCCGGCTGTTTCAGGACGTCCCCCTGGACGGGAACGGGGCGGGAGCGGAAGTCTGGGGAGATGAAGCTGAGACCGGCCGGCAGAAGAACTCATCCTCGCCCGTTGAAGCCACTTCAGAGCGCAAGACCTGCAGGTGCTGCTCCGTCATGTAAGGATCTGATGAAAGGGAGAGACGCTCGGTGCTGCGTGGCTGCCCACACGACTGATACGCTGAGCGCCCGTCACGTTGTATCACGTTGTGGGTCTTTTGTAGTCGCTGTGAGGGACTGCTGCGATCCACTTCCTCCCTCTGGTGGACGAAGCTGAGAATGTCAACACCTCAGGAAGCTGTTTCTCGTCTCAAACGTCCCTGAGGACTTGTTCTGTGCCTTTCCAGCCAAAACGTCTCCGTATGTTCGGCTGTTGTTTGCTTAACCAATGAACAAAGCCAAAGAGCGGAAGCATCTTCAGTGTTTCTGACAGTAATCACGGTGCGATTCATTGTGTCTAAATGAATGTTCATTTCAGAGATGTTTAAAAAAAAACAGCAATGTTTGTCATAACGACTTTTGAACAATTGATCCACGTGGGACACCAGGTGTGTTTCTGAGGATTTGTGATTCTTCATGTCATGGGAAGGGTTCATATTCTACCAATAAACATTATTAAATTCATATTAATCTTCCACTCAATCCTTCAACGAATGGTTGGACATTTTTGGGAGAGCGAAGGTCCACCTGTACCTTTTTAGATTGGACTACTTTGGGCTTTAAACGTGCATTGAAACAACAACAAGGGGTTTGATTTTGCTCCAACACAAGTATGTTCTGAGCATTGTGGGAAACGCTTTTGAAACGGCATTCGAGCATTTAGACGAGCAGTTAAATTATCCAAATTTTGGGAAAAGAGAATTACACAGATTCCCCAAACATTTCATTGGGACACTGGAGGAGTCTCCTTTTTTAAAACTAGGTCTTCACGTCCGCTACAGTGCAAGTATCTGCTCGGTGCATCGTTGTCATTTGTTAAATCTTTCGTGACGGTGGATGTTTACTGGAATATACAACGATAAAACTAAATATAATTCATATGTTCTCCATTTTCTTTGAAATCACACATTCAATTTTAACTACACTCGCAAATTTATATCCAAACGCATAAAAGACCATCGTTTTTCCGCATCTCTTCACAAAACAACAATAAGGGGTTCACTGAAGACTCACGCTAACGCTCTGACCACGGAAAAGACGCACGTGAATCCCCACAATGCCGCTGGTCATCTGAACTGCCTCTCCAAGAGGGATTTTGTTTGCTCACATGACCCAGAGGACAGGAAGGTGCAGCTGTTCCACGTAAGCAGATCAGCTGCATCGCCGGCCGGATCGTTCATATTTCCATCGGCTTCGATCACGCGATCATCGCGCAGGAGGTGACGGCAGCGCTACGGGCAGGTGGGTCTCTCTCCCTTCAGCATTTTGATGTTATGTGATGAAACGATTAGATGTTGATCGTGCATCTTTATCCGGTCATAGCCAGAAAGACAAGAATAGGGTTAAAGATCATGTCATAATCTTGAAAAATGTGAGAATACATGTGTGCAGAGCAGCCGTTCATGCCCAAATACTGGATACGGACTCATGAAAGTGCACCTGCCTTAAGTCTGCAAGTATTTTAATAGTTTCGAATCGCATTCTTCATAACAACATAAACAGGTTAAGCTCATTAAGCCGCATTAATATGTCCTGTTGCTTGAGCTCTATACACAATGTGCTGCTGCTGTTGGTAATCCTGAAACGCGGTGGAGCTGCCATTAAGCCCCTGAATGCAGGTGTAAATATAGACTCATAGATTTAAACCTGCAGCTCAGAGACCCAGATAATACCGGGATAATATTCCTATTAATGGCAGAACACATTTTACTCCGACACTGCAACACAGTGTGAATACACAAAGCGGGTCACAGACCACCGACGGGACAAGTCACTGTGGCTCGAGGATAAACGCGCCCAATGGAATCATGGGAAAGCAACAGGCGAACTGATGAGATGATGAGAGCACTGTGCATGGCGTGTGTGTGTGTGTGTGTGTGTGTGTGTGTGTGTGTGTGTGTGTGTGTGTGTGTGCGTGTGCGTGTGCGTGTGTGTGTGTGTGCCAAAACAGACGAAGCAAAGCCGATTACGCTTCCCCTCTGTCAGCAGAATCGTCTGCTAGGTCACAGTGCGGGGGAACACAGAGGCTATGCTACAGGATGTAGCGCTTTCTAAACTTGGAATCAAAACATTGTATTATATCTGCGTCCATGAGAGCAAAGACACTGATAAACACATGACTCTCCAGCTACTTGTGATCAAAAGCTCCGCAGCGCTTCTCTCAGGTGGGTCCCGGTCTGTGATCTGATCTCGACCCTTTCTTGCAGGTGGCCTCTGTTAGTTTCACGACCCTCAGTTTGACCTTCAACCCTGAGGGCCCAGAGAGCATTAAAGGGGGAAGAGACAGAAAAACACCCGGCTTGTGTGTGCGTCGACGGCTCGGAGCCATGGAAACAACAAAACCCCGGCCCGGCCCTCAAGGTCCGCTGTCCCCGGATGATTGCGGTCTGTGGATGAAGATGGACGCCGACCCCGTGGCAGACCGCACGGGGAGCCCGTCGGTAAACTGCGGAGAGGAGCCCCAAGATGAGCCCCAAGACCTCCCCCCCGGCCCAGCAGCGATCAAGAGGTACTACAGCGTGATGGATGACGATGACTTCGCCCCGCCGCCTCCACCCTACGCGGCTCCCTCTCTGCCCGCAGAGGGCGGCACAGACGCTCAGGTGAATAATTCCAGCGTGACCCTTAAGGAGGGGGCGGCTGAAGCCACAGAGGCTAAAGATAATCCCCGTGGCTTAGACTGGCATCCCGTGGAGAGGCAGGTAATGGCAACACAGAGCCAGGTGGAGGAAGTGAGAGTAAGCACGGAGCAGACTTCTACTGCGTCTATGGACACCGCGCCTCCGTCTAAAGACTCCGTTCTGCCTCAAGATCAAGACCAGACATCCATGGAGGATGCACGTTCTGATCCAACCGGACGACACCGTCAGGAAAACGCAACGCGAGACGGAGAGTCGGATGAAGAACACGAGGACGTTGGGTTCTTGAGCGAGGGCCAGGAAACGTGCGGGGACACTGAAGCGGAAAAGGACAGTTATCCAAAACCTTCAAGCGTTGAGGAAAGCTCTGGAAATGAGATGCCTTTTGACGAAGAGGAAGCACCCGAGGACATCTGTGGTGGTGCTGAGACGGACTCAAAACTAACCGCGGAAAATGCCGACTGCGGCGACGTGGACACAAATGCCCCGGCGGTGTCCAGCCTCTGTGCCAATGATGATGATTTTGAGTCCGACGGGCCACAGGAGCTCTGCAAATCCGACCAACACACGCTGGACAGAGCAACCGGTCAGCCACAGGTACAAGAGGTCCCAGCAGGGGAGTCCAACGGTGATGAAGAGCATGTGGACACGAGATCTTTGAACTATACCCTCACCAAGTTCAACTGGGTGAGGAGAGAGAGCGGCAACAGCGAGACGCAGGCGTCCCGACTCTCCTTCGATGGCGACGAAGAGATGGCGACGAAGGACGAGGAGGGAGACGGGGGCCGGAGAATATCTACTGGTGTCCAGCAAGGGGAGCAACTGCTTCAACGTCTGCAACTGGTGCAACTGCGTCAGGATGTGAGTCTGCCGGAGCAGGCCCCCCAGCAGGTTGACCAAGAGGCGAGAGGCGGGAGGCTTGGGACTGAGGTAGATGACTTGAGAGCAAGAGATGTCCACCTGTCAGGTGCAAAGGAGGAAGAAGAGAGCGTATTTCACAGCGCCGAGAGCGAGGGAGCCAGGTCGAAACTGGTGGCGGTGGAAAAGAATGAGAGAAAAGATGTCGAGGCGAAGGCAAGGAGGTCTTCGTCAACGACGTCCGTCGAGTCGGAGCGTCACAAGATGGCCAGAGCCGAGGCGGGAGACTCTGATGGCGATCGCAGTGACGGCGGGGTACCTGCAGACGCGTCTCAGATCGACCCCAACGAAACGTCCTCCGCCCAGATTCCCGTTCTCTCCTTCTGCCACCGGCTCTCGGTCGCCGAGACCTGCGTGGAGAGGCAGGAAGCCCAGAGGAAGCAGAACCTGCAGAGAGCCGGCGGTGTCGTCAACCTGGCGGACAATCCGGATGTGCTGGAGATCCCCTTCAAGAACAATATTTCGCTTGAGCCTTTTTCCACCGAGGACGGCCCAGACCAGCGCAGCGATTGGCAGTTCTCCGAGCGGAAGATGAAGAAGGAGATAAGCCAGGAGACTCAGAGAGAGCTGGTGCTGCTCAACCAGGGGAGGATCCCAGGGGAGTACAGCAAAGGAGAGGTCCGCCAGTTAAAGGAGACAAAGCTGCTGTTTGAGGCGTTCCAGCAGGACAACATGGAGGGTCCGACCAGGCACCGGAAGCCCCCTCCGAAGGGTCGCGTTTACCCGTCTGTGCTCGAGCGCACTCGCAGCCTGGAGATGTTGTCGCTCAAAATGTGCCCTGTTTCCAGAGCACACTCCTTCAGGCTGGATAAAGAGACCGAGGCAAGTGCAGAAATGTTGAGACCGACGAGCCCAACCGCTGGTTCTCGAGACAAAACGCGTTCATCCCCCTACGCCAAACCAGACAAGCACCTGTGCAGAAGCATGGACTCGCTCAGCACCAACGCCTCTCCCAGGAGCGAGGCCAGGGAGGGAAACGCGGCGCAGGGATCTCCCATCCTCAGAGGAAACCCCTTCTTCAAGTTGCGGCCGGCCCTCGGTCTGAAGCCGGAAGTAGAGAAGGACATCCGGGAGGCCAAGGAGAGAGAGGAGGAGCTGCGCAGACAGCGATGCTCTCTGTACGGCGAGAACAGGCGGAGTGGCGAAGACGGAGAGAGGTCACGGTTCAAACCAACGCTCGTGCCAGGTTAGTCTGCACGGTCTGTGCTGGGATATACAGCTCACATCAGCACCACCAGTATATCGTACATCCAATGCACCACACACTTTATACCACTCAAGACGCTTATTATTCCCCAAAACAAGTACTTTCCCTTTTGATATTAATGTTTCAAAGAATAAGTAGTTGTTCCTTTCAATGACTCTCTCATGGATACATCACATTTACGAGTGATGCAGTATTTTGTATTGCTACTTTAACTTCAGATGACATCACTAATGAGGACCATATTTTATTCTGTGTGACTTGCACGCACCACCGAGGTTAAATTGCACAGTAGTTGAACAATTTCAAAATGAAGAATATTTCAGTGAAACCCAATCTGATCATTCATATGAACAATACTGCCAATGCCACGAAGAAAATACCAACATATTTATGGGATCATTTCCACCGGGCTGTTCAGATGCATCACGGAAACACCTGCATGTCTAATAAGAGTCATTTAGATCTTTATTCATTGCACATCGCGGCCTTCTGACGCTCCGTCTGAGCACTTTAATGAACGCCTCTCCACATTAGCGTCACGCGGCGTTATCCGAGGAGTCTTATCGACAACTTAGTGTCGACCCTGTCACAGGCGGTTAAGGGCGAGTCACTCTAGCGGCGGCCTGATCGGAGTCAGCAGATGCCAGTGGGCTGAGTGACAACATGGAGGCTACTGTCTGCACTCAAGCCGGAGCCAGGGGCGCTTCTCGTCCGGTCGTAGCGTCGTGTAAATACAAATGACTTCGGACAGTTGCGAGGTCTTGTTGAAAAGCATGCACAGTTTGTCTGCATTTTTCTTTTTTTCTGTGTGCCGTGGTTGCCTCTGTGCACGGCAGGAGAGCTCGGGGGCAGCCGGCCGGGGAGCGTCTCGTTATATCATATGGTAGCTACTCCGAGCCACAGCAGATAATGATGTGTGGGGTTGACTCGAGGTGAGGATGACGAGGCTGCATGTGACAGCCACACGCTACGTCTGGGGGTAAAACTGGGCTAAACTGAAGGAAATGACTCGTTCTTAGTCATAAGTCAAAGGAGCTGTCGTGTGTTATCCTAACCAGCCGTGACACAATACTGTATGAGGATGTAGAGCCCAAAATACACTGTGATGTCTTCACTGAGGACGCCCCCGCACAGTTTTGACAGGATACTTGGAAAATATAACCTCTCATAGAGTCAAATATACAGTGAATAATGAGGTTGCATCACATCAAAGCGTTCCTCATTTCAAAGCAGCACCCACATAAAGAATAATCAAACTAAGTCATGTTTTAAACTGTGGTTCCTCGGTTTTAGACTGCGGTTGACTGTTTTCTCAGCTGAAAAGACAACTGTTGCTCGCCAAGTTTATCAGCTGTGGCTAGGAACGTAATTATGCTCATTTTAGCTCAGTGAGTCGATTTGAAATTGTTGCCTCAAGCTAACTTTGACTGTTTCCGGCTAGTTAGCTTCAAAATGAGATCATGTGAGGCTGAGGATGCGTTCGCACCTGCCTTGTTCAGTCTGAGCCCTGGAGGCTTTACCGCAAGGAAATGAACAAAGGTTCAAGTCTGAGGAAATGTGATTCCCAGGAGTACACGTTCAAACAGTTTCCTGTTTCACGAGGAACCAGGAAAAAGTAGCTGCGTTCCAGGCATAAACTAAAAAAGGCTGACAGATGTACATTACAGGTATCGCCACAGAGGCATGCAAGTTCTTCAAGAATGGCCGCCATCCGCTTTGGCGGACACTGAGTTTGGCTAGCTGACGTTAGCCTCCATTCGGGTGAAGTAGAGACCCAGGACCGGCCTCCACACAGTTGAGGAAGTCTAGACGGTGGATGTGCTTGTCATGAACCTTTTTTGAAGTAACATGTCCCCCCACAAAATAATGTTTTAGGAAATGCTGCTAGCCTTGGAAGCTAACGCACAGGTCAGCACTGTAAGCTAGTTAGCGGCTACCGTTTGCTGCTTACGTTCGAGCAGACTAACGCGTACGGATTAGTCTGGTTCAATGCGTGGACGCCTTAATGGTTTAATGGACATTTGAAGCCTGAAGTCAAATCCCTTTATGATGTCCTAATCCTTTTTTTTCTGTCCTGAAGACGTCAGTAAACAGTCCAGGGGGAAGCTGGAGCGGGTTTGGCCGCCGCCCTCCAAGAAAGACCAGACGAAAACTGAGCAGACTCAGGTGACGTGGCCTCTTTACTGTGAATGGCTTCTTTTTGTGTTCTCCATTGTTCAACGCTGTAAACTATTGTGTTGCATCGCCGCTAATAAAAGGAAACGCTACACGCTGTAATTGTGCTTTTTTTGGATCACCGGTTATTGAACCTGAAAAATAAATTGGATGAAACGTATTTGCACACGCTCCCTATTTTACAAAGGCTTGGATTAGTACGAGTGGGTCTGCAATTGTTCTCAAATGTAGGGGATCAAGACAAGAGAGCTAATCCCCGCTCTAAATCTGGCTTGTTTTATCTCACAGCAGGAGCCAAAGGTTCCCAGAGCCGGAGGTCAGAGGGCTCCTCTGTGGCAACGCTGGGAGTCCGGCCTCATCAACGGGAAGACGCCAAAGGAAAAGAACTGATAATGGCCGCCGGGACGTCTTCAACACTACGAATAGATTATCAACGATCTGCAACGCTAGAGCTGCTCAAGTCCACCAGAACCAATATAACCATGAATCTGGAGTTTAAATGCTTTTTGCTTCTTCTATCTCTGCTTTGAATCAGTGTCAAATGTCCGTTGTTTTGATATTTTTAAAGACTAGTTTCGTTCAGCACCTAAATAAAGCAACAGTATCACATCAGTCATTCTGCGATGTCATTTTCTATTTTACTTTCACCGTTCATAAGTCCCCACAGCAAACTTCCATTTGATCTTTTGCTTTGAGATTTGAAATAATTAAGTAAAAGAGCTCTGAAGCAAAAAGTGGATTCCACATTTTCACACATTGGTTTGTTGTTTATTGCCATATATTAGCACTTGTTTTTAATGATGTTTGTGCCACGCTGCTGGTTTTACTCGTCACAGAGAGCGCCGCTCCGCTGGTAAAAACAGTCGTATAACGTCCTCTCTGGCTGTGAAGGAGACTTTCTAAGGTCTCATAAAATTACCCCCATGATGTCATCATTTGGGCTTGGAGTTGACAAATGTATAACCTGAGTTTGAACTGGAGGTGTGGAGTTTTAAAGACATGAGTGTTATTGGGCAGGGTCCAGTTACATTAAGGGAAATGTGGGTTGCAGTGTTTTTGAAGCGTGACCTACATTAGGCAACAAACATGACAAATCTCTGGGGCTCCTCCAATGAATTTATGACAATAACTGGATAAAAACTGGTCGCTGCAACTCACCCTTGCTTTCTTTTTTTCCCTCGGCGTTAGCTTTTTCTCCAGAAACTGCAAAACCGACACCTCAATCAAGTTGAATGACTCTTTCTATTGCAATTTATTTGATCCATGTAGGTTTTATTTTCATTTAACCTTCCTGGAGCCGAGATGAGCAATTAAAAAAGACATCCTGATGTAAAGTCTAAGGGCTGAGCGGGAACAGAGACAGCCAAGTCCTTCTCATGAACTGAACTGGCAGCGTCTTTGACTCCAGCAGGTCTTATTCTCCACCCATCGGTTCCAGTTTTGAACAATCGTTTTTAAGTCTCTTTAAATTTAAAATACAAACGGTACATTTTCCTCCAGCGAAACAAATAATATAATCACCGTTGTGGTGCCCTCCAGAATAGTGTCCAGTCAGGCCTGACTTAATGAAGAAGTCATGGTATTTGTTCAGGAGCACTTTCCCTCGTCGACCAGGGATCCCATTTACTAGAGAGCGCTTGGTTTCTAATCTGCTCACAGACGCTACAGCTTAGCCCATCCAAGCGCCATCTGGCAGGTCGAGCGACTGCCAGGGCAGGAAGGACTTCCCCTCTGCCCTTGCAGCTCGGACAGCCCGCTGTTAACTGGCCACAGTTCCCATCAAGCCACTGGCCGCCGGCCGCGTGGTCATGTCCTGTAAGTCCCAGCAGCTCGGAGCGTCGGAGGAGAGAGACGCTGATCTCTCCCAGTGTTTTCCTTCATGCTCACTCCTCTGACTGACAGCACGATGAGGCTTCCTGTGACCAGCAATACAACCGTGAGGTGTTAAGTATGAGAGCATTTACATTTTATAAAGATAAGATAAAGACGAGATGAAGTCTGACAAAACATATAGACATATGTACGTACATATATGTAAACATACATATACACTTACATATATATATATATATATATATATATATATATATATATATATATATATATATATATGTATATATATGTGTGTGTATAAATATGTATATATATGTATGTAAATATGTATTGTACGAATATAAGTCCATGTATGTTTGTGTACGTATGCATATGTAAGTATATATGTATGTTTGTATGTACATGTATGAATATGTACGCATATATAAATCTACATACACATATGTATATATTTAAAATAACATCATTGTGACATCTAAAGACTTCAGGAGAGACATCAGAGGCCATTATGTCGACGTGTGTCACGTCATTATAAAATTATTATTTTACATAATCCAGTGAAAGAGGCTTTGGGTGATTTTTCTTTTTTGCCATGCATTAATTCAAATGAACACAAACTTCTTTTTAAATCTTCATATTCATTTTTTACAAGCTGATACTCAACTAATGTTCACTAAACACCGCGTCACCTCGTTTGGCTGTGCGGATGAATCCACCACAAGAGGGCGGTGCAGCCTCAACAACCAAAAGGCTGCAACATGTCTTCACATCCAGTTGTTAAAGTACTTATTTGTGTGTCGGTATGCATGTGGGTGGATGTATTTGGATTGTGAGATGAACATTAAACACCAGATGCTTTCACGTCTAAACTGAAACACAACAGCACTTCGTCAGCAGGGTTTGTTCATCGTTATGTTCGGGACATTACGTAGACGCAGGGAGGGTAAACATATGTGAGCTAGTACAGTAGTTATGTAACCTTTGTAACTCTTCTGATGATGACTCACCCACTTACTTCACTTGAAGTATTATCACTTCCATGAGCACGACGAAGAAAGAAAAGAAAACCCCAGTTACCTCAGAGCACGTCTGCGTCATGGTCTGCAGGAGCATGTGGGTGGTCACTGGTTCAGATGTTTGGCTCGACGCTCTGAGGGAGGGGGGCTAAACGAAGACCGCCTTCACTCCACTCGCTGCTATTCTTGTATCTCACCCTGCCGATGCCCGGGGCTTTGTGCGCGGGCGCTGACGAGAGAGTGGAGCAGTGACAGCTCTGACATCACCGCCCCTCCGGCGATGTGAGACACGGGGCTCGACTCGGCTCTGCACCCGCGCCGGCGGCCGCCGAACGCCATGGAGACGATGATGGATGACTCATTCCCTCACCGGGGTCCATCGTCCAGGAGCACTCGCTCGGCTCCTCGTGAAACCTTCTCCACGCAGCACCGAGGTCTCACTCAGGGGGAGGAGACGAGTGTAGTTCGGACGAAACAGAAACAAGGAGATGCGACGTGTGTGGTGTCATCAGGAGGCCTCGTCTGATGCGTCCGCCGCAACGCAGTTGGGAGTTAGTTAGCAGAGAGGCTGAAAAAGAATAAGCTAATGTATAAATGGTTGAAATGATTTGATAGAAGTGACGTTAAACAGCTGATCAGGACTATGACTCAGACAGCACTGAAGGCAAAGGTAGAAAATCCACCGCCCGCCACTATATATATATATATATATATATATATATATGTATATATATACATACACATGTATGTACAGAGGTGTTGGAGAAAGTGTGCTTACTGTTTCCTCGTTCTAAGCAGTGACGTGCTCAGAGGGTTAAACTCGCTGCTTCTTGGTTAACTGAAGGGAGATGAATGAATAAAGGTTGTGTAGTGAGAGTGTGCGGTAAGGACACAACCAACAGACCTCAGATGGCCCCGTTGAGTCGAGCCATTGTCCTCAACACACCCCTCTGTTCGCAGTCGTCTGGCACAGTGACAACTCAATTGTCTAATTCTATGATCCCACATTACAACAGTCGACAATAATGTCACGAAGGCGTGCCCGAGAAGATGATGAGTGTTTGTTTGAGGGCTTCAATTCCTCTTTGTCTCTCGCTGCACGGGCTTTTTTCTTCTGTTTTCAAAACTTCTGGGTCTCTGTCGTTCCAACTGTTTGAGTCTCCAGGCTTTGGAAACGTACATTGAGTCCGACGTCGTGTCGGTTCAACGGAGGCGACGCCGTTCAGGGTGAAAGAGTTCAGAACAACACACTTAAGTAGAAGCGCTGTCACCTGACTCCACTGTTTTGTGTATCCACATATCCGCCCTTCAAAGTCTCTACACATGAGCTCCACATGCGGATTCCACGCATTACTTCTTTCACCGGATAACCGGGACATGTGATAACGTAACATGTGATGTGAATGGTTGTGTTTAACATTCATGAGGATGATGAACAGCACATGCAGGATTGACTGTAGATTCAAGTTACAAAACCAATTTATTCTGAGCACACAAAAGCATTTATAAAGAACAAAGATTGTGGTTTCTCCGGATTATTGTATTGAAACTATTTCTTTTTTTAATGTTTGTATAAAATATTTGAAATATAGGTGGATTGTGTCCTATAATTATTTTGGTGGAGCGAGGGAATCGGTCCCAATTTGTGTTCATGTTCACTTCTCCCATCGGAGCTGCCGGTCTAAAGGGGGCGGGGCAGTGGGGAAAACCATGTGACACAGAAACAGGAAACCGACCCTCGGTGAGCCGTCTCCATTCTGGACGCCTTTTGTGAAAAGATGCGCTCAAAGTCTTTATCGCAGACCAATCGGAGCAGGCTGGGCCTTCAAGAGACAGGCACTCAGGCAGAAGGCGAACACAAGGATAATCAGACGGTCAGGAAGCCAAAAAATAACCAAAAAAGGAAACCTCCCATGAGTTTTTTTTTTATCATTGATGTGGAACCAATGTTAGCTCTGGACCTCCTTTTCCCTGTGTCCCTGAGTCATTGTTGGGACCCCATATTAATTCCAATACTTGTGTTTAGTTTATGTACTATATTTGTTCAGTAAAGTCTTGAGGAATATCTGCAAAAATAAATCCCTTTTAAAAGATATTTTGATCGTAACTATGAACATCCAGCATAATATGAGCTAGAATCCCCAAAAATGCCTCCTTGAGCGGTTAATAAAACACCTTTTTGGAAAAATTAGGACCTAAAGAATCGTAATCTGCAACAGCAAACAAAGCCTTGGTCTGTTAGGAAGGAGTTTCAGTCAAAAAAACTGTGTTATTCGTTTCAAAAATGGAAAAATTACCTATTTTATGCCCAAAATTGTCTGAATGCTGCATGTTGGGACTTAAAATGGTGGCAGGAGGATCTTCCCACATGGTTTCCAAAAGGTTAAAGTACGTAAACACTTTCCCTCAGAAACCCAAAATAAAGCATGAACCTGGAAATGAGCGTGACGTGTCCCTGAAGCAAAAGCTGCTTCCCGTGAACGCATTGATGAAGATAATGACGTACAAGTGATGAAGGTGTCGGGGTGGACATGTCAGCTAACTTATTTCCTTCAGTCTTTAGTTCCCAGCTTGGACCGATGTAGTTTCGGGTGAGGGTGGTTAATCTACTCTGATTTAATCGAGCCTTTCACTGAATGGTGATCTAATCTAATCCCTCCCCCCCCATCCCTTCGGCTGCTGGCCTGGGCGGTCGGCTTTGAGCATCAGGGGAGCGGTTCATTTCGGGTGAAGCTCTTTCAACTGTTCAAAGCCCCTTTTTGCACGGCATGCCTCCCTTGTGGCTGCGGCAGAGCGGCCTCCCGTTCTATTTCGGGTATTTTCAGTATTTATCGCTCTTCACTCCTGAAAATCCCCTCAATGCGCTGCGTGGAACTCCGCTGGGATTAAGGATGCAGTCTGCGTTATGTAAAAAAGTGAAGATCACATCCTCGATGAACGTTAAACCAAAAAAGGAAGCCTCTCATGAGAACGGCAGGAGCTGTGCGCTGGGGGCCGTGGTGGGAATTGGGTCTGGAACAAAAATACTTGAAATTTCAAGAGGCTTCGTCAACAGAACGGCACTCAGAAACATACAAAGTGTGCAGAAGGTCAGACGGCCCCTTCCTGGCCTCTGAGAAAGGGAATGAAACAACCACAACCAAGACCTCCTCATGTATGCTCATGAAAATAAATGAAAAATTAAAAGATTACTTGCTAAATGCGATCAAAATTTGAAAAACAAGAAAAAAAACATGCAGCATATTTCCCGTTTCAGGATTAAGTTAAGACTCATTAGAGATTGAAATAAATGCAAGGTCAGGAAAAGCACACTGTGTTTGTTACTGGAAGGTTTTATCCCAGTTGTTCCACTAGACCGGCCTATCAAGAGCAGAAATTAGGCCCCATGAGGCTTTAATTGGAGACTTCTGTGAATGTTTCATGGTCGTGTTAATATTTAGACATAAATCCTTCCGTCGGTGCGGCCGGACTTACCTGCAGAATCATCAGGCCTCTGCTGTGTGCAACTGGGATTTGGAAAAGGCGATACGGTAAGCTTCTGTGAGCAAAGAAGGGATCTCAGGAAACCATGACCTTAGTTGGTCATCGGAGCATGAGACGGAGCGATGCCCACCTCCAAACGCTTCGGCTCGCCACGTGCGATCAGACGGCAGGAAGTCAGAACCCCCAACGCTCGTCCGCCGTTAGCTTCGTGGCGGTGACACGAAGCCACGCGTCCAAAGCTGAGTTCAATTGGAAAAGATTATCCAGAACGTGTCTTTGTCACAGAGTTTATTCGCCACAATAATCCAAGATCCAATAGGAAAATCATTTTGACTCACAGGGTCAAAATGCGTTGCCCCCTGAAGCCCTCTGTTGCCTCCACACGGCTCTTAACTAACTAGCTAACGGTGCAAACAGTTTCTACCTGAGGGGGAACCGGTGGGACATTGTTAATACTGAAAATGTTTCTGTTGCGTAATATATCTGTTCAGAGGGCATCAATAAGCTGTTAAACTGTCCAAAGCACACCCCGTCCACACCTCGCTCTCGATGTACTTCCCTTTAGCGTTCATCAAATGGTGAATTAACCAGCTACTCTGGAACATTACGCAACATTGTGAAATGTGGCACCGCCGATGAACCCTGCCGCTAACGGACGCAGCGGCAGGAAGTGCTAGCCCATAAAGCGGTTTTCACGCCTGACTCAGCATTTATGCAGCCATACAGTGATCCTGAAGCGAAGTTCACTTTTTCATTTGTAGTGTCACAGATTGTCATTCAGATTAACTTGGCTTTGAGTCATTCTACCTACCGAGTGCAGCTCTAATAGTTTGGTGATGTTTAGCTGTTCACCAGCTATGGATCTGCAGGGGAAAGATGCATCAAGTAAAGATGCGGAAACACGGGGAGACGACTAAATATTGGGACTTTAGGCCATGGATGGTCTTACCGCAGTAATTCCTTTGATAGAAATCTGAATAACAAACCTGCTACTTGCAGAAGTTAAAATGGCGCCATCCCTCCTCGTGTGATTTACTCATGGTTAGCTCAGATTGTTTAGAAGGCTTAAACATAGCGTTAGTTTCTTTTGTGTACAATTGGGCAACGAAGCTGTTCTTTAAAACCGATTGAAATT
This sequence comes from Clinocottus analis, assembly GCF_023055335.1. Classification (NCBI taxonomy): domain Eukaryota; kingdom Metazoa; phylum Chordata; class Actinopteri; order Perciformes; family Cottidae; genus Clinocottus; species Clinocottus analis. The sequence continues at coordinate 2,548,898 of NW_027175887.1, read as the reverse complement.
CCCAAATGACACTAGGTTCTTCTTCTCGCGGTGACAGGACCGTCCCGGAGTACTTCCAGTCCGCCAACACCGATCGCATTGACATTCTGTCATGACGATGCAAATGGAGATCAGAGTGATGTAGTGATGCAGATTTGGGGAAGTACGTTCGTTTGCTTGGTCAAACTTTGTCTTGCAGGTCCTAACCCACACTGGGAAGAGGGGTTATCAGTGAAACAGAGACGCTGAAGTCCAGTCTGTTCTCGTCTCCACAGTCCACCGTGTTGCTGCCAAGACAAGGATCACTAAAGGAAGACAAAGTAAAGTACAGCAGACACGCTGGGAGGCCGGGCAGTGAGGGCTGGAGCACGGTTTTCCAGCGTTGCATGACTAGATGTAATCTGTGCGACGTGGCTTAGAGGGGTTGTGCTCCGCTGTGGGCGGTCGTGTCACGCCAACCTCAACATCTGTCCATATTCAAGCGGCGGCAGATGAAAAGAAGAAGAAGAAGATCATTGGAAATGACCATCAAACGGGCCCGCGTTGGTCGAGGTTCAACCAGAATCAAACGCCCTGCCGGCGCCGCCCGGGTGACCCCGAGGGCCCGGGACTCTGTGCCACCGCCACGCCGGAATGAGCCGAGGTGGAAACTGGGCCATCTATATCTGTTTCGCCCTCTGATTACGGAGGGATTATGCAACCGCACGGCAAGCTTTACATAAGCAGCGTCGGCCACGCTCTCCTCCTCTATACGCCCTTTGTTTTCAACTTGAATTATTCAATAGCGCCGGCCCCGTTTCATCCCGGCCGCCTGCCCTCCTGACGTCTAATCAAACCTGTTACGACATCCCAAGCCCCTCCCGCTCTGCTCCTGCCCCGAGCTGCAGCTGCATTACGACAGCGCTGTGGATCAGGGCCTGAATGAGACGGACGGGCTTGTTTACGCGAACAAAACAGCAGCTTCTGGGGGGATGTTTGCTCATTGAGTTATGCTGATAACATTGTGCCTCTGAGATGAGTTTTCTATAACGCAGACAAACAGACGCTGAGAGAGCTCTGAGGGGGAAATCGCCTTTTTAATCTTTGAAGTACAGCTTTATGAACTTGCTTTTTATTGCTCTGGCTGCAGTCCGGTTGACATCTTAGGGGCTGAATAAAGAGTATTATAGAGGAGGGGTGTGTTTGCTGAATAGTTTTTGCCATCATGGACTGTAAGAAGTGGACGTAGCTTCAGCCAATCGGCTTGCAGCTCCTTCACTTCGAGCTAAACACTCAACAAAGTCACGACTGTTTGCTGTCCTGGCTGCTCGATGGTGGAATGAGCTCCACATCGACATCAGGACAGCAGAAAGTGTCTCCATCTTCCGTCGCAAACTCAAAACACATATTTTTCGACTACACCTTGAATAAGGAAGGTAGCGCAGGAGTAGCACTAGATGACATTTGCTGATAGCACTTTGTAGTTTGACTTTATTGAAGAAATTGTACTTTCCTCATTCTTGTTGTTCTGAGTTTGTTCTCACGGTTTAATGCACTTATTGTAAGTCGCGTCAGCTAAATGTAATGTAATGTATCGGTGTGACCTCACCCATCGGGTTGGGGCATTTTGACCTTTGTCGTCTTGGCATTTTGCATCCAGCAGTGACACGAGGGTGGAGCTCTGTTCCCCAAAGCGCGAGATGAGATGTTTTTATGCGACCGGAAATGTTCAGGAGCTGAAAACACACCGTGGAAAGGTTAAAGTTAGCAACCTGTCAATCACAAGGTAGCCCCGCCCTAAACCATTCTCTGCTTTATGGTCTGTTTGACTCTAAATGAGCATCATTGACTAAATGAACGTCATGCTGTCTTGAAGAAGACTTGAACTAGAGATTGAGACATAAACTCATGTTCACAATGTTTACTGAGGGAATAAATCCAGAGAGAAGTAGAGTCACTTATATAGACTTCTATACAACCACAGGAGTCGTCTCTTGTCGGCCATTAGAAAAGTTTAAGGCACTTCAGCGTTGGCTTCACTTATAAAAGGTTGCCGACTGGTTCCCATTTGAGACTTATTGTGCAAAGTAAAAAGGTAAAAGATAAGAAAAAATAGTTACATCACATCTTTGGGAAGTTGTCTGCCACGAGACTCAAGCGTTATGTAAATGTGATCTCACACACACATCTGACCCAATTCATGTTTATGTTTATCAAGGGAAATTATTGTTGTGCTCAGGTCCGTGAGCTGCCTCGTGTTTTCTGTGGACTCGTTCTGCGCCGGATCGACTGTTGACTGGTTCAAATTGGTTCAATTATGACCCTGTTTTGTTTTGTTTTCCGTGAATGTTTTATTTTCAGATATATTGTGTCGTCAGCGGGAAGCGTCCAAAGAAGATTCCCTTTTTTTTTTTTTTACAATATGTCTATTCAGTTCAACCACAACCGACCATTAGCACTGACAAACAGCCCCTTCTTTCTGATTGAATGTTTCTTCCTTTCTTGCTGATAAAGTTTTACATTTATCTTTTGAAGAAAGACTCTAAAACTGAAAATCCATCGCTGTTGTTCGTGTTTGTTTGCGCATCGTTGCAGCCGGTGCGCATGAGAGCAGCAGGCCGCAGTGACTTCTGGGTCAGCAGAGTCATTGGGTCACATGACGTCTGCAGACGTCAGGATAGCTGGATGCCGCGCTGCCGTCACTCACTGTGACGGATCCGAGGAGACGTTCGGTGGCCGAAAGCAAACCCTCCAGTTCACAAGAGCTCCAGCACAATCTCAACTTTTATTCTCTCTTGTTTTTTTTATTAAAAACTGTCAATCTTGTCATTCTTCCTCAAGTTGCATGTGTGCATGCCACGCCCTCCAACGTGCGTCATTTGTTTTATGAGTATTTCATAACTCCCCCCCCCCAAAAAAAACACTCTAAAGTGGTTGCTTTGGAAACAGCGTGACGCAGTTCAGAGCCCAAGAATAGAAGTGCGAGGCGCGCGGTCTGAGTGCACGTCCAAATGTTGTCCTTCTGATGTGTGAGGGGGGGGATGATGCTGACATGTCTGTTGTATGATGAGAAGGCAGCCTCTGTGTGTGTGTGTGTGTGTGTGTGTGTGTGTGTGTGTGTGTGTGTGTGTGTGTGGCCTCCCCAGATAAACAAAATAGACTCACCTGGTGGAGCAGACTGAGGTCACGGCTGAGGTTTTATGTTAGGGGAACGTATATTAGAGCCGATGACAAATCATCAATAAACACTATACCTCGCATGTGCACGGACACGCACAGTCTGCCTGTTACAAAACAGCCCCCCCCCCCCACCTCTCCTCCTCCTCCTCCCGCCAAGCCAAACACAGTGAGTCACGGCCTATTTATAGCTCCTGCAATACATCTCTCATGTGGATGGAGGCTACTGTGTGTCTGCAGTATAGACGAGCTGTTACGTAAATGTAGCTCCGTGTGCACGTCTCAGGGGAGCAGTGATTCATAGCATGAGGCTCTCTCTTTAACTGCATTTTTCTTAGTCACCAGCCAAGCAAAAAAAGCTAAATTTAGTTTTGCTTTCACACATTTTTTTCTAGATATAAATATGTGGGTGAGAGTGCTAATAAACATTCAAATGAAAGCTCCACATTTTTAGGAAATGAGCTTTCTCACGTCCTTTTCGAGAGTTTTGACATCTGTGCAAGAAAAATGCAAGCAGCAACTTAGCTTAGCTTAGCATGACGACTGGAAACAGCAAGCCATAGCTTTGCCGGAAAGGGTCGCGAGTTAACCTCGTTCTTGTTTGTTTAATCTGCCCCCAAAAACACGCACTGTTCCAGTCTTCATGCTATGCTATGCTATGCTATGTCAAGTTAATTGGGTTGCAGGTCATGACTTCACATTGAGACATGGGAGTGGGCTTGATCTTCCCATCTCAAATTCTTGGCACGAAAGCGAACATGCGCGTTCCCCCAAAGAGAAACGCCGCGGTGCTACAGGCCTTTTCGCAGGAGCAGTCGAGCTCCAAAGTGACATCACATATGCTGCGAGAGCAGCGCGTAAATAATGCAGTGTGTTTGTGTAATTGGAGGAAGAGATGGTGCAGAGCCAAGATTAAAAAGAAGAAGAGGGAGGGTAAACGCTGAACACGATCTGATGGGATAAACATGTGCCCGGGAGGGGATGCGTTCACCATGAAAACTCCATTTGTGTGTGTTAATATCTAATATTACTGATGACAGCTACCTTGCCTGTGTTATCACATTGGATAACGTTACATGAGGCGGAGCAGGTGCACGAGCAGCTCGATGGTACTGTGTCACTGCAGCGGGGATTTTCTCCGGAGCCAAACATGATTTCAAAGAAGAAGTCCAAATGCGAATAAAGCAGATTGGAGTGCAAACAACAGGAGGGACGTTTAAAAAAATGAGCGGAACGAAACACAGGAGCAGGTTCAAGCTGGAGGTGGTCGTGGCCATCCCTGTGACCTTCTTCCTGCAGCAGCTAAGTGTGTTAGCAGACTGACCCCGCCCTCCTTTCCAGCTGTCCTCCTCCCCGGACTTCCCCTGCGGCCCAGTTCGCAGTGTATTTTAGGCTCGTCCCCTGCCACCTCTTTACGTAACATGCTTTTTGCCCCGTCGACTTGGCCTGACACCTCCCTCCCGGCCGAATCACGGCCGCCGGTGTAAACAGCCTCGCTGTGAGTCTCGTCACCGCCACCCACTTGGCAAGAGCAGGGCGCGGGTATTTATATCCACCCCGCTACCGCCGCCGCCGCCGCCGCTGCAGTTCCCAGGACGGATGAGTTATGAAGAAAGCCAGGATGCTAAAATGATGCCGTCTGCAGGCGGCGAGAAGCTCTAAATGCTTGTGTTAGGTTCGCTGTCCGCTGGGAAACTGGTGGTTTTTTTTGTTGTTCTTTTCTTTTACAACTTGTTTTACAAGCTTTGTTCTGACACATTTACTTTACCGCTTTACCGCCACGAATGATCCAAAACATGAGAACTATTACTGCTGATATGGGACGGGGCAGAATTAATAATAATAATCATCAAGGAAATTTCCTGGAAAGGGCGGCATAATTCATAAGTAATAAGTATTAAAGCTCTGAGAATGTTAATCAGGTGTATTTGAGTAAAACCTCTTAAATCTTGAATATAATTACAAGAAATGATGTTTAACTAATAAATGTGTCTTGTTGTATCCATTGACTGCTTTGTCTATAAAAAATAAAGCTGTGAAAAATGCCAATCCAAGGTGACTTTTGGCCAAACAAATGTTCTCGTTTTGTCGGACCAAACCCCGATTATTACTTCAATCATGTCGGCGAAGAAAAGAAGCAAATCCTCGCGTGCTAACCGCTGTAGCTTCACCAGTTTTAACTCCAAATCATTCTGAAAACGAGTCTGATTTCAGAGAGAGGGAGACGGCAAACGGGTTTCTGTGGACTTCACCAGCTGCTAGCTTGCTAATTAAGCTAGCATTAGCGGCATGATTTGATTGAAATATCTTCAACTGACTTTGCAATGTTTTTAAGCAAACAATTCTGATATAAAGGGTCTTACATGTGTTAAAAGACTGGGCCTAAAACTGGGATCTTTAACATGGGAATAAAGATCCTGCATTTGTTTTGCTCTATGAAGCTAGTTAGTCTCAGAAAAAGTGTGAAAAAGACCCAAAAAAGACATCTTTCATGGATACTTATGTCCTCCTGAACGCAGATTTTATGAATGACATAAAGTAGTCCAGGAATAAGTGATATGACTTTGTGGTTTTACTACAAACGACTTCACAACATTTGGAGGATGGTTCATGGCGTCTTTTGACAGCGACGCTCGTCGACAGTACATTTTGTTTGTCCGCCATTTTGTTTGGGCGCTTCGGAGAATAACAGCAACAAACCGCGTGTTGTATCCTCGTGACTGCCGGATGTTTACTCTCGTCCCACGGCGCCTCACACGGGTGTAAACAAAGGTGAATGTAGTGGCGTCAAGTTACCCTCGGCCGCTACTGCAGGTAGAAAGCCAGTAAGTCGACTATGAGTCGTTCTTCTTAGTTTAATCTGCACCAAGAACACGCACCGATCCAGCTTTCATGCTATGCTATGCTACGCTATACTATGCCAAGTTAACTATTGCAGCTACAATAAAAAAAATACACACCATTATTCGCCAAACTCCTTTTTTCCCTCATTTAAAGGCCCTGTGCACGCTGCTTTCACATGGACTCCGATGCTTGAGCGGTGTGGCGAGTGATTCAACTATTAACATCCATATTATGAATGAATGAATGAAAAGTACTTTATTAATCTCCAAGGAGAACTTTTTTTGTCAGAGTAGCAGCATCCCACATGTACAGACATCCAATGAAGTAAACAAACTAAGCTAAACACACAAATCAAATCAAATAAATAATAACAGGAACAGGGATAACAGATATATACAGAAATGAGAAATAAATATATATATGTATGAAATCAAATGAAATCAAATGAGATGAATATATAAATACATATATACATACATATACATACACATACATATATACACATACATGTATATACACACATATACCTGTGGTCTACACACATACATATATACACATGCATATTAACGCTGCCTCAATCTTTTTGAGAAGAAAAAACTAAACTCGTTCGTTTTGGAAATTTCTGCTTTAAGCCTCCTTCAGAGCAACAAGCCTTTAAGCTCCTCTGCACTTTGCTTCAGCGCGGTCACACCTGCTGCTTTGGGACTTTTGGGAACGCTGCCCTTTAGTTTTTCGCTGACACACACGCTGCTCCGTTCAGGGCTTTTTTTTCACGCCGTGACTCTCTGCTGTAAACGTGCGAGATGATTTTCAGAGACAGTTGTTTACAGCGTATCTCCCCCTTCCTCCCCCCGCAGGTCAAAGCTACAAGGTGAGCCGTCCCATAAAGAGGCTGCGAGAATGTCAAGAATTCGGCTCAAACTCGTTGAACTCGCCCCCTTCCAACTTTTCCCCCAACCCCGCTCTCTTTATGTTGTTTTCCCTCTAAGTCAGTTGCGACACCACGCTGGGCGACTTGCTGATGCTTTTTTTATTGGGTAATGCACTTGTGAGGGAAAACAAAATTGTCTGTGCCACGATGCTGGAGTGTTTACGCCGACCCACTCCGGGGATAAAAGCAACCAGCTGCAGCTGCAGAATCCACTTGAACTCAACTAATATCGTGTGTGAACATCTTCGCACACCAAATCTTCACACGCCAAAGTCGTTTTGCAACACTTTTTCTGCTTTGACTCAGAGAAAAGTGGTGTCCTAAGATCCACTTTCAGGGGTTTTTCTTTCGTGGGGGGGTGAAGTACAAACCACTTTCTCAAGCAGATGTGTTACATACAGACATTTCAAAAGCTAAACTGTTAACCAAAAGTATGGCGTAACTCACTTCCTGTTGCACGTACCTAACGGACGTTTTGTGACTCTGTGAGAGGCGTTCTTGTATGAAAGGACAAGAAGTAATCAACACAACACCACTTCTGGTTTTGTGTTCTTCCCATCCAAGTGTTTCTTTACACTGAGGGTAGAGAACAAAACGCAGAGGATTTCTCAGTCCTGAAAAGTAAATGCTTGGGTGTTTTGTAGAGGCCAGTGTGGTTTGAGTTATTCCAAATACTTGACTGACTGAACCTGTTCATGTTCCAGTTATGAAAGGCACCGTTTTATAACCGCTGTTATAACGCTTCCGCCATTGTCTGTTTGTATAAAGAGTCCTGCTGGCTTATGACACCCAAAGGGTGGCAGTTTGCAAAGCCGACGCCCTTTTAATACAATATCCCAATGGCTCTTTTGTGAGAGCGGCCGGGAGGCGGCGGCTCGGCCGGCCGATCAAACGCCACTATGGTTGTTTTGTGTTGGCTGCGGCTCGCGGCTCGCGTGGTTGTCCAGCGACCGCAAGGTACACAATTTGAGTGTCCTTGAGCAACACACTGAACCCCTGGATGCTTCACAGCAGCTCACCGCTCCTACATTGCTGTGAATGTGTTAAATACAGACACCACATTTCATGTGTGTATGCAATATGCAATATGACGAATGTAATAAAGTTTAAGTTTGTGCCGGCGATCTGATTCCATTGAGCGTGTAAAGAGCATCAAAACCACGCTGGGCGTTGACTTATTTGTCACTTAACTTGCGTACTTAAGCAGCGCCACTTCCGCAGGTCTTTGAACCCAAACCACCATCTTGTGCGACACTTAACTAAGTAGTTCTGTGGCCTTAACCTCACTAAGTATTTCAGGATGTAATCCTAACCATAACCAAGAGGCTCTGTCGCCTGAGTTTTTTTTCCTGTGAGGACGATCATAGATTTGGAAAAGACTGCGGGCGCTTTACGAGCGGCCATTGTTGCTGGAAACCACTCCTGCACACACAAAAAATCTATAAAAACTGTAACTCATTAACATTTAATATCTGAAGCGGGGACAGCTCATTCTGATCCGAGCAAGATCACACACTTAACCAACTTAATCTAACTTTGCTGTTTTTTTGTGTCACTTTTAGACAGAGCGACCTCAGCCGCCCCCTGTCTCCAGCCTTTGTGCTAACCGGCTACCGTTAGCATTGCACTGTCCAATGGCCGGCTGGCGTCTCTATCGGAGGGCCGAGGGTGTCCCCGCGGTGAGGCCTGAGGGGCCTCGGCCCTGTTTGCACAGGGAGTTTACACATGTGATATGATGCGGTTCATGGTTCATGGTCCCGGTCATTGTAAAAACATGGGGTCAGGTGAGACCTCATGCCGCCCCTCGCACTCGGCACACGTGTTGTCAGCATACCAGAGAGAGAGAGAGAGAGAGAGACACACACACACACACAGGCGACAACTCAAATGCGTCGCAGATTATGATTTCACATTGGGTAACGCACAAGATAATACTATTTGAACCTCTGACACCCAGAAGGGCTGTGAATCATTATGCTTTATTATTATTGCACGTGCAGCTCTTTTTGTGTTGTTGTTAGGTCCGACACGTGACTCAGTCCTGCAGTGTTTCAGGCAGCGGCGATGTGGCGTCTCCGAATCTGCATGTTGCCTTGAAAACACGCTGTAGTTTCCTGATGTTTCCCCCAAAAGTGTAAAATAAAATAGGAGCTGATGTCACTTCAAATTCTCTTTGAGCTCAACGTTGCTGCAATCTGCCATGAAGTCCGACGCAGTGATCGCTTGTGTTTGTTGGGCTGTTTGGAGGCCGTGCGTTTATTGCCATGAACTGAAAATACATTTTTTTTAGCTGTTTTCCAATCAACATAATTGTGTTGGCCAAACACTGGCTGGCAGAGACAAAGACAGCGCGTTAGCGTTGTGATCCGACATGTGTTTCAGGGTCAGATGTCTAACTACCTGTTGTAAAAAAACAGAATCCTATGACAGAAATCCACGTGGACATATTCATGAGTGCCGCGTAAAAATAAAATAAAAATCCCAGATGTTAAGTTTAGGACATTTTGTTTTATTTCACCATCTTCCTCTGATACGTCATAACTTCTGAAACCAAACTTATTGTCATGAGTTATCCTATCACACAGGGGAAGGAGGTCAGATGATGATGATGGTGATGATGATGATGGCTAAACAGGGGGAAGGGGTGAAGGCGGGTGGGGGGGGGGGGATCACAGATGGAGGCGGACCCAGAAGAGCGCGCACACACAAAAAGGGCCCCGCGGGTTCACGCGAGGACAGAGACCGTCCCGAGCTGAACCCGCGCGACGTTACGGAGAAGAGCTGCGGGTTTCCAAGTGGAGCAGAGAGGACGCGACCAGGAGGATGAAGTAACAGCGCCGATCCGCAGTGTCGAAACCCCCCCGAGAGAGAGAGAGAGAGAGAGGGAGAGAGAGAGAGAGAGAGAGAGAGAGAGAGAGAGAGAGAGAGAGAGAGAGAGAGAGAGAGAGAGAGACTTCTTCCTGGGACCGGACGGAGAGACGTTTTCTGCGGAGTCTTGCGCACCGGCGGAGGAAAAACTGATCGATCTACAGGTACGATTGTTATTTTAAGTTTATTAGTATTAGAGTTATCATGATTATTAGTGTCATTACAGAAAGCTGAGTACCATTTCGCTCAACGACACGACAAACCAGATGATCAGAAAAAGCGTCCTCTCAGACTTTAGTCCTGTTTGAACATGACTTCAGGACTTTAAGTCCTCCGACTTTCGTTTTTTTTTAAATCTCTTTTTAAATCTTCGTCCATGATTTCAAGCTGATGGGGAACAAGTTTTGGGTTTTATTCGCTTGCGCTGCTTACGTTTTGTTTGTTTTTTAACTACGTGTCTAAAGTCTCGCATGGAGATGCTGCTGTCTGCGTGAAGAAGAGAGGGCTCACATTAGACAAGTACAAAAACAAATAAATAAGTAGAAACGTCCCCAGTAAGACTTGTGGGTCAAGTCCAGAACCGTCTGACCGGAAACCGTCACGCGTTTCAGAGAAGATGTCAGCGCGACACCGACATGGAGGTTACACTTGTAATGGGCTCGTGTCGCACTGAAATCCATAATCAGCTCGTGTATTAAACAGCCTGTGTATCAAAGTGTGTGTGTGTGTGTGTGTGTGTGTGTGTGAGCGGTCGGCTCTGTGTTGACAGCACGTGCTGTCCCGTATTGAACATGTAACGAGGTTATGGTACAAGTCGCTCCCGTTGGAGAGATGTAATGTGGGGGGGGGGGGGGGGGGGGGTTACGTAACATTGTGTTGTAATGGCTCTTGCGTAACCATTAAATCCCACTTCTGGTGTCCCTCTTTGTGTTGGACCACCAGGTGGCACTGTTGCTGCATCCTCAGAGCGCAGCCAGACGTCCCACCTGACGGGCACCATGTATGAGGAAGAGTCCCAGCAGGATGTGGCCGGGCCCCAGACCCTCGAGTCGCCCGGGAGTCCCGAAGGAGCAGGAGGAGGAGGAGGAGGAGGAGGAGGAGGGTCTCTGTCCTTCACAGATGAAGCCGTGTCCATCCTGACCTCCAGCAGCCTGTTGGCGCGCTCCCTGCTCGGCCGCACCTCGGCCGCGAAGCGCAAGGAGAGCCCCTCGTCCAGCGTGCGGCGCAAGCGCGAGTTCATCCCCGTGGACAAGAAGGACGAGGGCTACTGGGACAAGCGGAGGAAGAACAACGAGGCGGCCAAGCGCTCGCGGGAGAAGCGCCGCGTGAACGACATGGTCCTGGAGGGCCGCGTCCTGGCCCTGCTGGAGGAGAACGCCCGCCTCCGGGCCGAGCTGCTGGCCCTCAAGTTCCGCTTCGGGCTGGTCAAGGACTCGTCCGGCGGCCCCGCTCTGCCAGCGGCGCCCAACCACGGGGGCCAGACCCTGACGCCCCACTACTACCTCCACAGAGGCGACGGAGGCCTCCACGCTTCCTCGGCCTCCCACGCCGTCAACCAGACGGGCCAGCTGAGCTCGGGGGCCTCCAGGGACGCCGGCAACATGTCGGAGGACTCCGGGTTCTCCACGCCGGACGGGTCCAGCGTGGGCAGTCCGGTGTTCTTTGAGGACCGGCTGAGCGACCACGGGAAGTTGTCCCCGCACAGGGCGGAGGAGCTGCTGGGCTGCGAGCTGCACCACTCCCCCGTCGGCGTCCAGCACGCCGCGGGCGCCGCCGGGGGGAAGTCGGACTACACCGAGGTGATAAGGAACCTCCCGCACAAGCTGCGGTTCAAGAACCCCGGCTGCGGGGATGCGTTCGATGCCGCGGGGGAAAGACGGAGCCCCGCGCCGTACGCGGCGGGACGGGACGGGCCGAGGGAGGCCCCCAGGGGGCCGGGCGCCGGGGAGGCGCCGACCGCCGCCGGGCACTGCGCCGGCTCCTGGCTCCAGCAGCTGGAGGGCGAGGACAGCCGGAAGTGGAGGCAGTCCCCGCCGTACGGCGCGCCCGTCGCGGGCCTCCAGCCGCCGGCCCCGCAAGGACCGAGCGAGGTCCAGTACAAGCACGAGAACACTCACCTGAAGACGCAGCTGAACTCTCTGAGCGAGGAGGTGGCGCAGCTGAAGAAGCTTTTCACAGAGCAGCTCATGGCCAAGGTCAACTGAGGACTGTGTGTGTGTGTGTGTGTGTGTGTGTGTGTGTGTGTGTGTGTGTGTGTGTGTGTGTGTGTGTGTGAGAGAGAGAGTTACCCAAGACGTCGAGACTCTTGAGGGAAAACTGAAGTGTTGTAAGTGAGCTCAGGAGCGCTGGACCACGCCGACTGATACAAAACAAAACTTGCAAGTCTAAAGAACTTTTACCAATGTCCTGATTTGTGTTTTTTTTTATTTCGAATGCTGTATTATATTGTAATAAATGTCTCAACAAAACACGCATCAGCGGTCGCTCAGTCAGGGAGTCTTATCCGTAGAGTTGCGTGAGATCAGTTCCTCCACAAACACACACACACACACACACACTGTGACAACTAAAAAAAAAAACCACCAAACTGTGACATCACGGCATCGCGACGCGAGCTCCGCCTCCCGTTTATTTAGCGACGGCGGGTTCGGGCGGAGGTCGGCGAGCGAGTTTTCGTCGCGACATATCGCGACGGAGGAGGGGATCCAGGTCCCTCGGCCCGGAGGCCGCTGGACGGACGCGGAGACGGACAAGTGAGCACGCACAGGAAATGAAGCTGGGCTTGCTGGGAAATCCTCCAAAGACAGGTTTCTTTCTGGGTTCTTTCCCCTCCACACTGAACCCTCTCGAGGCTCGCCCCTCATCACCGCCTCCCTCCGCGAGCGCATTTATCTGAGCTGCCGTGTTACCTGTGCCCAGGTGATGGGGAAGGATGTCATGTTTGCCGTCTTTCATGTACATTTTCATATTAACATGAATAAAAAACATTTGACAAGACCTCCTGGTGGTGATTACTGGAAACACACAACACTAGCTCTTCTGTATCGCTCCGTGCAGCTTGACACAAACAACCCTGGTTATGTCATACCAGTGATGTCACCGGGGTTAACAAAGGGCCTTTGTTACGGGCTTCTGGGGGCATTCAGGGGGAAATGAGGCTCTAATGCAAGGTGCCGCTGAGCTGCATGATGGGAAGTGTAACGGGAGGAACGGTTGGAGCTTTATGCAAGTCTCTGTTAAAACTGGATCACTTGAGTGCCCCCTT
>NW_027175887.1:2532861-2535755 GCF_023055335.1 Clinocottus analis | reverse complement strand
AACTACAGTAGTATAACTACAGTATAACTACAGGAGTATAACTACAGAATAACTACAGTATAACTAGTATAACTACAGTATAACTACAGGAGTATAACTACAGCAGTATAACTACAGTAGTATAACTACAGTATAACTACAGTATAACTACAGTAGTATACCTACAGCAGTATAACTACAGGAGTATAACTACAAAATAACTACAGTATAACTAGTATAACTGCAGTATGAGTATAACTACAGTATAACTACAGGAGTATAACTACAGCAGTATAACTACAGGAGTATAACTACACTATAACTAGTATAACTACAGTATAGCTAGTATAACTACAGTATAACTACAGTATAACTAGTATAACTACAGGAGTAGAGCTACAGCAGGAGTGTGTCGGGCCGCAGTCACACAGATCATCATGACGTAATGGCGACATAATGCAATGTGGACCAACGCCAAATATGCCCCCCCCCCCCCTCCTGGCTGAGGCCGGTTATTAAAACATAAACCCCGCCTCCGTGGAGCCAGCAGGGGGCAGCAAACACAACAGCATGAGCTGCACGCGCGCAGCCTCGCGCCCCGGCAGCTCTCCACATGAATCCTCTCCGGATCTCTGCTGCGGGGCAGCGAGCGAGTTGGCATGGTGACGATCACGCATGCATGCGGCGACTGTGCGCACGACGCGCGTGCGTGAGGGCAGAGATGTGCGGGAGCTGATGCGCCAAGTGTGAAAAAGGTCAATTGAACATGAGAGCTAAGAGATACAGACGTCATCGCTGTGTGATCCTCCTCTAATGTTGCGTTACTGGAGAAGATGCTGTTGCATTAAAAACGCTGTACAGGTGATATGTGAGACAGAAATAGATGTATGACGTAGTTATAGTAGCAATGGGTATGCACGCGAACACTCATTTTTGGCCACAAATCTCCCAGAGTTCACTGCGGGAGGCTGCGGTGACGCGGGGAGGTAACGAGAGGCTGCAGGAGGAGGAGGAGGAGGAGGAGGAGGAGGAGGAGGAGGAGGAGGAGGAGGAGGAAGAAGGGGAGGAGGAGGAGGAGGAGAAGGAGGAAGAAGGGGAGGAGGAGGAGGAAGAGGGGGAGGAGGAGGAGGAGGAGAAGAGGAGGAGAAGGAGGAGGAGAAAGGGGAAGAAGGGGAGGAGGAGGAGGAGAAGGAGGAAGAGGAGGAGAAAAAGGAGAAGGAGGAAGAGGAGGAGAAGGAGGAGGAGAAAGGGGAAGAAGAGGAGGAGGAGGAGAAGAAGAAGAGGAGGAGGAAGGGGAAGAGGAGAAGGAGAAGAAGGAAGAAGAAGAAGAAGAAGAAGAAGAAGAAGAAGAAGAAGAAGAAGAAGAAGAAGAAGAAGAAGGAGTCGGGTCTAATGGATCTACTGCAACATGCTGCTGTTACCGTCCTCACCCACATGAAAAACATATATTTATTTATTTATTTTAAAAACACAGTCCCCCCATTTCTGTTCCCCCACTTTTTCTTCTTCTTCTTCTTCCAGTGAAGGCCTGTTGCTAGGCAGGCAGTGCGACAGTTGCCATGACAACGCTTGCAGACAGAGCTAGAAGGGGAAAAGAGAAGAAAAACGCTCGGGTTGGGAGGGGATAAGGATGGGGTGCAGAGAGAGAGAGAGAGAGAGAGAGAGAGAGAGAGAGAGAGAGAGAGAGAGAGAGAGAGAGAGAGAGAGAGAGAGAGAGAGAGAGAGAGAGAGAGAGTGTGTGTGTGTGTGTGTGTGTGTGTGTGTGTGTGTGTGTGTGTGTGTGTGTGTGTGGTGTGTGGGAGCTCGTCTCCTGAGCTAGAGGAGGAAACAAAGAGGTGCAAAGGAACGAAGATGCGCCGCTCGGTTCCAAACTGCGGCTCCGCATCCGGAGTTGTTTACCTTCATGGTGACGCGCTGTGACGGGAGGAGAGGCGGGGACGATGAATGAATGAAACACACACACACACACACACACACACAACACACACACACACACACACACACACGGAAAATTAATAGGCTTTTCACAGTGCTCCTCAGAGAATAATTTGTATTATTTATTTATTTTTATGAATAAAAAAACGTCCGCTCGGCATAATTGAGGCAGGTGTGCTGGAACACAAAGACCGAAGCAGATAATTACCGCAGCACCAAAGACGGTGAAGAGTCCTTCACTTCCTTCAAGGACACGAAACAAAGCAATTATACCGTAATTGTTGCAATTAAGGCTTTTGTGTTCACCAACTGAAATATAACTGTAAAAAAAAAAAAATGGCACGAGCTTTCTGCATGCTCACACAGGCACGCACACACATCCACTCACACGCATGGCTCTCATCCTAATAGATAGATTGCCATTCAGCTGTTACTGTGCTCTCCAAATACACCAAATATGTAGAGTTTAAATCAGAGTGACATCACGAAATAGCCCCCCCTCCCCCTCTCCTCCTCTTCCGCGCTCCCTCTTTCCTGCCAACACGACACGCATTCCCGCTCTCTCTCTCTCTCTCTCTCTCTCTCTCTCTCTCTCTCTCTCTCTCTCTCTCTCTCTCTCTCTCCGGGTTGCGTAACATCGCGGTGTTTTCCGGGCCAAGAGGAGCTTATAGTCGGCGCGCAGCGGCGGAACAGAGAGTTCGGGGCTTATTGTTGGAGCTCAATGGCAACCTCCATGTGGGCCGTTAAAAAAAACTTTTTAACAAACTCCAAAGATGTCCCACTTACGTGTGTTTGTGAGCTCATAATAGCAGCAGTGTGCGTTTCCTCCTGAAGGACAGGGTCACAGATGGTCAGAGCCGTAAATCAGCAGGAAACGTCTCGATTTACAGCTGCTTTGATTCAGTATTCTGCTCCTTTACACTTATACTTGGACACATTTCTGTGGACGGTATTGTACTTTTTACTCCTCTCTGTTTATC
>NW_027175887.1:2315361-2530361 GCF_023055335.1 Clinocottus analis | reverse complement strand
TTGGCTTTTCCTTTACGACCTCGGCTCGGACTTGAACGGGAGCCAGAAATAGAAACAGGGATAAAGGATGAAGCACGGTGTTGCCAGGTGAGGCGCGGATCAGAACATCTGGATCCAACGAGGGTCCAGATGTGTTTCTGTTGTTCCGGAGCGGCTCAGATGACGCGCAGCTGCTGTGTGGAGGTGTCGATTCGTTTTGACGGCGTGGCGGGTGAAAATGTGTAGATTGTGTTTATTTTATATTTGGGGGGGTTTCGCAGCACAGATGGATCCGTGCAGTCGCCTCGGATGACTGAGGATCCGATTAAATATGCATGAATACGATCTGTCAGACGGAGCAACAAAGGAGGCACGCGGGAGGGGGGGGGGGGGGGTAACATATTTCTCACAATATGTTGTGAATGATATGTGTTGCTTTTTTTTTAACCAGCGGAATTAAATCTTCGATTGAACTAGAAAGCCTGTTTTAAACTCAGACTAACTTAGACACACGGAGAGGTGAGGAAACAATTATAATCATGGATTATTATATTTATTTTCGAACGAGACAGTTTTTTTCCAGACTTGAAGCCAAATATTTGCGAGTGTTTCTTTCCGTTTCAAGAGTCCAGGACTTTTTTTTTACGCATTGCACAGAGTGCGCGTAGTGCGCGTGTGCCGCATCCGTCGCTGCGTACACCGAAGGGCTTTATGCGGGTTGCATAACACGAATTAAATAATGAAAACGGATCAAAGTGCGGGTCAGATTATGCAATTGGCGAAGAAAAAAAAAAAATCACATATAAAGTCTGTGGCTGTGCTGATGCCAATGTGGCTGTCGCGCGCACACCAGAATGTAGGTCACATTAGTCCTGTGTGTGTGTGTGTGTGTGTGTGTGTGTGTGTGTGTGTGTGTGTGTGTGTGTGTGTGTGTGTGTGTGTGTGTGTGTGTGTGTGTGTAGAGTGGGGGGGGGGGGGTCAGAAATCCACCAAAAATAAACCCTTGCTCCGCCATAACAAAGAAAAGAGGCACGCATGCAGAAAGATAAAGAAGTATCTAAACTTATTTAATTGAGGGAAGCAAACACACCCTTCAAAACATAAGATCCTCTTACAGCCTCTTGCATCACCGTGCTTGGGCAACTGGTCGGCAGTTAACGAGGTAGGATGAAGGGGAGCGGCTCTTCGTGCCGTCCCACTCTGTGGCCCTCCTGGCTATTCCCTTGGGGGCCTCCTGGCTCCATGTGAGACCACCAAACTACGAGGGGCCGCGCTTTGTTGTTGTGCTGCGGGTCTGGAGGCCAATTACAGCGGTTAGTGGGCCAATGGAGCACATGTGAGGGCGCAACACATGCAGGCTCTCGGCTCCGGATGGGATCCGCCTCTCTGGCGTGCTGCCCGATTTCCTACCCCCCCTCCCCCTCCTCCTCTCTCTACAACCCTCGTCTTTATTATTCTCTAATTTCAGCAATTCAGAATTTAAATCAAAGCACACCCCACCCATGACCTCCAAAAACCTGCACCACGTGCCACACATTGCATTATTCCTGAGCGGAGGGTCTCTTTTGATTTTAGACCTGCTCCCATTTCCTGAAACGCTCCACACGCGCACGCGCCCGTCAGGGGTTGAACCCAGTCCACCGTTTCCAGAGCCCTCACACACATTTAGGCTCTCGCGGCTCGCAGCCACGCGGTTTTTAGTAGTTTTTTTTTTTCTTCTTCTCTCTCTCTCTCACTGCGCTATCATTCCTCAAGTGCCATGAGGGTGACACCTGAACGGCACACGGTGGACCGGAAGGAGTAAATCTAGGTCACGGAACTCCGCGTGCTGTGGGTTCCGCTCGCTTCGGCGGGCTCGTGTGCACGCGCACGTAAAAACTGCATTTTTAATCCCCTCGCCCCCCCCCCCTCCCGCGAGGTCACAGCCGTTGTTAATTACGGCGACAAAGAGGTGAATGAAACCGGATGTAGGTCGGTTTGATTCACGTGGTGGACTCCTGCGCGGTGCACGCGCACGAACAGCGCCAGCGTTAATAATTAAAGCACCCGGGTTCATTCATGTATCGCGCAGTGAACGTGTGCATGGTGACGTCGACGTCCTCAGCCTTGTTGCCACGGAAAGTGGTTTTCCCCCCTCGCCTTCTGCTTTCAGCGGTATGAAGCCACTGGTTCAGAGGGAAGGAGAGAGAGAGAGAGAGTCCGACATGATTGGCTGCCCTTTCTGTTCTCCCCTCTTTTTGTTGCTATGGGTGGCACTTCCCTTCTGTTGATGCCATACCAACATTGTCGCATTTGCCTCTGGTTGTCTTCTCCCCCTCCGATCCAGCGCCAGTATCATCTCTTCTCCGTCCCTCTTTGTTTTAACTCCCTCATTGATTCTCAGGGCTTTGTCTCTGCCTCACATGCTCTCACCTCCTCTTATATCAGGATAACGCTCTACTTCTCAGCTCATTGTTTATCTTATCGTCTCCTTTTTTTTTTGTTGCTCTTCTTTTTTTTTAAAAAACCTCTCCCTCGTCTCTCACCCGGCCTCACCTCTCCGCAATTTGGCTGACACACATATTCCAGGCGTGGCCGCGCAGCAGTGGCGGCAGCTCCGACGTGTGTTTACAGACTGCAGCCGGCCCACAGTTTCTGGGTCAGTGGGACACGCGCTGAGAAAGAAGTCTTATTCGGGCTCTTTTGGGCTCGGCAACCACCCGTCGAAAACTCGGGAGGATAACTTCCAACTGTTTGGCCAAGCGGGGTGAAAAAAATCCCTTTCAGATTAATATTTTGGAGCTATAATGTAGATTCTGTGGAGAAATGTCTGCATTGTAGAGGTAAAATACAGTCCCCCTCACCTCATGAATTGGGGCTGAAATTCCTTATATATTGCCAAGATACGCTTGCAGTTACGTAATGGAGTCAGATCCTGAGAAGAGCGAGGTATAAGCAGCGCAAACAGCACGCCAGATTATGAGATTACAGATTCAGACAGTGTAATAGCGCTTATGCAGGAGCGCAGACGCTTGTACACTGCAGCTGGTTCAAAACAAAACAAGAGGGGGTCTACTGGCATTACGGATGCATTTATACATAGATCCAGTTTAGTAACTGGTGTTGTGGCCTTATTACCACATCGTACTGGTTGCACCTGTTCATTACAGAGGGCTCCCTGCCGCGTCCGAGCTCCGAGGAACCCGCCTCCGTGGTTATTACGAGACGTCCGACCACCCTCGTGCTTCACCCCAAAACGCTAACAGGCTGTGTTGCTCCCGCCCGTGTCTCGCCCCCCCGTTTCCTTCCAGGAGGTCTTGACCTATATTTGTCGGGGGCCCCACCTCCCAGCTGCCTCCGAATCTCTCCCCGGTCTCGGCCTCTTCATCCTTGACCTGCTGCCTTTGTCTCCCTTATCTGCTCGCTCCGCATCAGTGATTTGGCATTGGAGTTGTTCTGGGGGAAGAATGCTGCCACATTCCTCCGCGGACGCAAACGCATTGGGTTGAGGAGGAAGGCCGCTTCTGCAGGGCTTGTGGATTGGGGTGTGTCCGTGGAAACGCAGTCCCTCGTGTCGTCTTTTTTTTTTTTTTTTTGGTGTGAAATGTTCTGAAATGTATTCAGGCGTCTGACTCGCTCTCTGTGCCCAAATGCTCCTCAAGGCAAACAAAGAGAGCTAAACAGTCGAGTTTTGTGCTCTCAGCATGTGTCAGACTGATGCAAATCCTGCGGTCTTGCAATATGTTATTATTAACTTCATGCGTGCACTTGCCTCAGTTGCCATGTTTTGGCATTAGTCTTTTATATTTTGGATATTTCGACACGTTTCAAACGTCTAGAAACGGGACCGCCCGCCTCAAAAAGTCAACATCCAAATGCTCGGGGTAAATGTCAGGAGGTCATAGGCCGCAGACGGAGCAGATCAATAGCGAGGCCAAAAAAGGTCGGACGGGGAGGTCTGGCGGCCATTCATTAGTTGCCAGGGGCGACACCGCGGCTTAAAGCCAGACATGTCAAAACAGCACAGGAGAGCTGTTGGGATGTAGGGATGTGTCTTTGATCACTGTGCAGAGAAATGACAACCAAAAAAATACCGCAGAATAAATCATTCTCCGGCTGCTATCTGAATGCATAATGGCGCACCAACAGTCCACATGAATTAACGTCCCCGTTTCCCTGTTTGTTTTTCTCCGTCTCTGCAGCCTTTCATCTTGCAGTCAACTGAAGAGAGACAGACGGACGGAGCAACAGCGAAGCTCCCCGAGAGACTGACACGCCGAGGTAGACGGGCTGACCTACATCCTGCCGTTCGCGTGGGGATCTAGGACACTTCTCCGCCAGCTTAGCTTTGACAACCAACGGCGGAAGAGCCAGAGAAAAGAGCGGAAATTTGTTCTTTTCCAAGACTGATCTGATCCACTGAGGATCTGTGACAAGTCTGGACACACAAAAAACATTTCAAACTGGCCGCTACGAGACAAAAATGGAAAATCTGACATCAGCACTCAAGACATTAAACAAAAACTCAGAGAATAATAACTGCGGCGAGACCTTCAGCAGTTATGAAGAGTCTCTTCCTTCCGCCGAAGGGAGTCCGAACCGCCTGGGCCGCCTGGGCAAGGGCAAACCCAGCCTGAGCTGCAGGCGAAAGCGCGAGTTCATTTCCGATGAGAAGAAGGACGCCTGCTACTGGGAGAAGCGCCGCAAAAACAACGAGGCCGCCAAGCGCTCCCGGGAGAAGCGGCGTCTCAACGACATGGTCTTGGAGAACCGCGTCATGGCACTGAATGATGAGAACATGAGGCTCAAGACAGAGCTGCTCCAGCTGAAGCTGCGCTTTGGCCTCATCAGCACCGCCGCCTACATTGAGAAGACCCAGCAGATGGGCGCAAGCAGCAACGCGGTCAATGGAGGCTCCTCCTCGTCCTCCTCCTCCACCCAGTACTACTCCAGCGGTTACTCCAGCGGCTCTCAGGTGATGATGAACTCCGATTCCTCAGAAACCGAGCAGTCTGGACACAGCGAGGGCCACAGGCAGATGGTGAAATACTCCCCACGCGGCTCCCTGTCGGACATGTCCGACGAGGGCTCCTCCAGGGACAGCCCAGAGCCGCTTCCTTTTGAGATCAAACAGGAGGGTGACAGGCTGGAGATGGACATTGCCAGTGACACCACCACCCAGATCATGTTCAACCTCCACCGTGGTCTGGCCTCTGTGCCAACTCACCACCAGATCCAGCAGCACTCTCAGGAGCTGGAGGCCGCATATCACAGCCAACAGCAGCAACAGCAACAGCAACAGCAACAGCAACAGCAACAGCAGCTACAGCAGCAACAGCAACAGCAGCAGCAACAACAGCAGCTCCACCAGGAGCCCATGACCGCCACCAACGCCGTCAGCCAGGCCCCCCACCCACCTGCTGCCCAGAGGAGCGTCATCCTGTACGGCTCCAGCAGCGCCTCCTACCCCGTGGACGCCCCGTCGAGGCACCAGGACGTCGATGTGCCGGCAGCCCAGAAGCAGAGCGGCGGCAGCGGCCAGACCTGTGCCAGCCGGCTGCCCCAGTCCATCTCAGAGAGCTCCATAGAGACACTGGCTGAGGTGACGAAGCAGCTGGAGAGGAAGACATTGGACTCCCCTCCATATGAGCTCTCAGACAGCCGTAATGAGGCTGGGGAGAGACAGGGGTACAGGCTTTGCCAACCTCCACAGCAGCACCTGGAGCAGGAGCAGCCCCAGCAGGAGAGAGACCTGTCTGCAGGGATCCTCCACCAACAAGTGGAGGGGGTCAACCACTCCTACCTGTACCACCCTCATCAGCAGCCCCATCATTCATACCTCAGTGCCCAGGACGAGGAGCCACCTGTGCTCACCTACGAAGGCGGGCACGGAAGCGAGGCTTACTACAGAGGCCAAGCAAACCCCTCGAGCAAGGACACGTCATCCAGCGATAAAGAAGCTTCCACGGACGACGACGAGTCCCCCTCCTCGTCTTGCTTGGATTTGGGCAGCTACCACAGCCAACATGTCGCCAGCCTCCACCATCCTGCCTCGCCTCAGCCCTCCTCCCAGGGCTGCTCTCAGGCGCAGGGCCGGGACCCCCAGGGCGAGGTGAAGGGCACGGCGTTGCCCCACAAACTCCGACTCAAACACCGGGCCATGAGCTCCGGGAGCAGCGGGGGTAACTGCTCGGGTCAGGAATCCCCAATGACCCCTCCGTCTGCCACGCCGCCTCCCTTGCCCCAGCACCCCTACTTGTCCCTCATACCGCAGCAGAACGTTACGCGAGAGAGCCCGGCCGGAGGCTTCAAACTGGCGGCCTCGTTGGACGGGGACAGGACAGAGGGCGGGACGGAGGGACGACGAAACAAGAGGCGAGATTAGGAGACATTCACTGTGAGAAATTTGTCACGACAAAAGACAATGACTCCTCTGAGAATCACCCTGCCATCATGCCTTTGCCCTCCAATCAACCCTGAGCCCTTGGGACCTCTCTGCTTCCTGATCCCCCCCAACGTCCTCAGAAAGGCTGGACATCTCGTAGGGCTGTATCATATTTGTATATATTGTACAGATTTGTCATTTCTTACATCCTCTCCATACTTACAGAAGCACTTTTTTTTATGTGACGAGAGGAGGAATGGAACTACAATGCTTTTTCCCCGTTTTGTCATCCAACAAAACACAGCAGAGCACATTGACATTTAGATCACACACAAGAATGTAGGACAAGGACAAGTTTTGAGCTTTATCAGTACTCTAAATTTGGTACATATCTGACTATAGACAAACATACACCTGTATGGCTTTTCTGCCTTAATCTAATGCAAACGTACTGGGGACTTTCCCTCGACCAAAGAAGCACCAACACTACAAACATCCAGTTCCATACCTCTTCCCAGACCCTACCTCTACCAACCCATCCCCGACCATCTCCATTAGTTCACGAAAGATCGCAGTCACCTTTATTTTTTAAGCACTTGGTTTGTATATTACTGTGATATATGAATATATGTATCTTATACAAATATATATTTTACAAAGAAATTTGAATACAAAATTCAACGAAAATGCGACACGCCTGCAATGGAGAAAGAGGGTTTTGAAAGTGACCATCTTATTATGATTCACAATTACTGTACAGCCACGTTGTCCACTGTTGCTACAGGACCCATTCGAGTTAATCAAACGCCTCTCTCTTGATTGTTAGCTTTAGCATTAATCAGTTGTTAATGCCCCGTTTACACAGAAATGGCCGTCCGGTTTGGCGCGCCAACAGCACTGAATGGACAACGCGTTGTTTCCTGAGGCGAGGGCCTCAATAAAACGTTTGGATTACTTAACCTTTAACCAGCCTTTAAATAATCGGTGGAATTCACCAGCTGCAGGCGACAAGCCTTTTACTTTATTTGAGTTTCATCAACCATATCTTCTTCTTCTTGTTACCGTTCACTGGTCCAATGTATTTATTTCCTCTTCTCCACACGCCCATCACTGTAGAAAAGCCCACGGGAACATAGACGGAGAATGTGTACAGACCTTTTGAAGATGCATCCGGCAGGTTGAGCTTGATCTGTAATGGAGGTACAGGATGCAAAGGGAGTTAAGGTTCACGTAAACATGAGCGAGTCTCTCTTCTCTAAGGAGAGTTACTGCACGTAAATTAAAAATGAAACAAGGTTTTGTCTCATGACCCTCGAGGCTCGCGTTGGCTCCCCAGATAGACAAGTGAAACTAAAGCTACCGCAAACTCCAAATTCTCTAATCCCCCAATTTGTGCCGGCGTCCCCTAAATCTGCCCGGCAACAATCTGAGACTAAATGAATGAATAAAATGGCCTCCCATGTCTCCCGCGTGCCTCCATTAATCATTTTAGGCGTCATTCATCCCTCTCTCGTGGTAGCTCGGCTACCAGACAGCGATGAAGTGCCTGCACTGGATCCTAGTTTAGCAAAAGTCTATGTACCACGTTTGGCTTTCTGGGTATTTGTGTATAAATGTAAAGCCCCCACACCCCCTGAACAACACTGTAATGTTTATTTCATTGGTTTTATATCCTCTTTTTTTTCAGTCAAGGTGTTGTTCTGTTTTCTCTATACGGTGTCTTTTCTCCTATTGACTGTGATGACATGTATTTGCCTCATTCCTCCTCCCCCTGCCACATTTTTTAAGTGTGTATTAATCAGTAATGTTTGTGGTTTTGCTGATGGTTTTATGAAAAAGACGCGGAGAGAAAAAAAAAAAGAAGAAAAAACAGGCAGAGATAGCGTGGTGTTTAGAGACGGGTGGTGGTTGGTCTGCTTGGTCATTACCATCGCTTCTTTTTGACATAATATGTATGTAAAGACACTAATGTTCATTGTGGAAGATATGAGAGCATTTCAAGGTTGACAAAAGAAAATAAAAAACAGAATGTTGACCCGATCAACATGCCATGAAAACGTCTTGTTTCTCTCCGTTCTTTCGTCGCCGCTCTGGATGTGACACACACTTACAGCACTGGCACTTGAACTGAGCAGCCGTCTGGCTCAGAGCAGCGACCGTCAACACAGCAATCCCAGGGATTGGGCAACGCTGAACTGGCAACGCGACTCGTCATCGTATCAACTGTCACCGCGCTCTATGACCTTTGAGCCAGAACCCCCGGTTAGGTAATATGTTACCCATCAGTCACTGATTGACTTGAATGAATCACCGTCAGCAACCAGACAGAATAAATTAGGGCGATAACAGAATTATAACCGTTCATGGATGTAATCCTTATTTTATAGTCCTTGAGGGTAATTATAAAGATTCTTTATTATATGAGGACATGCCCCTGTTTTCTGCAAAGGCGCCAATTTATTTTCGTCCTTCTCATTTTTGAGAGGAGATTCAGACGAACAACCTGTTTCCATTGTGCAGGGACAGATCTCACCATGCCCCGTGGGCAACTCGCTCTTTTTTTTTTTGGCATCACAGGCTAATCTGCGACGAGAGGAGCTTCGCAATGACACACTTTGCCCGGTGGGGACAGCAGGCTCCCTGGCAAGCCAGTCTGATGTAACACTGGCCTACTTCTCCTGGCAGACGGCACCGCCGCATGAAAGTACCAGCAAATGGTGCGCTCACAGCCCAACAGCCAGCCGTGAGACACTGGCCTGCCAAGACAAAGGATCTTTCTTTTTTTTACTCACAATTTAAGCAAACATGTTCCCCAACGCCTCCTTCATAAATCCAGAATATTTATAGCCCAAATCTGGGACATGTTTCAAACTTAGCAGCCTGTAAAGACTGAACTAAGAGCGCGGCTGTACGGCCGTATGGAGAAGACCAAACATCACGATATTTGAGCCCAATTACCTCGATGCTAATATTGCAACTGTACTGCAGGGTTGACAAATAGTCATAGTGGTTGAGGGCAAACAACAGAACCGTGAGAAAACAGTCTGGTGACTTTAGAAAATGACTTAACTCTAATGTAGCCTTTAAAACCAGAAAATAAACAGCGCCCATATTCAAAATATCTCCAAACCTAAGTCGATATCGAGTCTCATGTCACAGGAATCGATAGAATATCAATATATTGCCGGGCTCGTATCTGGGGGGGTCAGCTCTGCGTCACGCTCGGCTCTGAGCCGGTCTGAGCCTCTCACGGTCCCGCCGGCCTCCGGGCCGAGGCCCGCTGCATTTTTTTGTTCTGACACAGAAAAGCCTGCTGAGTTGTCCAAACTCACAGGCCCATATGGTACAATATGTTTTCATCATACAGCTTGAATATGAAGTCAATAATCAATAATCAGCTATAATGTCTTGCCTTCTTGAGACTTTGTGTGGCATTGTACTGCTGTTATTACACAACTGGTTCCTACAATGGGTTGTTTATCGAGTACATGCAGTCTATTTCATAATCCCTTTTTTCTCTTTTGGGGCTGCAGGAGGAGAGGAAGGGAGGGAGGAAAGGAGGGAGGGAGGGAGGGAAGTTAACCCAGTGCACTAACTTGATCTAAGCTTGCAAACAAAGCACCTCTTTGAGGCTGACGCGTCAATGCCCTTCACAATGTTCTCAGTCACACACACACACACACACACACACGCACACATACCGATGCACATTCCCTCACACACACATGCATCCAGCATAGGGAAGTGAAAAAAACAACATTTTGTACCCGAGTTGCTCGGTGAAACAGAGTGGGCACCCCTTGTCGCAGCACCCGTGGGCCCGTGCCAGGGTGACACACCCTGCGAGCGTTTTTGCTGCGTCCCACGTTTCCCTGATCCGACTTGAGCGGCTGCTGCGCCGTTTGCTCGCGTAAACAGGTCAGGAGGAAAGTAGGTCAGTGTGCGTGAGGAGGGAGGGAGGGAGGGAGGGAGGGAGGGAGGGAGGGAGGAGAGAAGGAGAAGCAAAAATAGGCTGGAGGGCGGATCGATGGAAGGTTATGGGACCATTCTCGTCGCCCTTGTTTGTCTCTGGCAGCAGAGACGCTCTCGGCAAACGAAGCAGAAACAGAGCTCTCGTGTTACCTGAGAGGGGGAGGGGAGGGGATGGAGAGAGAGAGAGAAGGATGAGAGAGCACAACAGTCGGGGAACAGGACTGCAGAGATCTGGTTTGTGTCCAAGATGACACACTAGGAGCTCGGTACACATTACTCTCGGGCCGGTTCCAGAGATGAGCAACTTGTTTATCGCTCACCAGCCCTGAGGGCAACCGTTCCCCGACGCTGGAGCTTCTCATTACGGGACCGCCGAGGAATCATCGTGACGTACGCAGAACAAAACATGAGTGGGAAAAAAAAAGAAGCACTCCAGCACCTGAAGCCAGTCAAAAAATAACAAGCACATGAAGTCAGGATGAAAAACATTTTTCTTCTTACATAAGTAGCTCGTAGCTCGAGGCTCTGCGCTCATCTACAGTAAGAGGGAGCGCCGTTTGATCGACAATAGAGAGCTGAAGCATGTGAGGGGAGACGAGAAGGCGAACACGGAGCGCCGAGTGGTGATAATGTGTGATGTGGAGCGAGGGTGCTGAGACGAGAGGTCAGGCAAACGGGCAAGAGAAGAGTTGAAGGCTAACGGAGAGGACGGCGTGGTGGGCGACACACTGAACGCGCCACGTATATGTGTGTGTTGTTCACACACACACATATTCAAACTGGTCTGAGGCGGCTGGCGGAGTGAACAGAGCTGGAACAGGGAGTGGCCTGGCCCCGATTTAGCTTCGGGCCCACTGCAGCCCCCACTGTACTCACCATACTTTCTAGGTCATGCACACACACACACACACACACACACACACACACACACACAGAACCTGTTGACCTGCCGTCGCTTCAGTTTCTCTCAAGAGAGAGACGACGTAAACAGAATCACAGGAATGTCAGAGGCTTTTTCTTTTTTTTTTTTACCAAACGAGTTAGTGAAAAAAGCAAAGCAATTCAAAGGATGTGTGTGTGTGTGTGTGTGTGTGTGTGTGTGTGTGTGTGTGTGTGTGTCTGTGTGTGTGTGTGTGTGTGTGTGTGTCTTCATCCACCCATTTCCAACAGCAGCACCTGTCCTGATATGCGGTGGGTGAAATATTGCTTCCATAACCTCGAAAGGCACCGACACCTGCAGGGCAGCAGGATTCCCCCCCGACTGTCCTCGACCTTTGACCTTTCAGCGACGCCGAATACAAATGCAGCCGTGGCTCTGTGGAGAGAATAGCACAGAGGGAGAGAGGGTGAGGAAAAAGAGACAGAGAAGTTGTGTGTGTCTGTGTGTGTGTGTGTGTGTGTGTGTGTGTGAGCAGGAATCTGCAACAACAAGAGGTAAAGCGGTCCAAGTGGGGAGAGGCCGAGGACACATGATGGATGGAGGCCCGGAGGGCACAGAGCGAGGGTGAGCGAGGGTGAGCGAGGGTGAGCGGGGGGGGAGGGGAACCCTGCAGGGAGCGAACACAAAGAATATGTGTGATTCGCCCCGTGGGCTTCCTTCCTGTCGGGCAGCGAGCCAATCAGCGAAGTAAAACCAAACAAACAGAAGGAAAAAGGTGCACTCGGTGAAGGCCCGATCCCCAATGTCCACACTTAAGGGCTCGAGGGCCTCGAGGCACGACACCGCAAAGTCCCACCGGGAAGTCGCAGAGTGCTGGAGGGCTTTCCAGCCGGATATCTTGAGCCCTTTATGGACGCTTTCACTTTGCTCTGGGAAATCACCCCCCGATTAATCGTGACGTTGAACGCGGGTTACCTGGGGAAAGCAAAAGGCGAAGCACTCCGCCGCGTCGGCTAAAACGTCTAAAAAAAAAAGTCTAAAACGGCCGATCACAGGTGTTGGGAGGAAGCGTGCGTCGCGGCCTTGAGCACGCAGCCATAACTAGCCACACACAACTCTGTTGCAGCACAATACAAGATTAGCAAGTGAACGGACAAGCGGCGTATAGACACACACACACACACACACACAAGCCTGCAAGCGATCGCATGATTCTCCTGGCAAGGGATAAAAAAATCTGCTCAGCACACACACACACACACACACACACACACGGTAGCGGCTCAGCCCCACCGGCACCTCTCTTGCCAAACAGTGTGTGTTAACTCACAGACGTGATGTAAGAGGTGTGTGTGGGGCAGAGGCGGGGGCACTAATAACACAAATTCAGTTGTTCGTGAGTTCATCGGAGCCCCACGCGGGCCCTCCACACACACACACACACACACACACACACACACACACACACACACAAGAAGTCACAGTCACTTTCCCAGGTAGGGAGCTGCCGATGTTCCGGATTCTCATCACGCCGGAGAAATGTAAAACACTCACAATGCGAAGTCAAGTGGAAACAGACAATGCATGAGAGGATGGCCGGCCGGCTGTTCGCCAGCAGCGGATCAACGTCGTTGATGACGTCACTGAAATCACAGCGAGCTCAGGTGCCGCCGCATAAACAGTCTGGCACCGAGTGACGCGGAGCAGGAATGTGTTGTGTTGCTTTCCCGTTGATTGTTTCACTTCGCCGCACAATGCCTTGAACGAGGGGTTTCACGTGCACGTGCACGTGCACGTGCACGGCTCCACTGTCTGTGACATTTCGAGAGGAACAGTCCGGGGGCCGTTTATTATCTTTCAATGGTTTGCCACGCGGAACAAAGAGCGATTAAGTGACGACAACTGGAATGTGTTCATACCGCGTGATGATAAGCAGCAACGCAACTGTTGCCCCAAAGCCAGTCGGAGGACGGCAACGGCGTGTGATGCTGCCGGAGGAGAAGCGGCCATTTATAACAGAAAGTGTCATAAACTGTGCTCATCTCGCTTAAATATGACTTGATGGCGCGCGCGTGGATGAACATGTCCGCGTGCCAGCAAGAAAAGAAAAAGACGGTGAAACAAAAAACCTGCTGGCGCTTCTGTTTGGTTCAAATCTCGTAACTTCTGTCGTGGTTATTTCAGGGTTTTGACGTCAACGAGGAAACACACTCGGAAAAAGTGATTACACACAGAGGCAACAGGACAACAGCGTGGCTGTCGGGTGGAAAGCAGGGGGGAGGGTGTGTGTGTGTGTGTGTGTGTGTGTGTGTGTGTGTGTGTGGGTGGGGAGGTATTACACAACATTAGGCAACCTGCTGCCTGTAGTTACAACTTGAGGAGCAGATACAGCTGCCAGTGTTACTGTGAGATTTGGGCAGGCTGGAATGTTTGTTTGGATTTCAGGGGCCCCTGTGTGTGTGTGTGTGTGTGTGTGTGTGTGTGTGTGTGTGTGTGTGTGTGTGTGTGTGTGTGTGTGTGTGTGCGCGCGCATGAGGGGAGGGTTCACTCGCAGGCAAATTCCCCTCACTTGCCTCGCCTGTGTTTTTTTTTGTTGTTTTGTTTTCAATTCCTCATCCGTGGCGAAAAATTAGGTCAAGCAGTCACACGTGACGCGTCTCAGCCGGAGGAGCAAAACAAGACGCACGAAGAAGAAGAAGAAGAAAAAAGATGAAAACGACAACGCCAGACATTCTCAACCTGTTTAGCGGAGCCTCAAACTGAAAAGCGCGAAGCTTCGTCGGCTAACTGTCGACTTTGTGAGGCCACGACTTCATCACCCGACAACAAGGTTGTGTTGCTTTCACCGAGCTCCACAGAAATGTCCGTGTGTCTCACTGTTGACTCTGGACGGGCCCCAGTCTGAGTGACCTTGTAGAAATGTGTGTGTGTGTGTGTGTGTGTGTGTTTACAGGCAATGGGCGTGGCAGGAACGAGGAAACGAGGAGCAGAAAATGAAGTCACAAGTTAATGTGTGTCGTCTCGACATTCATTAAAGGAATCAGTTGAAACTTGACTTTCTCTTTTGCTTGCAGGAGGAGCGGGAGCTAAAGTAAATACCACGCGGCCTCCATTCACACGCCGCCCACGAACGTGCGGCTGTTTGTGAAATGTTGCGCCGCGGTTTGTGTCGAACCCCCGGATTATTTACCGGGGCAACCGAACGGACGAGGGCTGAAGGGGGAAAGTACAAGCGGGACGGGGATGAAAGAGGTGACGCAGCTTTCGGCCGGCCTCGTTCCCGAACACACGGGCTTAGTATAGCGAGAGCAGAACAGCGACGGAAAAAAGAGACATTTCACAGCTTATTCACGCTTGTGTCAACCCATGTGGAATGAGCGTGTGGACAAAGGACACGCACTGCGTCGGTGTTCAGCGTCTAGACCGTGTCATCGGCTGTGAGATCAGCTCAGCGGGGAGGGACAAGACCCCCTCGAGGGAGACGGAGGCTCTGGGGCAGAGCGCTTCAAAACCACCTCGGACGTGGGGCTCTTGACCCTCGTGCGCCGGTCGGGTCTGTTTTCATTTCCCATCAAAACCGAAATAATGTGATTCAGTATCTTTGAACTCAGACTTATTGGCCTCGGCTCATTTTCTGCGAGGAACATATTTCAAAAACAAAATTTAATCGACCGCATACCATAACCCCCCCCCCCTCCCCCATACACATTTATATTACATACAGGGTGTTCAGGCTAATAAAAGCCTGGATATTGTGTACCTGAATGAAATGAACTATATTTTCTGTTTATATTGCTTCTCATTGGGATGAAGAAATCATCTGTCGAGTATTTCAACGTAAAATTGTTTGATTATGTTGAATTAAAAACCCAGACATACAGCGGGTCCAACAGACCCACAACACCTGCTGAGTAACAAAAAAATGAACGCCTTACGAGGGGTAAAAAAGGAGCGAGAGCAGGAAGTGACGCTGGCTGAGGGGCGCTGCCAGAAGGCACCGTCTTAACTTGAGTAATTCCTTGAAAGTAAATAAAAACTAAACTGTAATTTTCTGGAGATCCTCGTCATTGCTAATTCCCTGTGTTTTGCCTGTACTGATGTCGGGGATTAAGGATTACGACGTGCCCTGAGCCATGCGTGCTGTCACTGTCTGCTTTTCCACCTGTGAGCGTCGACAGCAGGGCGTGACGTGCACGCCATCGCCCCGTGATCGCAGCCTTTCTTTTGTTCCTCCTCTCACGTCGTGCTCTCATCCAGCGCTGTTCAAATCGCCCGTGTTTTGTGTTGCTCCGCCACTTAAAAACGAAGCATTACAAAGATGAACGCCGTTGCGTGCTGCAACGCTCTGTCAAGAGGGTAGTCCCACGTCTTCAGGCGCCTCGCGGCCAAAATCTAGACCAGTTATTAGTCAATCGGCCCTTTGTGGGGATCCACACGGAGGAAAAGGCCAATTTCTAAAAATGTAGGTCAGCTCCGCCCACTTTCTTCAGCGCGGGGCCCCGCCCTTTCCGGGCGGCGAGGCCTCGGGTGAACCCGCGCGCGAGCAGCTGAGGCCGGACGAGGCTGCGGGGTAACAGAGGGGTGAAGGGGTTTAGTGGGGGAGAGGCCCTGAAATTCAGGCTCGGCCCTCCTAACAAGGCTCGGTCTCTCGGCGACGCCTCCTTTTTTTGTTTTCTCCCCCTGACTTGTGAGGAAACCTCCTCTCCGCTCCAACAATCCTGACCATATACAGCCGCCTGTGAGATCACAGACCGCCGCGCTGAGCCGCGGTCACGTGTCCCAGCTGCCTTTGGAGTCCGCCTCCAACGGCCCGAGTGCAGGAATGTCGCGTCTCTGAGGCGACCCCTCTCCGGAGCGACCGGGTTTTCTACTTCTTCTTCTTCTTCTCCTTCTTCTTCTTCTTCTGTTTTTCATCACTGCTAATGCAAACGGCACATACTGCCGTTTCTCTGTGGAGGGAGGGGGGGGGGGGGGGGGAAGAAAAACGCGGGTTGCCTTTTAAGGAGGCAAAAAAACAAGGGTGCTATTTCATGTGTGGTGTACAGAAGAGAGAGAGAGAGAGCGAGAGAGAGAGAGAGAGAGAGAGAGAGATGGGGGGGGGGGTCTTTATTTTCTCCTCAGACTGGAATGTGAGTGGTTTCGGGCCCCCGGCAGCAGCTGACTGCATCAGTGTGGGTGGGTGACTACAGCTTTTTTCCATGGCGAGCGCGTCGTTCGGGGCAGCGTGTCACGCTCTCGGGGGCCGCGCTCTCCACGCTGGCCGACCGCGCGGCGAGCCAAGGAGTGGAATGGGTTAAATCCTCAGGCTTGAAAGCGTTGCACAGCCGGGCGGCAAGAACATTCTCGGGAAGCCGGCGGCGAGTCGTTTGGGCCTCGACTCGCCTTCACCTTGTGTGACCCGGAAGCAAAAAAAAAGGAATCTCGCCGCTCAATCATGGAAGACACCCCAGTTCCTAAAATGCATTCGGGTGGAGGAGCTTAAAACATCAGGTTCAACACAATTCTTCATCAGCTTCATCAAGTCCTCGTGCTTCAGCTAATGGACACCAGAGCCTCTGGTGTGACATAGCACAGCCTCACGAGAGCATGTGAGTCAATGTTACACGCTTAGAACACAATTCAACCATATATATTAACACAAACCTTTAAGATGACTTGAAAGACTCCAAAGTGACTCGCGAGAGCTCCTCAAGTTATAAAAATATACATTTTCATAACTTTAGCTCGATGCTACACATGAGTGACTTTTCTGAAACTCTTACGACCTCCAGCGTCCACCAATTGCCCCAAAACCACAGTAAGACAAAGATATTACCCACACTGCATTTCTTTCCTGCCAAATAACAGAAATATGACTGACTTATGGATTAAACGACTTGCTTGGCATGTACTGGTGCATCTGCTGGAGCAGAGCCCCTCTGTTGTGGAACCAGAGGCGTTCAAGGTCCAGGAAGAAAGTTAGGGCATTTTTTTTTGTCTTTCAGCAGAACTTAACTTACGGTTCACGAAATCTGCACTAAATGATTTACTGAAAATATTTAGCTTCACTTATTCAAAGTCAAACTTTGCAGAGCTTCTGTCAACACATCGTGATATTTTATAGTAGAAATAAAGCGATGATATGAATAATTAAAAACAGGAACTTTTCGTTTTTTTCCTGTGTTCTATTATCAACCAATAAACCAGTAACACACATCCTGCTATACGAACCTCTCCACTGGTCTCACAAGTGTTTTCTGTACGTTTTACCTTTTGAAATGATTCAAATAGCCTTTGAGGAGATGTTCTGTATTCATTGCAGGTCTGCAAACCATTCGGGATTTTTGAGAACGATGTCAGGAGTTCATCTGGGGCTGAACCGGTTAACGGTACTTGTCACTTCAATGTTTAACCATCCACAGCGTTAACAGTTAGTGTATCTCTGTTCAGATTAGGAATGGGGTTGAATGGGGTTGAATTGGTGACATTTAGCCAATCTGTTACGCACTTTCCATGAAGTCTTGAGACGGCACAACAAACCACTGACGAGTTTACCTTTCCACTCAATTGTTGTCTGATCCGAGCAAAACTGTTTTCACAGAGTTATCGAATAGTCCTTGTGCCCCACTCTTTATTGCTTTATTGTTTCTTATCCACACAAGACAAGGCCTCGCGTCTTTGTTCGCAAAGATATTTGACAGACCTTGGTGCAAAAGAGAGTGGGGGGGGGGGGGAGCAGGGTCAAGGACAAGGTCGGCTCTATTTTTCTCCGACTCTCTGTTTACGATTCATCATTTGAGAAGAGGAAAATCATCCTGAACCCTTCAGTCATGATGCCTGAGAACCGGAGGACTCCTCCTGATCATAAAACACTTTAGTTTTTTAGTGTGCCATATTATAATGGTCATAAATTACTGTCCGATAATAAAGAATTGAAGATGATCCCAGTAAAACAAAACAAAATCTTGAATTATTTCGAGCTAATTGAGTTAATTCAACGCTGATGCGTCAAGTTGGTCTTCATAAACGAAGCAGAGCATCAGTCGGGTCGTTTGGGTTTCATCCCCGTGGAGTCGTGCGCGCTCACATCAATGCAACACTGAACCTCCTCTGAGAGGCTTTTATGATATCAATTAATCTTTTACTGCTTGTAATTGGACCCGTTCGCCAAATGTATATCTTGGGAGTGTTAGAGGTGTCATTTTACTGTAACCGCTGGTCAGTAAAAAAAAAGAAAAGAACGATAACGATGATAATTGTCTTTCTTGGCTATTTAACCTTGATGGATTACCAAAGACATACTTTACCTCATGACAATCCAGTGAAACTGATTTAAACTTAAGCTGCATGACATCTCAGCAATGAGTCAAACGGCTTGTTTGACTCATTTCACTCTCTTATTTCCTCTTCTTTTTTCTTTCCTCTCCTCCTTTCTTCCTGTAACCGAACAGCGCCTGGCGTCCACGCTCCGAGGTCCCGCACATGTCCGCGTAAACAATGACCAGTTGTTCCGGCGTGTATCCTCGTTTGTTTTTGTTTTTTTTTTACCAGTAAAGACGAGAGGATAGAAGAAGAGCATGTGATGGAGAGCGATGGTGAGCTACAGAGACATGGACTGAGACACAAGGCCCGTCTTTGTCTGGGAGCTGGCACAAGAAACCACATCCACATGGAGGCTCGTGAGGAGTCCGGGCTCACGGCCCGGTCCTTTTGTCTGCGGCGGGAAGGCCGATGTCGCTGTGCGGCGGGAGGACACGTGTGGAGGCCTGTCAGTCAACGGGACACCCTCCCACACCTGCGGAGTGGTCCATATGACCCTGCTCCGACTTTTATCTGAACACATTTATGAAGCCGGGAATGTCAAACTACTGCTCTCCAGCGGGGGAGACGACGGTGACGACAAATACGCGCCGCCGGACGGCTCCAGTCCCGCCTGTCATTACGTCTGACCCGGATACAACACATGCAAAAGATACGTTTTTGTGATTGGCTGATGAGTGGCTCCTCGCGGGGGGAGGGGCTTGATTCCTCCGCGGTGAGGGCAGCGAGCGACCAGGTCATTAAAGAGCCTGGAGTGTTTTTTCAGCGCGAGACATACGATGTGTGGCGGGAGGGCGTGACTTAAGACCGATATGCGTGACAGTCACGCTCAATGCGTGACACTTGAGAGCCCTGCTGCTCTGATCCTGAGATCCGGCCGTCCAATATGGCCGACTGGGCGCTGAGGCCGGTTCCTCACGCGGGCCGAGAGGCCGAGTGTTTATTTGTCACGTGACTGGTTACGGCGCTTCTGTGTCTGTTTGAACCCGGTTGATGATCGTTACCTAAACCTGACGAAGCAGCTGTGTTGCCTGAACCCAACCTCATTTTGAAAGGCCGCGTTTTGAGCCTCGCCAGCGTAAATCGCCGCATGTTGCTGGACTTTTCGCAAGAAAAATCCAGAGTTACAAACTGTTGCGTGAGGAAACGTTGAACTCTTCCATCATTTCAAGCGGAGGCTGAAGGAAAAGATCACAGCCTGCAGACAGAAGTTAGTGTGTGTGTGTGTGTGTGTGTGTGTGTGTGTGTGTGTGTGTGTGTGTGTGTGTGTGTGTGTGTGTGTGTGTGTGTGTGTGTGTGTGTGTGTGTGTGTGGGTCTGTTCTCTCAGACAACAATTCAGTCAGTTCTCTCCCCCTCTGTGATGTTTGTCCAGTGTGGCTTTGACCTCTGACCCCGTCAGGAAGCGTCTCTCTTTTTTCTTTTTTTTCTTCTTCTTCCTCTGCTGACACCCGATTCCCCAAAACAATCTCAGGAACGTCCGCTCACCAGCCTCTCAGGTCTCAACTCACCTGAGGCTCCTCCGCCGCCGCTTTGAGACAAACCGGCTCGGACTGGATGAGAAAACGGGTTCAGTGGCGTTCAGTGTGTGTGTGTGTGTGCGTGTGTGTGTGTGTGTTTCACAACAGCGAGAGATGTATGTCAGCAGGTCACTGCATGGGGCTCGGCGCTACACCTCCGTCACCGCTGGTGCCAATACACAATTAACACAATGCCAGCTTCAGGATTGGACCGTTTGCGTTATGAATCTGTTAATGCGGTGATTCCAGAAAAAAAAAAAATCAAAAAGAAATCCCCCAAAAAAATCCCTGCATGGGCCCGGGGGCGGTGAGCTGGAAACAGTGGGCTGCTCGATTAAAAACAATGCCAGCGCCTTTCTCGTTTCCCAGTTTTGTACACCCTCGATTCTTTTCCTTGCCTCCTCTCCTTGCGTCTAAGTCCCGCCCACGGGAAATGTGATTGATGGCTTTTGAGCAAATGAGAGATTTTTAAAGTATTTGTAGTAAATAGGCCGCGTGTCGCAGCTGTGACCACTTTTTTTTTTTTATTTGAAAAAACTGAACAAATAAAGAGGGTCATATATTTTACATGAGAACGTGATATATATTTATGTATATTACATGAACAATAACTCAGCCCTGTCTATCTTGAGGGAGGCATGAAAGGCCTGTCGGGGCGGCAATTAACTCGTTCATGTTACCCATCATGTGATGAACGCAGTAAACTGCAGCCGGTCTTCTGAGTGGCCAGCAGGGGGCGACTCCTCTGGTTGTATAGAAGTCTGTAGAAAATGATCCTCCTTCTCTCTTCATTCATTCCCTCAGTCAACACTGTGAACATTAGTTTATGGTC
The DNA here is from genome assembly GCF_023055335.1 of Clinocottus analis. Taxonomy (NCBI): domain Eukaryota; kingdom Metazoa; phylum Chordata; class Actinopteri; order Perciformes; family Cottidae; genus Clinocottus; species Clinocottus analis. The sequence goes on along the minus strand of NW_027175887.1, from coordinate 2,509,517 downwards.
TCAATCTCTTCAGCACACCGTGGCGTTCATGTAGTTTCGGCGACTCGACTGCCAGCTTCGTTAAAAACGCCGCGCTTGTCTTCGCCTGTTTTTTCGCCTGTCTTCGGCCTACATTATAGTTTCAACACTTGGGTTCATTACGCAACACCTGCACGACCAATGACACCCTCAGCTGTACTTTCTTTTGGATTAATGCTGCTTATGAAACACAGATACACACGCACCTATAATCGAGAACACGTGACAGTCTTTCCCGATTACACAATCGTTGTCATTACCTTCTCGCACAATCATTTTATTATGACAATGATTCCCCTTGTCCTGTGTTGGAGAGGTGGTTTCCACTGCACTCGTCTTGTGTGCAAAACACTGGCAGCACATTCCTCATATTAAACTGATAATTACAGATAATAGCTCAGAGGCACTGCTGCCAACATGTGAAGAAACAACCTGTATATCTAGGTCAAACTATTTCTTACAGTTGCTCATAGAGTCAACAGGTATACACACACACACACACACACACACACACACACACACACACACACACACACACACACACAAACTAGGTGGAGCTAAGTACTTTGTGCCACTTGTTCCACTGACCTTGAAACATTTCCTGGCTGTTTTACTTCCAGTTCCTCTTTATTGGCGTTGTTTATGACTGGCGGTAGGTAACTATGTACCTTTGACCACAACAGCTGCTGATAATACCCACTCCGCCCCGCACTCATTGAACTCAACACATTCTTCATAATACGGACCGAAAGATATCGACAATATGGACGCAACATTCGAGTGTTGAAAAAAGTTTTCAACAAATGTGTGTCAGCGTGAGTGAGAGTGTGCTCCTGCCCTAGTTTACATGGTGATTATGAAGAAATGAATCACTGAAGAAACTTACTCATCCATGCAAACACACACACACACACACACACACACACACACACACACACACGTCCAACGAGAAAGCACACACCCATGAAATGTCTTAATGATCAAATCACAGTCACATTATCTCAACAACCAGCAATCATGTCTGCAAGAACGGCAGGAGTGGCAGTGTGACCACACACACACACACACACACACACACACACACACACACACACACAGATTCAGACACATACAGTATATGTCAGTCACGTAAGCTTCTGGAAAAGAAGCCATGTGTGTGTCTGTGGTGCCACGTGAGTTGTTGCTCTAGTAGGTCAGTCGGTAGTCAGGAGTGGCAGTGAAGGAGTGCACAAACAGGCTCAACTCCATTACCTCATCCTGTGGATTAGTGTCAACAGGCCTCTCCATCTGTCTCCAGCCGTCCTGGTTCAAGTGACAGTAAGGAGAGCAGCTGGGATTCCTGTCCTCCTCCTTCCCCCTAAAAATGCCGCACAGCCACAAACGCACCTGAAAGCAACGCACACAAACATCCGGCACAAGGAGAGGGGGAGATTTCTTGAGCAACAACCTCATAAACACGCCTTCAGTGCTGACTGCAGGATGTACAGGAACTCACTGAACGTACGAATGCAAGGCGCTTCGGCCAATAAAGTCATAAAAGCTACACTGAGGAAGTTCACTGCAGTTTAAACTTTGTGCATCACTTAGAGGACAAACACGATCTAAAAACTGCTACGAAGCAGATATGAACACGTTATAATTTCACTTACACTGAATGAATCTTTAACTTCAGTTGATCATAACGACTAAATATTCATTCAGTTTCAGAATGTTAAATGTTAAATGTTCTGCTATTATTTTCACCAGCTTCTTGATGAATGTTGTCTGTGCAGGACATGTGAGTGACACGTGAGTGACAGGTAGTGACAGGTAGTGACAGGTAGTGACAGGTAGTGACCGTGGTTTTCTTTTCTTTGAGCTTGTTCACTGTAAACAGATTCCTGCTGCGTCCAGAAACACTCGATAAGAGCCGTGAGAGAGAAGCGCAAAGTGAAGAACATAGAACTGAAACAAAGAACAAAGGGACGCCGGGAAGCTGCAGACGGAGCCGACAGGGACCGGTTCCCCTGTGGGTTTGTCACTAAAACCAGTGCAACCAGTTAAGTCTTGTTATTATTATTAATAATAATTATAATAATTATACACTGAAGAAAATAATTGATGGATTCAACCCGTCAAGCCATATCATTTCTCATAACTGATCTTCAAAGCTTTAGAAAGTGATGTATTTACATTAATAAAGCCATTAGATTACACATGAGATTACAGCCTGCAGACAGGATGTATAATCTGTCATGTTGGAGCCAAAGTCTGGAGTCTCTGCCGGTTAATCATCACATGAAGTCCTGATAAGAGACTCACACCCACAACGAGAGAACATCAAACACTGAAGGGATCTCCTGTCACGGGAGCAGGAGGCACCGTGCTCGCTGCACGCCGCCACAGAACACAGAACACAGAACACAGAACACAGAACACAGAACACAGAACACAGGACACAGGACACAGAACACAGGACATAGAACATAGAACACAGAACATAGAACACAGGACATAGAACATAGAACACAGGACATAGAACACAGAACATAGAACATAGAACACAGGACATAGAACACAGAACATAGAACATAGAACACAGAACACAGGACAAAAGACATAGAATATAGAACACAGGACACAAGACATAGAACACAGGACATAGAACACAGAACACAGAACACAAGACATAGAACACAGAACATAGAACACAGGACATAGAACACAGGACAAAAGACATAGAACACAGAACACAGAACATAGAACACAGAACACAGAACATAGAACACAGAACATAGAACACAGGACAAAAGACACAGGACATAGAACACAGGACATAGAACATAGAACACAGGACATAGAACACAGGACACAGAACATAGAACACAGGACAAAAGACACAGGACATAGAACACAGGACATAGAACACAGGACATAGAACACAGGACATAGAACACAGGACATAGAACATAGAACACAGGACATAGAACACAGGACACAGCACCGGTAACAGAAGCACGAGGAATCGAGTCTTTTTGAGGTGGACGGAGAGAAGAGAGGCAGAAGACTTCTAAAAGTGTGCTAAACAAATACTAGAGTGTCAAGAGAGTGCTAAAAGAGTGTTAAAGAGTGTTAAAGAGTGTTAAAGAGTGCTAAAAGAGTGTTAAAAGAGTGTTAAAGAGTGCTAAAGAGTGTTAAAGAGTGTTAAAGCGTGTTAAAGAGTGCTAAAGAGTGCTAAAGAGTGTTAAAGAGTGGTGAAAGAGTGTTAAAGAGTGTGAAAGAGTGCTAAAGAGTGTTAAAGAGTGTTAAAGAGTGTTAAAAGAGTGTTAAAGAGTGTTAAAGAGTGGTGAAAGAGTGTTAAAAGAGTGTTAAAAGAGTGTTAAAGAGTGCTAAAGAGTGCTAAAGAGTGCTAAAGAGTGTTAAAGAGTGTTAAAGCGTGTTAAAGAGTGCTAAAGAGTGCTAAAGAGTGTTAAAGAGTGTTAAAAGAGTGTTAAAGAGTGCTAAAGAGTGTTAAAGAGTGTTAAAGCGTGTTAAAGAGTGCTAAAGAGTGCTAAAGAGTGTTAAAGAGTGGTGAAAGAGTGTGAAAGAGTGCTAAAGAGTGTTAAAGAGTGCTAAAGAGTGTTAAAGAGTGTTAAAGAGTGTTAAAAGAGTGTTAAAGAGTGCTAAAGAGTGTTAAAGAGTGTTAAAGAGTGCTAAAGAGTGTTAAAGAGTGTTAAAAGAGTGTTAAAGAGTGCTAAAGAGTGTTAAAGAGTGTTAAAGAGTGCTAAAGAGTGTTAAAGAGTGTTAAAGAGTGCTAAAGAGTGTTAAAGAGTGTTAAAGAGTGCTAAAGAGTGTTAAAGAGTGTTAAAGAGTGTTAAAGAGAGGTGAAAGCGTCCTCAGCGGCAGCAGAGGAGTCCGTTGACACAGAGGGCCTCCCTGCTCCTCCTCACCGCTCAATCCGTCTTCCACTAATCTAAACACCTGGAGGGGGCGGGGCATGAGGACGCTGCCGGCCGGCGCCTTGTGAGGGGAGCAAACAGGCACCCATCGTGTAACAGTAACATCTTTTTGGGGCCCAAGCGGGCGGTTGGGTCATGCAACTCCTACATAGACACACACACACACACACACACACACACACACACACACTATATGCATACATACAGAGGCGGTGGGAGCAATAGGGACTTCGCCGCATCAGCTGCCGTCTTGTCTCTGCGGTGACGAGCCGCGTGAAAGTGTGCCACCTTAAGCTCCTCCATTGTAACCGCAGAGTGGCGACACAACGCAACACAAAGGGTCAGGAGGGTCAGGAGGGTCCTGCGAGGGACCAAGACGGGTTAAACCGGGGTTTCACTCGCGAGCATGCGGGCCTCTGAACCCGTGAACCCGGGTTGTTCTGACCCGCTCCCACCATGCTGCTGACGGTAGCCGCGCTCCTTCAAACACTTCACTGCTGGATTCCTCAGCCGTGGTGACGGTCTTTGTTCACGTCTGGAGGCTCCATTTGATTTGACCTCCAGTGCGATCCTCAGTGACCTCTTCATGGTACGAGTCCTGCACAGAGAGCTCTTACATGAACATCAGCGACCGCTTTGAGCAGTTCGGACGTGTTGACATTGAGCCAGTGAGACCAGGTTATCCACAGGTGCTTAAACCGGGGGAATAATGGCTGCCATTATCTGTGAAGCAACAGGCAGAGCTGAGGAAATGGATGGGTTCATGGTTTGAATGATAAAAAAAGGCTGAAAAGATGGAAGAGGACGGGATGTGAAGGCAGGGAGCGTGCTGCCCGAGAGCCACGGGCTCGGGCCACCGGCGTGCCAGAGACTGAAACGCGTCACCGGATGACACACGGGAGGCCGAGCCGCCGCACACACACCTCCCCTCACACACATCTCCCCTCACACACACCTCCCCTCACACACATCTCCCCTCACACACATCTCCCCTCACACACACCTCCCCTCACACACATCTCCCCTCACACACAAACCCATCCATAAAGGTAATGCCTGCGAGGGACGCCGAGGCGTCTAAAAATAGACGGGCACACGCAGCCCAACCATGCAATGCGCATGACACACGGATGCAAAAGAAAAACACGCAGAGGAAATAGGAAAAGTACAGACGTTGAGCTCTCCTCCAAGGAAGCGAGGTAATCATGAAGCCTCCCCCTGATTGGCCAGAATATCTCAGAGACGAGTCAAACAGGATCTCTTCTAACTGGATAAGCATGTCCTGCCAGAGATATGTAATAATGACTCATGAGGAAGTATGATTATCATGCCCCTGTGTCATAACAAGACATTATATAATATTTCCCATCACACATGAGCTGATAAGTAATTAATTGACAAAAGGGGAAGCGAGCCAACGCAAGGTGCCGCACAAAATGTGTGTGACGCAGTTTCGTTTCATCAAATTTGAGATCAGAGAGCGATCGTTTCAGCCGCGAACAAGACACGCGCGTGCGGCAAAAACATCCCTACATGTGTTTTACACGCGTGTGAAAAGGCATAAACGTCTGCATGGAGCTGGTGGAGGGTTCACGTTCATGTCTTTGAGCATCATGCAAGAGTCTGTGTGCGTATGGCACAACCACGCTGCACCCTGCCGATTATATCAGCATCTGTCAGAGTGATTCAATGTTTAAATACATTTATTAGTGTGATGTATTCGTGTGTGTGTGTGTGTGTGTGTGTGTGTGTGTGTGTGTGTGTGTGTATATGTGTGTGTGTGTGTGTCGAGGAGGGGAGGTTTATTTCAGCCGCTGGAACATGTGGCACATGTAGAAGACATGGCAGCAGCTCACTGACCTCCACACACGTGTAATATCACACGTAGGCCACCGCATGCCTCTCATCGTCGGGCAGATGTTGCCTCACCTGCTCGCGGCCTCCACGCCCGTAATCACCGCGGTTATGAAACAACCAAAACATTGCGACAGAGGTGTGTGTGTGTGTGTGTGTGTGTGTGTGTGTGTGTGTGCGTTCGAAAGGTGGAGACGGGTCCTTACGCAAGCCTGAACGACCGACAGGAAAGACACAATGTGATAATAAATGATTGAGGCTCATGACCTCTGAGCGTCTGATCTCTTCCAACACCTCTTCTGATGTCAGCGTCCTCCTCCAGAGGATCTAACATCACATCCAAGAGGAAACTAAATGCTAAACAGGCGACCGTGAAGTGTCCCCCCGACTTCCCTCAAACACTCTCGGGGTCAACGGAGGTGGAGGGCCGGCGATTATATCGACAAGCGAAACACTCGGCGTCTCATCGCCGCTCGCTGGAGGCTGCGCGCCGGCTTCCTGAGAGGATCCAGATAAGACCTTGAACGTCTCACTCCAGGATCCCTCGGGGCTGTGAAGGGGCCGCGGTGATGCCGCGTGTGCACTTCTGTGGCTATACGTGCAGCTCGCTTGTACACGCGCACACACACACACACACACACACACACACACACACACACAGTCAAACTCATGGCCGGACATCTCAGCCCATGCATAATACATGAGAAAGTATGAGACGAGGGGCAGTGTCCTGTTTCTCCTCCAGAACTGCTGACCTGAGCGTCCACCCTCCCCTCCCTCTCTCTCTCTCTCCTTCACACACATACACACACACACACACACACACGCACAAACACATGCATGCACACACATCACAAGGGAAGTTTTAACCTAATGAATTCAAACCCATATCCCTCTGCTGAGTGTGCATCTACAGAGCCAAGAGCACTGAGTGGGAAGATTCAGAGCTCAATATAGAGGACAGGCTCTCTCGGGTCTTCTTCTACTGCGCTGGTCACGTGGTCAGGTGGTCACGTGGTCAGGTGGTCATGTGGTCAGGTGCGGCAGCTGAGCACAGCTGTTATGTCATGCACATCTTTCTTATGTGTTTTCTATTTATAAAAGAGATCACAAATTCCCCTCCATTCAGAGCCAACTTCTCATACAGGTTTGGCGGAATGACGCAGGGCCGATGACGCCCTGGGGGCGTGGCCTGCGCGCGGTTCAGAGCCCCGCGCGCGAGCACCCAGAGGTGTTTTCAGAGGGAGCGGAGGAGACGTCACCGCTGACACGCTGCTGCCCCCTCGCGGCGACCCGACGTCCGAGCGGTTTTCTTGGTGGATTAGCTCAAGCTGCGGCTGAGCAGGCGGCTCTCTGACGTCATCTGGTGGCGACGTTTGGTCTTTTTTTTGTTTACCTGTAGGTTTATGACGCGGACTGTTTTTGGAGAGCAGTCCGTGTCCGGCTCGAGGTTATTCCTCGACGTTACCCCTTTCCTCTGTTTTTATTTTTACCTTAATAGATGCGCCGTCCACAGTTTTGTGTGTTTTAGTAGCGAGGCCATGATGCAGCACGCGCGCGCGGCAGTAGGGGTCAGTGACGTCACGAGAGACAGGAACACAAAACCTTTCTTTGTGTGAAAGTCACTGTTAAAGTTAGTTACTTTATTAATTAAGTAATTCAAGTCTGTTTAACTTACAGAAAAAAACGGATAATAGACTCAACCAGTTTGTTTTATGCATATAAAAAAGTTATTTTGCATTCTTTATCATTTATCCATGTAATTACAATGTATAGAAATGTACTTCTCTGAAATGGATGTGTTCTCCTTGAGAAACCAATATTTAATATTAATTTAATCAATGTGTGTTTGTTTCAGGCTTTAATATTTTCAATTCATAAGGAAAACATCTTGAAAGCTGCAGTTTATTAATCAAACGGAGTTAAAATTTCAAATACAAGCTTTGAAATCAATTAAAAACAAATTTTAAAAAAAGGTTGAAGAAGGTCGTGGGATGGTTGAAAGATCTGGAAAAGCGTGGAATTTAAACCTTATTTTAACCAACGATATGGGATCATGTTATTGATCTCTCCGTGTGTAAAATCCTGCTGTCTGTATTTCACTTAATTTAATTATTTTCCTATCATTTATATCATGTTCTATATGGGCTATACTACATTATATTTTAGATCCAATTTAAAAAACAGAAGACATAGGCAATATACTCAAATTTCTATCATATAATAGAATAATTCATTGTTTTTGTTGGAGGATTTCAGGCCGTTAAAATTTGTGATGGCTTTCAAAATATCTTGAGGTCTTTTATGATGAGAAAAAAAAAATCATTGTTTACCTGTGACAAGGAATAAGTGCTGTAATGTTGATATTGCGATAAAGAGACACTTAACTAACCCACAACGCTTCATTGTGGTTCAGCAGAAACCATTCAGACAAATGGGACCGAAAAAGTCTGTCACACCGTTTATTTCTCTTCGTTTTACAACCGTGACACTTAATTCCTCGATCACAACAGAGATGAATAGCATTGTTACGTTGGCCCGTCTCAAAGCCCCAATAGACAGCGGCGGTTCTTCCCTCTGTGCCTTCGAGCAAGGCTCTTGACACTCCCGAGGGCACGCTTAACTCCTCCTCTTTGCAAAGAGTCCGCTGTGCGCCAGCTGTCCAAAATATGAAATATGATCCTCATCAGCTGTCTCACGAGAGTCTTGACGTCAGTTGACGTCATTGAAACGATTACAATCAAACTTAAAACCTCAGCCATTTGTGCAGCGGTTATGAACCGAATGAGTTTAATGCAATTTAACTTCTTTAATAATAAAAAACGGAATTTAATTAAAAAATAGTGTTTTTTTAAAAATGTTTAAACGTGGTCATTAACATTTAAAATCTCCTCAGAAGTCCTCAGGAAATAAGGCGTCTCTCAGATGATTACCTCACTGGTGAAAGCTACAGTACAACCACAAAGAACCACAGTGGAAAATAAATACAAAACATTAGAAAACATAAAAACTTCTGTTCGTCCTTATTGTCCTCTTATCGAGACGTGTGCACGCGTGCATCAAAAGTCTCTGCTGCCGGTGCCGCCGCCGCCACCGCCGCCAGGATTACCCCCCGACTCGGGAATGCCGTCCTTCCAGTCGGAGCTGCTTTCCTCACGTGATGACGATCACAGCAACGACCCCGCCCCTTTCGCCGGGTACAGGCATGGGGCCATATTCCTCAGATGGCTTGTAACACCACGTCCCAGAGGGGATCTTACCAACAGTCCGATCCAGATGTTTCTTCAAGCACCCGCTGTCCCGTCGAGGCGAACGTTCTCCTTCATAAAGTGCTTCTGCATCCTCTTGCTGTAAAATAAAACCTCACATTTCTCCCTCTGTGGTGTCCAAAAGGAGAACGATGGACCATCTTGGAGAAGATTTTTTTTCTTCTTCTTATAAAAAAAAAAAAAAAAAAAGGACGATGAAAAATAAAAAGACCTTTCTTCGAGGAGAGTCCCGCCTGCTCCGTTTAACTCGGAGGAGCTACTTTGTGTAGCGGCCCAGGCTGGACGTGGCCCTCAGCGGTTTCTTCTGGCCTTTGGGGAACTGGCGCAAAACAAAGTCAAAGTTCGACACCGTGGACATGGCGTAGAAGACGTTGGCTTTGTCGGGTATGAGCAGCTCTGGAAACACAGAGGAGAAATTGTCAAAAGGGACTTCATTTTATTCAGATTTTTTTCCCCAGTACAACTTTCAGCGATTCCTTTAAGAGCAAAGTCGTTCTGTGTCACTGACCTCGTTCCTGAGAGATGACCTGAGTCAGGCTGAAGTCCTGCCAGGTCATGTGCTCCAGGTGATGCTTGTCCAGAGCGCGTTGGATCACCTGCGCAGTTTTATCCTGGCTGGTCAACTGTGAGAGAGACAAAGAATAATAAAAAGTTAATAAAGACACGTTTGAGCTTTGCAGAAAGACGCATGTGCAGAGTTTGATGGACGTTTTGTTTTATCTGATGATGATGATGATGATGATGGTGTTGTGTGTGTGTGTGTGTCTTAAATCTCAGTCTAACATGTGCAATGAACAGGCATGATTTGTGACATCACAACTAGCAGCCAATCACAGTCCAGCTTGCAACTTACAAAATGTGATCCCACAATGTTACTTCAGGAAATGTGCAAAGTAGAAATACAAAACAAGACTGAAGTGGTAGATCTTCTATTTGAAACCGGGACTCACCAGGATGCTTTTGTACATGTTGCCGTTGTTGTGGCCCAGATCCACGCTCACCCGGACGATGCAGGAGTCGGCCACCTGCCGGTTGTACAAAGGCAACGAGTTCATGGACACGGAGCGCTTGTGGTGGGAGGCCAGCGTGGGTTTCGGGCGAGCGGCGCCGCAGGACGAGGCCGGAGAGCAGAGGTCAGCGCGGCAGGAGGAGGCGGAGGAGGAGGAGGAGGAGGAGCTGGAAGGCGTGGGGGAGTCTGGAGTGGAAGCGGCAGTGGAGCAGAGGGAGGACGAGGAGGAAGAGAAGGCTTCGGACACATTGTTGCAAGAGCTGTGGAAGCACTGAAGACAAGACGGGGGAGGAGCGAGAGAAGGAATAATGATGAGCGCCGCTGGATAACCGTGTGTGGTGGAGTGAAGCCTCCTCCAGCTCCAGCTAAGCACCCGCCCCATTGAACCTCCACCTACGGCAGTTTCGATGGCCCTTTAGAGAGAATATGTTGTGCCTGCGGGAGATTACACAACTTTCCCCGGTTTCAAAAGCCCTTCAACGCATTTTACTTCTTTCTTTAGAAACGCCTCGGGGCTCGTTTGACCACAGCGAGAATAAAAAATAAAAGCAAAGAGTAAATAGTGGAGGTGCGCAGACGGCGCGCGGCACAACCGGGGATGAAGAGTGTCGACGGACAACAAAGAGGCGTGCGGACGCATGCACAGCGGCTTACCTGCAGTCGGATGGAGCAGGCCGCGTTGGGCGAGGACGGATCCTCCATCTCGGAGCCGCTGGAGCCGGAGGACGAGACGCTGATCAGGTCGGCGGAGACCTTTTTAGACCCGTCGCTCACCGTCAGGAGCCTGGAGGACAAAACTCTTTTTTATGACGACGGTAATGCGGTTTCATACGCGATCGTATCACAAAACAGACTCTGTTCTTACGTATTGACACAGCACACAACAATTCATACTCAAAACAATTGATTCCTTTCATGTTGGGGCGGTGAAAATACTGTTCGGACTGGATGTGACTTGTGAGTGTGTGTCCGTAGGGAAACAGTCAAATGCAGCGTACTCACGAGGACAGCTTCTTGGAGAGCGTGCGATGGCTCCAGGGAGTCGGCGAGCACACGTCCAACGGAGGCTCCAGCTGTCTGGACAGCTCGTAGCTGGAAGACAACGAGAAATGAGAATCTACCGAGCGCAGAGGACAACGGCGTGCTTGTTACGAGTGTTCTCGCTACAGACGTTTAACCCCTGAATCCTCTTCGCCACGGCTCGGTTGTGTTATCTTCTCAAAACATTAGTTGTGGCTGACCAAGGTGTTGTAATCTTTTTTAACTCGACAATTCTTTCCCAAAACATAATTTTACAGAAATACAGTCACTAATCGGGTAAATTCGCTGCTAAAACTGGCATGACTCAATAACCAAAAACGTAACTTTGATTGAAACACTAATGGAAAGTGCCCGCGTCCTCCTGGTGCAAAGTCTACCTGAAGTGCGTGTCCACATTGAAGCGTATAGGAAATACTCCATCTCAGTAATCTCTAATACAGGTTTGTGAACCCTCAGGAAGCTGAACGCTTTCTGATCTAGTTCTCAAAAAGACGAACCTGCGTCTAAAATGTCTGTTATTTTAGTTTGCCCGTCACGTATTTGCCTTGTTTCATTTTGATGGACGTAAAATGTTTAATTGATCTGAATTTAAAGCATATTTGAATCGTACTTTCGCTATTAGCCAGCGGGATCATGATCTAAAACTGTATAGCTGGTTGTGTCTGGTTGAGACCATCAAAGGGTTAATCACAGAGACGGCGTACAGGACTCCTTTTCTTTTTGCTAAACACGGCAAATGTCACGGTTATAATCTGCTGTCCTTCATTTTGTATTCCTGGTATGCATCGACAGATTTATTGAACAGCATGAGCTGCATCACCACCAGAGTTCGGTTGTATTAGTTGTATCAAACTATTGCATTATAAATGTCAAAGGAGCGGCTCCTTTACGACGAGGCCCCGACAGGGGCCGCGCTAAACACACGTCGCAACTGATAACAAGAATGATTAGCTGACCAGACGCCGGGCCTCGATCTGACGGGACATTGTGATTAATGCTCACCGCGCCCAACAACCACCTTATCAACACACCTCTATTTGTCTGCATTTGTACCGCGCGTCCTTCAGACTCTTTACGGAAACTTTTATTGGGTTTCGGCCGGTTTCGCTCCGCCTGGGATCCGATCGCGGGCGCGTCGTGTGGATGGGCGAATTAAAAAAAACAAAAAAACAAACCGGCTCACCTCTCCTGGTCGGTGAGCAGCTTGTGTCCCTGCAGCCAGGCAGCGATTCTGGAGTGGTGCGGCAGGTTGTAGCGGGAGCAGGACGCCTGCAGCACACGGATCTGTGACAGCACCTCAAACTCCTGCAGGGAGGACGCAGTGTTAGAGACGTGAGAGATGTGCAGCGCTGTACTAAAGTGTTCCTTCATGAGACGTGTCAATGTCTAAAAAGGTCTCGAGCTATCAGCAAGTCATGCGTCCTTCTCTCCGTTCACTTTGGCAATGCAAATATACTGCACGATGTTACACAAGGACGCGTTTGTACCTTTTTTTTGACTACTGTGGAAAAGGAGAATAAATAAAAAGTGGAATACATAAAAGATGACACAAAGAGGAACCACTTACCCTCCTTCTCTTCTCAAAGTTTATGAGGCCACCCTGTGGAAAGAGACATATTGATTTAATGCATTTATCAATGATTACTTGGATCAGAAAATGAACTAAAACACTAACATAGCCTTACGTAGATATTAAATATCAATGATTAATAAAATGGTTTATAACATGTTGTTTAAAGGGAACATAAGAACCTCTTCTAAATATTTATTTATGTTGTTTACAACCCACATAAATCGTCCATAACTGATTAACTCTGTTTAATCTCACAACAAATTTTATGCCATAGAAATCTTATTTGAAAACAGCTTTTAAAATTTGCAGCAACAATAAAGACTTAAGTAGAAACCCAAGTAACTGGACTCTGCGTTTGTAATGTATTTATTTTTGTGGAGACAAACCAGCTAAAGCAGAGAAAGCTTTATCAAGCTAGCTGGTGATGTAGCCACTGTTAGCTTCAGCTAAAGCTAACGCCAAATGTCCACATTGCTTTTGTTCTCCAGCTCTGCAAATTATAATTCTACATTTAGGATAAACATCACATCTTGGTCATTTTGTTCAACGTTACAAAATGAGTCGGTAACTAAACAATGATGGATATTTAAAAATATATAGAACTAAACTACAACTAAAGGAAGCTAACGTTAGCTAAGCAGAACTCGGTGGCTGTCAGTCAGACGCCGAGCAAAACGGGAGTTTAAATACTGCTTACGAATAATTAAAAAAGGGGATTAAAGTAAAGTTGATGACATGTTGAGCGGTACAGGATTCGCCTAACCGCTGTCACGGTCGAGCAGAGGAACCCGGCGTCATGTACCTCCACTGTGTCCAGCAGAGCCGTGTCCAGCATGGTGAGGACGCTCAGGTAGGTGCCCAGGTAAGGAACCGAGCCACTGGAGGCGCTCTGCAGAGAGACATGCGAGCACACTCTGACCATGAGGGTTACAGCAGAAGTTCCCTGTGTCACCGTGTCTGGTTATTTGTGTCTTTTGAATCCAGTCATTATAGCTTTTTCTCCACCCCCCCCTCGCGCACACACAGACACACACTGAATGCGTTGAGTTCAACCTACATTCACACATGATAAGTCACAGTCGGCCGCACCGCAGGCTCGTGTTACAGCCCAGGAGAATGCTGCGTATGACTCATAAAAGATCCCGCTGCAGTCTATTATTACTGTCCTATAATCCTGGTGATCTGGGAGCATCTGAAACTTGTTCAACACAGAGCGAGGGCTAAAGATAGGTTTGGGTATCAGCCATGCCAGAGACACTCTGCCCACACCGAGTGAAATCGTGCTCCACTGTGGCTTTCAGAGTTGTGCGATATGGAATATTTCATGTGTCCTTTTGAAACTAAACCCTGCCTCAGGTTACACAACGTTTTATCAAATCATTATTCCAAATGTGGCAAAAGTGGAAGGCTGATAAACTTCTCACACTTTTCTCATCCTGAGGTTTGGCTCACCATCTGACTTGAGGTCGGACATCGCTTGGATATCTTTGGAGAAATTTTATCCGCGGTCGCTTGGCTTCCGTCCTGTAGAAGTAGGTCAGACAGAGCTATATTCAGTTATAGTCTATATTAAAATTTAAAAAAAAGGTATATAAACATTCAATTACATGCATGCACACATGCACGTACAAGGGCTTTAAATGAAGTTTGCTGTCAAACTGTAAACTGCCTTACGAAGCAAGTTCTTTAATAGAACATATGACTTATTACACATTAACTTTGACGTCCTGTTTAATCATTATCTTGTGAAAGGGAAGGGAGGCCACAACCAGGCATTCCCTCTGGAGTCGTCGTGAGTAATATCCGTCAAAAACAGCAATTAGGCTTTGAGCAAAGGCTTCGGCTTGCTCGCATAGATTAAAAAGCCTTCCTGCTGAAAGACACCGCCTGAAAACAACCACATTGAAAAGTGAAAAGGAGGAGAAGTTGACAAAAGTGGGGCGTACAAAAGTTTTGTCCAGGGAATAAAACCCCTTTGAATGTTTTTGTGACTCGGTAAATACTAGTGAAGGTTGCGCTGCAGTTGTGTGCAGAGGATGCAGGTCTATCTAATGCATGATGTATTGACTTTAGAGCCCTTTCATTGTAACTAGACACAAGTGGCCTCTGACGCAGTCGCCTAAAGGAGGCTTCATAAAAGGAAAAGAGGGAACACGGTGTGCTCGAGGCCTCTAGTTTCCAATTAACAATCTGTTAAACATCTCAGTAAATATTCAACTCAAAAATGAATGAGAAAGGAAAAAAAAATCCATACGCTTCGGAGGACATTCATTACCAAACATGTTTTCAATATGGGAAACATTCTTCAGTGTTACGTGTACAGTGCATACCCTGTTGCGTTTATGGTCACAAAAATCAATATATGACAAAAGGCATTATCTATACGATTTTACTTCAGAAAAAATGAAAAGTGAATGAGAGTAAAATTAGTGATATTATAAATCGAAAGTTGTTTTCACATTTACACACTATTTAGTTTTTAGTAGTTGCCAGTTGCTTTTTTATAGCTAGCCAACGTTGGCTTGCAACTAGCATGCATGTGTCAGTGGTGGATGAACTGCCTTAAACAAGCAGGTCAGCTAGCTTAGTAGCATAACTTAAAAAGAGAATTTTAGACAATTACTTTGTGAAGTCTATCATAATCAAACAACGCTACAAAAACAAAAATGTAGCTTGTTAGCTAAAGTTACTGTTGTTGTGTATGTACTGTTGGCGACTAAGTCAGCTTACTATTTATTTTTTGACAAATTGATATTTTGGGAATACTTGTGAAAATGCCCTGTTTATATCAGCAATCATAAACACTTGATTACATAATCTGTTAACACTGGAGTGAACCTTCGTGGTTTCCTTCTCACCTCCACCAGGAGCTCTCTGTTGGTCAGAACACAGTTCTCGTCGGGGAAGGTTTCCAAGAGGTTATCAAACGTGGCCATGCTCTCCCTACAACAACAGAGATAATATGTAGTAAAACATGCGGCACCGTAAGCGAAAAACCGGTACTTTTCATTGTGGACCAACTCTACTTGGTCCTTGACCAGATGTTTACACCATAAAGAGCACCCTTGACATGATAATGGTTTACTGCATTGCCCATTAACCGGCTGACTGTGGCACGAGGACATTTGCTGACTTGCTCTGTCAGTCACATTGAATTGCACTTGATGAGGGTTCAACGTCCTCCTTAAAAAAAGGGCAGGATACCTTACCTGCTGACAGCAGCCCAGGTCTTCCTCAGCCTGTAAACTGCGTT
Organism: Clinocottus analis; assembly: GCF_023055335.1. Taxonomy (NCBI): domain Eukaryota; kingdom Metazoa; phylum Chordata; class Actinopteri; order Perciformes; family Cottidae; genus Clinocottus; species Clinocottus analis. The sequence goes on along the minus strand of NW_027175887.1, from coordinate 2,493,583 downwards.
GGACTGGAGGGCCGACAGGATCGCCTTGAGAGAGGAGAAGTTCTTGAGCCGACGACAATCCTGCAGAGGAAAACAACTCGCATTCAGTGGCTCCACTTCAAATCAGATCGCAATGGTACCCATGCTTTGTGTTCGTCGTCGGTCTCCTTTTAGAAAAGGTTTGACTGACCTGGGCTACTCGGATCCACTTCTCTATGATGCGGGCCCTTTGAGCGGGTGTTGTGGGAGGCCTTTGGGAGGGGGTGGGGCTGGAGGTGGCGTCTGTGGGCTGGCAGAGCAGGGACATGCTGACCTGGCTGGTGATGGCGTTGAACTGCGTAACGGTGGCTCGGATGGTTGGCGACATGTTTTCCTTCTTGTCTCTCTGCGACCACACGCAGCCCAGACACTGGTAGGGGATCACTTTGACGAACAGAGCCTGGAACGCCACGAAAACCCAGTCAGCTGCCGTAAACCATCAATGTTAAACACCAGAAATGTGGAGGGAACATTGCAAAACACAGTCTCTCACGTACGGAGTCCGTTCGGGTGAGCTGTTCGCTAATAGCTGCGGCGGAGAAATCCATGATGCCACCTGGATCCGGGGAGCGTTCCAATCCTGAATCCTCGTCACCGGAAACCTCGTCATCCTGCTCCGTGTCTGCCGGCGCGGGACGGACGTTCGTCTCGGCTCCTGCTGGACAAGCAGCGCGGATCAAGAGAATAGTGAGCCGAGCTTTTTGCAGGACGATTGTGGGATAATGGCACTCGTTGGGCAAAAGGGCCTCGTCATTATTGGTCATGTCACGCGGTGGAGGGTCACCTTGTCCCTGGAACCTCTTGAGCAGCGCCTCAGCTTGCCCAGCCAGCGAGCTGAAGTTGGGCTGACTGCGCATATTGTTGTGAACTGCTGAGCTGATCCTCAGGTGATCCAACAGAAGCCTGAGTGCCGGGTGCAAAGGAGCATCCCTGAAGTCCTCACTGTACTCATCCAACCACGTCTGGACGAAGGCCAACAGAGGGCTGAGGACGCAGCAGAAAAAAATCATGACAGTTTAACTATTTCACACAACACTTTAAGCCGCAGTGACGTATTAAAAATCATAATATTAACCGGATAAGTGTTCAAGCACAGTGTAAACTCAAAAGTCATCCACTTACCTGCTGTAGCATTCACTGTTGTCCACATCAGAGACAGCATTGTCTCTATTGGGAGAAAAAAAAACAGAAAAATTATTATTTACGCCCATCTTGAAGTCATCCTGAGCCTGATCCCAAACATGCCAACCACAGCCTAAACCCGCTGTGCGCATAATTGTTGTTGTTGAAAGCCTCAAGATAATGAGCACCTGCAATGTGCTTATTACGACATCAAAGCAGGCAAGAGATGGTCGCCTCGTCAGGGAAACAATGTATAAAAAGATCCTGACGCATCGCAGTGTTTTCCCAGAATCCAGCACAACGGAGATGCTCTCCACCACGTCCAGAAAAAAGGAGCCTGAATGTTCTGATCGGGGCAGATAACCAGAGAAAGAGACCGGGCTATGTTAAAGGCTAAGCTAGGCTAAACTCTTAGCATTTGGTGGCGGCTGAAAGATTAACGGTAACTTAATTATGTACTCATGAGGGGGAACTGAAAGACATGTCTCATCAAGCTAACCAGCATACTTTGACAGTCCTGATAGAGGGTTAAATTAGAGGAAGGACACTCGGCTACAGTAAATATGATGCTACTGAGAGCAGCAGATAGCTTAGCATTAAAACATTGAATGGTAACAGTATCAACCTACCAAAACCTGAGTATCATAAAGCTAACCAATTAGTCTCATTTGGTTACCTTTGATGCTTTAGACAAAGTCAGGCTAGCTGTTTACCCGCATTTTTAGTTGTGCTAAGCTAATTGCCCTGTAACTTTACTATACAGACATGAAAGTGGCGTTAATCTTTTCATCTGTTAGTGTATTTTTCTAAAGAGTGACTGTACCTCTGGAACAGCAGCTCTATGAGCGTTGAGGTGCCGGTGAAGGTTCTGTACGTGGAGAGGAAGATCCTGCCGTAGTCCTGCTCCTGGCTGCCGGGGTCGAGGAGCCGGTTCACCAGGAGCTCCAGGGTGGCGGCCTTCAGACGCCGCACCTTGCAGGTTCGGTAATGAACGAAAGCGCAGCAGGGACTCTCCTCGCCGGCGTCGGGGTCGGAGGGGACGGGCTCCCGGCGCAGAGTGACCCCATAAATTGCGCCGTCCTCGAACTCCTCGCCCCACTCCTGCACTGGGTTCTGGGGATGGCGGAGGCGGGAAATAATGTGCGTCAATGTCCTGCTCGTGTCCTAAAAATATACAGTTACGGGTCAAATAAATAAATATTATACATATGTCTTGGATTGTCGAGTCAGAGGTTGGGCCATGAGAAAAAAAAGCAGCCAACCAACACAAACAAGTGACATGATATCCCACTAAAACTCACACTAATCCCATGTGGGCCACAATGATTATGCACTATTTGCTCCGGGCTCCTCGTACACATCAATCCACGCCAAGAACGACCGCACAAACAGTTTATTGCGCAACGATAATAATCATCAGATGCTCATTTCCCTGCTGCACAGCAATCTGAAATTTTCCCAGAATTTTGAAGGTTCATGCGAATGTTTATGGACAAATACCGGACTTTTAAAAAGGTTACGTCAACGAGAAGACCGCAGCAAAAACACCACGGCCGAAGCTAAAGTGTCAGCGGGTTTCTGTCGACATCACTCGTCCTCCAGCGACCGGAGGACCGTAATGGCCGTCGGTACAGCTCGGAGCGTCGTGATATTGTTCAGACACACTCGTTCTTTCTTTAGGTTCGCCTGCGTTTGATCTCAGCGAGAGCCATCAATCAGCGTTGGAGCGGTGGCTCCTCCAGAATGCTCAACAGCACTTGACACGGCGCACAAGTGGGAACGGGGTCACCGAGCGCCTCGCCCAGGCCCTCCGATTATGCAAAAGTATACCGGCACAACAGCTGTGACACATAATTTGTGAAGACTGAACAACAGCTGCATTATCAGGTCACTGCTGACAGAGCGAGGTAACCAAGCAGAAGCTACGTCTCCTTCCAAACTTCTTTCCCTTTTTGTCTTCGCTTCAGATGGAAGCGGACGTACGCCACTCGACAGACCGCCATAGCCGCCATCTTTACCGTCATTAAAGAGACAGCCTGACTTTTTGTTTCTAGCATGAATGAATCCAGCAAAAATGAATGAATCTAGCAAAAAAAAATGCTGGATCCTACATTTCCCATAATGCAACTTAATAGTGTCTGAGTCAAATCAGATTTGCAGTCTTTTTACACAAAAACAAATGTGTTTGACAGGAAGACATTTTTTTCAATATGAGACATGTTACTCGTAGAGCCGTGCAACAGTGTAAACACATCTAAGTGATTGGAAGGCACAAGCAGACGTCATACTTTTCATTACTAGCCCTTGAATATTGAAGAAAAAGTGGAAAATGGGAGGATTTGGGGCTCAAGGTAGTCCTTCAAAGTATGGGCGTTTTAATCTGCCCAGTATTTGATTAATGTGACAAACCAGGGACTGAATTCAAGATATGGAAAGCAAGGTCTCACTCGTTGCCATTTTGAGATGCAATGTGGACTCATACCTAGGAACCTGAATGTGTGTGAAAAAGGAGAGTTATGTATGAAAATGTTAAACCCTGAATATGGCATCCTGCCAAAGGACTTTTCTTTTTTACTTTTTTTTTTAATAGTGCCAATGGCAAAAAGAAAAAAATGCAGCTCTCTAGAGTTAGCGAAAACATTGTTGGGTCTCAAACAGCACATAGATACGGTTTGAAGTAAATGTGCAATGTAAAAGAAATACAACTGATTGATTTGACGTTACACTCGCTCTCCCTGCCAAAAGTCTTTCAAACAGTTTACTCCCAAAGCACAAAATGAGGTAAACCCGATGACATCACGATATTTCATCAGGGCCATTTTCTTACAGCTGTTTAAAGTAAACATGAGTAAAAATCTGTGTGTGTGTGTGTGTTGGGGGGAAAGCGGGGGGTCCTTTAAATGCCTCGTGGGTTATATAATATCAACACCAGGAGTCGATAACACATGACCCCAGTGGTTGCCATCCAAATGATTCACAGATCCATACAGATGCCCTGGAGTGAAAGCAAGTAGACATTCAATATCAGTTTCTGAGCTCTGTTCAGAATAGAAAATCCTTTTTGTCATTAGCTGCTAGACCTGATTGAGCAAGCAGCCAGAGTGAATACAGAGGTGGAGAATCTGCCAGCTCTCACAGCGATTATTTAAAGTCAGTCATCTTGACGAGAGGACTCACATTCTGGCATGTAAATGATCCTTTAAATGACTTTGTGCCAGGAGAAAAGTCCAGCTGCTGTGCCCGCCGGTGCCAACCAGTATCACACCAACCCCCATTGTCTCCAAGAGGTCGTTTGTTCGCTGCACAGATGTGAAAGTGTGCATTGTGTCTGGGACCGGCGGTACCGAGCACTCACAACTGCCTCGGATCAGAAAAAAAATGATCCATGGAGATGTGATTGTAAGGCCTCTGCAGCGTAAATATGAATGTAAAAGGTCATTTTCACCCACAAATAGAAGTAAACAGTCCCAGTTTGTGTCTCTGGTGTATTATTAAGCTACCTGCTGACCCAGACTACATATTAACATATGTTTATGTTGCACAAATGCACTTTTATACTGAAAACATACTTCATTTCCTGCTAGTATTGCAAATATGAGAACAAAACTAGGAATATGTTGTTATTGTGCAACTGACTGGTTGCAAGGATTCCTGAGAACAGAAAACAAACATTGACAGATACCAGTTTTAAGTGGACAATAACAATGCTTCGCTCTCAAATATAAAAAGGTAATACATGAGAGGAAGACACCAAACAGACATTTTGCAGCTTGACTGCAAACAGCTGACTCCTACTCAATGTTTTTTTTACAGAGATTATTTGAAAAAAGATTGACTTAAACACGAAGAGTGAGATTTAACCGAGTGGGACTTGCAGACCCAAAGATCTCGTCCCATAATATCGCATTAAAGCAGCAGATAGTGTCCACACTGAGCAACACATCGAGCACTTCTTACCATCGTCAGCTCCCATTTCCCCATCTCTCTACGCCTACGGAGCGCTGCTTTCCATCTTGACAGGAACAGTTGGACTGAAGAAAAAAAAAAACAATAATCAACTTCCACCTCGCGAAAAAGTTTATGGCTGCATCCTGATATAATAAAAGAGGAGCAGGAGGGTCACTGTCTTCTTTATAGCTACATCGAGGCGCCTGTATGACTCGCGAAAAAGACGACGTGTTTCGCTGCAAAAGTAATCTCTACATTGTTAAGCGTGCATAGAAATGTGTGTCGCTGCTGCCATTGCGACGAGGCTGAACTGTCCCGACTTGTTTCCTCCGCTTCCCGCTGCAGAGTCTCTCCTTCACTGCGGCCGGGGGGCTGAAACCCAGCAGCTTTATAGTGGGAGGCGGCTGTGGGAGGAGTGGGAGGAGTGGGAGGTGTGCTGGGTTTTTTCTTTCTTGAAAATGAACCCAGGTTTTTGTTTTCAGAGAAATAATGTTCACAAATGAACGCCACAATTTACACACAAACATGTTTTAGCCATGGATGTATTTCGGCGCGAGTATCAAGCTAACGTTGAGGCTACAACGCACGACTCGCTACCGCTAGCTCGACAGCGGTTTTTTTGTAGCGTCATTTAGCAACTTGCTAGCGACCGCCTTAAAAAAAAGGCTTCAAAACTCACTAGAGGGGTGATTACTTTACTTGTTTTACCCAATATCTAAACAAACAAACAAACAAAAACATTCAAAAAACCTGTTGACCTTGCGATGAGGGAACCAAAGTGCAAAAACGCTGACTCGTTTCACGGTTTGTCGTCTCCGGTTTCAAAGCTAAAGTGAGGAGAATATATTGTTCTCCTTTACTGAGAGTTAGATGAGAGGAACGATACCACCCTTATATGTTTGTATGGTACAAAATAAATACAGCTAGCAGCAGCCATTTAGCTTAGCTGAGCAAAACAACTGGAAACAGCCCCAGTTAGGAGAGGCTACATACTAAAAAACATAGTGAACCGGTGATGTTTTAAAAACACTTTGAGTCGTTTTGGATATATATTTAATATAATATTCTGTCCCCTGCCCGATAAAAATAGGTTTAAAGAAAGCCTTGATATTATCAAGAGGCTGACAGACAATCAGCCTATATTATCTTCTTTCTTTTTTTTACCAAGCTAAGCTAATTAGCTGCTCGCTGTACCTTCTTATTAGGCGTATATTGTTACAGCGATCAAATAAGAAAAGTATAAAGTACCACATCAGTTACATTTTGCTCCAACTTCGTCAAGTGCAACATTAAAGTTTGCCTCAATGAATCGATCAAGCTAATGCTTTAACGTCGAGCTGAAATGAAAATGGCGTCTTTAACCCTTTTAGATATCACGCAGCTGGTTATATTGAGCAGCAATACATGCAAAAAGAAATACAAAGAGAGCAATTCCTGCGTATACATTTACAAAAATCCAATCATCTTATGTATGCCAGTACCGACAATTTGTCTGTGTGTGTGTGTGTGTGTGTGTGTGTGTGTCTGTGTGTGTGTGTGTGTAACCACAGCACCTTCGTGTCACACTACATTCTGAGAACGGTCACCTTTTTCCAATCATATGCGAGGGATGTGATTTAAAAGCCTCTTGCAACTGTACACCACTCAAATATTGAGTTTCATTATATCACAGTACAGAAACTGTAGACGCTCCCACGTTCACTGACGGGGACTATACGTAAATATCATTACTGATACTTCTGTACTTTTTTGTAAACCGGGTACATTTCATACTGAGCATTACTTAAGTAAATGATCTGAATACTTCCTCCACCGCTGTACGTGACACAACATTTGAAGCTGTTTTAGGTGAAGGCAGCAGCTAAAAGTGTGAATGTTCTGCTCTCCGAAGTGTCCTGAGACACAAGAACACAAGCACAAAGAAATTAATTCATGAAAGTTGACAAAACGCTGCCAGGTTCATGTGACCGGTCCCTCTTGTGATCTTAGATAAGATAACAGCCGATACCTGAGAGATCGTGATCAAGCTGAAAGAGTTTGACAGCTAATAAAGACGTTAACCGGCTGCATTATGTCATCTCTCAAAAGTCCCTCAACTTGAAGTTCAGCATCAGCGGAGTTCCTTTTTAATGTCGTGTCACTACTGCTCAAGGATTTTGCTTTTCTTGCTTAAAATCACATTTAATTTTCCCCGCCACACGATGAAAATCACAATAGAATAAGTCCAGAGTGAGAGTGAGCGTTGATAGAGCGTGTGTGTGTGTGTGTGTGTGTGTGTGTGTGTGTGTGTGTGTGTGTATGGGTGTTGGTTTCAAGGAACAACTTACAGTTGGACCAACATGATGCTGGCTTTTCCAAGAAAGCATAAACAAGCTTATATCTTTTCTGTGAAAGCCGGCTGCTCCTTCCTGAGCGTGGCCTTTCGCTAACGCTACTTCACAGTGCTGAACGCTAGAAGAGTCCTCGTCTCAGCGAGGGAACCACTGACCCACTGGTTGTGTCTAATGTTAGTCATGTTTTGTATACTCCTGCGCCGCACGCCTCACGGGGTCACAGATACATCTTTTGTGTCCACAATAGCGCTGAGATGACGGGCACAGGTGACGTTTGTGTTTCCTTCTGGATACAGATTGAGTTTCCACGATCCGGCCTGAACAGTGAAGCCTCTGACGTGAAGCCTCTGAGGCCGATAGGTGCGGTTCATCGCCCGCTGGCCTTTCAATGTCGACAGCGTCGGTGTCATATTAAATGAGCCCGCTTCTGACCTGCTATTAGCATGTCACCTCTGTGACGAGGCTGTATCAAATACATTGTAAGTTCAATAGCAGGTCATGTCCCGGGGCGTTAGCGGACCTAGCTTACTTTGTTTCTAGTGTTATGAAGCCTTTTCTGCTGAAAGACGACACGATCTTTCCTGTGAGGTCGAGCGTCGTCAGTCGAGTTAAAGGAGAACTTTGGGCATCACAGCCCCGCTGCGCAGCGTCTCTGTGACGCTGTCCTTAAGCACGAGCAGCGCTTCGAGCTAAATGCGACGGTCCGCCATGCCGGTGTTTAGCACGTGTTCTGTTTATCGTGTTCACAGCTCTTTGTTTAACATGCTGGCATCAATTAATGAGCTCTGAAACACTACGTGCCACTGCAGGGCTGATAGGAGTGCCATTCCTTTTGAGGTGTTTGGACTGAAACCAACGTGTTGGACAAAGTAAAAAAAATTCAATTCATGGTGATTCATCCTCGGGGGAACAGGAATGGCCCAAATACGCATGGCAATACATACAATAGCTCTTAGTAGCTAAATTAAAAATAAATGTAAACATTATGGGGGAATCTGGGGGCCAACAGGGTCAGTAGGATTCACCCTCCGAGGACCATGAGTCCAATACGGTAATTGAGATATTTCCGTGGTTGCCCACTCAACTCCCAAAAGCCACGCGGCTAGCATAGCTTAAAAAGGTGTGCTAGCTACATATGATACAATCTGCAGGAGTTTCACTGCATGACACGATGCGACCTATGCATGCGTATCAAGAGCGCTTCAAGTGGACATTGCAGTCGATTACAATCTCCACTTTTTGATGATTGCAATCGTTGGGTTTGTAATTACTCGAAAGAAGTGTTGGCCAACGAGCTCCAATCAGCAAGGAATACAAACTGGGAAATCTCACACAATTCACAGACTTTGGTCCGTGGGTTTAGGAATTCGAAGACTTCCACTGCAGGCTGACGCACTGCGGTTACGGCAGCGGTAAGGAATGCAGATAGACTGTTTTCTTTATTATCGACGCAGACAGGTACCTTTTGAAGCGCTGAGCATTCGTGAGCCTTCAGGCTGAAGCATAAAGTTAACAGTATGTTCTGTGATCGCGCGTCAATCCCCACAGCACAACTGAATTCAGCGAAAGGAGAATGGGACAATGTACTGTGACGAAGGTTTAAGGTAATTCTCGAAAGCAAAAAAAAAAAAGTAAAATATAAAAGGTGGCAGTGTGGTGGCCTGAGGTTAGAGAAGCGAGCTTGTGACAGGGAGGTTGTCGGTTCATTCCCCCGAAAAGGCTGGATGGGATGGGATGGGTTTCCTCCACTGACGTGCCCTTGAGCAAAGTGCTTAAGCCCCAGCAGCTCAGAACAGACTGTGCTCCTGTGATCAGGGCGCTCCTGCAAAGAGAGGCGTCGAGGACTTGTCCTTGAAGGAGTGAAAGAATAATCAAACAACTCATGTTTGCTTTAATTCAAGCGACAACGTGTGCCAGCGGGTGAGGAGTTGTAAAACGTGATTCAGACACCAACCTTCCTCCAACATGAAAAAAAAAAAAGAAATGCAGAAAATGTAAACACGCAGAGCTATCGCCAAAAGGCCGTTCCACACCATTGACTCAGGGTCAAGTATCAAGTGCATACCGGGCCGCTCTCGAGAGCTCCAGCACTCCTGCTTTCATGACTCAGCGGCTCCGGGACGTTCAGGTGTTGTCGGCGGGAGACTGCCATGAGAGAAACCCCTCCAGCGCTGCAGCCACTCACTGGAGGCCCTGTGGCGCAAACCCGCTCAGGGAAAGCACAGCTTTCGAGGCTGGACGGGCGAACAACGGCTCGGTTCGCCCGCAGACAAAGAGAAATGAAGCCACGCCGCCCGCGGACACCGGCGGCGCCGATGAGTCACGCTGTGATTCAATGAGTCAGACATTTGGAAAAGGGTGTGGCACAGTTAACCTTTTAAAGGCTGCACAAAGAGATTGTGATACCTGGCATGAAATACAAACAAAAAAAAACACACACAATAAAAGTGGGTAATGTTACTGAAAAATGATCTCTAAATTGTGATCACGGATAATAGTTGACCCGCCAAATGCCGTCACAACGGCGGACAGTGGCAGGTGCCATTGCTGCCTCGTTCTCTTTGGCAAATACGTTGAATGGCTGCCGCTGTGCGTGTGGCGTTTACACATCCGACGTCACCAAGTCACCCGTCTGCAAGTTAGAGTCTCCAACACATCGGACACAGAGTTAGAGTGACGGGCGCCGGTAGGAGTCTTAGAAAGGTGTTTGTAGTGGAAGAGCTTTTCTGACGAGGCCTTCCTCCGCTCCACAGATTACACGCTGCACAGATTACACGCTGCACAGATTACACGCTCCATCTCATGGCCGACAGCAGAACAGCAGGAAGCTTTTCACGGCTGTCGTCATGCCGTGTGTGTGTGTGTGTGTGTGTGTTGCATGTCACTTCGGTGGTCATTGGAACTACAATTGTTTTATCTCTTATGTATTTTCAGCCTCGTCGTCGTTCTTATTTTATTATTGTCGAGCACTTTGTACCTTTTGCTTTGAGAGGCGCTGGATGAAGGAAGTTGTTTTGTTAAGGGAAGAAGTGTGGACTTGTGCATCTTGTAAAAAGTATTGGGAGGTTAAATTAAGAGAATCATGGTTTTAAAGGATTAGGGCATTTATTTATTAAAACCGGTACAATCTGTAATCCACGTTCATATTCACAGTCTGTAAAAAGCTCAGCGGCAGAGCCCTGTGCAGCGCAGAGCTTACAGGAGGAGAGACAGACTCATGCAATTACGTAAAAAACTATGTTTATTTCAAGAAAACACTCAACTCAACAATGATCAAATGAGCACCAAAGTATATCCCTATACATCCGTTACAATATAGATGTCGCTTTGGTTCCAGTTTAAATTTCTCTCCATTTGCGTGCTGATAAAGGCAATAGTTTCATTTGTAGGCGTGAAAGACTTCCACTATGCACGAGTGGCATCGTAATGGCTTTGGTAACAAGGTTAAATATTTATTCAAATATAATAGAAGATATATATATAAAAGACAAAGACAAAATAAACAACTTACGCAGATTGCATACGAACGAACCTTCATGTAACACAAGCATTTAAAATTTACCACAAGTTAAAAATACAATTTTCTTTTAGCTTTTAAATTTACAACTACAGTCAAAATGAAAAATGTTTAATTCCACAAAGCTCTGAATTGAAAACCAGACCTTTACAGATATGCAAATTAACGTTTTTTGGCGGTAACAAAACAGTCACTGAAGGTCACCTGTCGGCCCCCGATGGTGACCGACGCCGTCGGTTCTCGTCCACTGAACACAACCAGAGTCCGTCCCTCGGTCTCGCCTTGCAGGAGGAGCCGCTCTACTGAGCCGGCTCGGCCTTGTTCTTCTTGTTCAGGACTTTGCGGAGGCTCTCGGGCATCAGGTAGGGCCTCTCGACACTGCCGTCGTTCCTCTCGAGATCCTCCACTGGAACAAGAGTCAAGAGACAGTTCAGGACCAAAAAAAGAGGCCAGTAGAACGCCAGAGACTAGAATAAAGATAATAAAGTATTTTCACAACTAGTAAACGTGAAGGACAGAGTTAATTTGGCTTGTTTCCACTTTAATGTGCATTTAGTAAACACATGCATATTTGATGAATAGTTTGAATCAGCAATGAATCCATTCAAAAGATAAATTACTCAGGTTGAGGCTCCTAAACTGTTTATTAAACCAACTCCTTTGTAAAGACGCACTGAATGAAAAAACTACACACATCGTAAAAACTTACAACAAAAGAGACTGCAGAGAAAAATAAATCACCAATATTAATATTTTTTAAACATGAATCCCTGTTTTCATGGTGTGAACAGAAATGAAAGTGCATCGATAGTGCAGAACGTAGCGCTGATTATCTCGTTGTCCTGATTGCATAAACTCTAAAACAATCAGACCTCAAAAGGTGCAAACAGACCTGCGTTACACTGTAAATTAGGCACATGGACGGCTTCAAGTTTCTATCGGCCCTTTTGGCAGTGCGAGAACCATCAAAAGGCTTCAAAGAAATGTCATAAAAGAAGTCAGTTTGCGACAGAAATGTCACAGTAAGCCATTCACATGATTGTTGAAAAAGTACCATGAGCTGACGGGAGACATTTCAAGCACCACGTCATGAAGTGAGGAAACACCTGGCTGTCAAACGGTGTAAACTAAGTCTCATCGCCTCAGGCAACAACTGGCCCCGGGAGACGAGCTTCATGTTCAAATTGACCAGTCGCTAATGGGATCCGTTACTCTGACTGCTTCGTCATTTTGATAGGCAGGATTTTATGTCGGGTATTTAGAGAGGAAGTGTTGAATAAAACAGATTGTTCACCTGTAACGAGGATTAACCGATGTGTTTTGTGAACATAACGCCATCTGGAATAATGACTTGTGTGTACACTCACTGACGTAGCGTCCAGGAAATACAGTGAACCTCTTTTAGGTAAGAACTACAGGTTGTAAGCTAGTTAGCCCAACATGCTAACGATAAACAGCTTAATCCCTCCCATGAACCGTTGCTCCTCAAGTTATTCAAACTTCTGCCGAGCAGGTTACATTTGGTTACGGTAAAAACTACCGGCCCCGATTTTCACGCAACACGGTGGACAGATCGCAGATCTGAACCCTGGTCATATACACGCGTTCTCCGAGTACTCTTTAAGTTCGTCTGTCCCAACACAAAAGTCTAAAGCATCTGGCCTCAGGTCAAGGTCGCTAAGCTGTGATTGGACGATCGCTGGTCGGGGGAGGGTTTTAAGTTTTTAGCAAATGGTCGATTAAGAAAACAAATCCGTCACATCTGGTTTTCTGCATTTTCTTGTGTGGAAACGAGAAGGCAGAAGAAAATATGCACAACTAAGCGGCGGCTAAAGGAAACACTGACTCTCAGCTTCAAGGCATGGCGCTCTGCTTCTCTACCCCAATATAACTGTGAGGAGTGAGTTCAGTGCAAGGAAGGGCAGGACAACCTTCCAGCTCCTCGCGGTCATCGTTTAAGATCTTTAACTCGAAACCGTAAAACAAAAACAGTCCTGCAGGGGTTTTGTTAAGCCCGTAAATCCACACAACTCCTCTTCTCTAAGCCGCCTCCTCCTCCCGAGGCGGCTGGCGCTTCAGCTGGACGTCTCCGTCGTCCTGTTGCCGAGCAGAAGACGCAGACGGATCCTCCGCCGCGCTCTTCCACAGAATCTCGCGGAGCGTTGAGGAAATGTAATAAGGCCTCGCGGCTGAACCGTCATTGCGCTCCAGGTCTTCACCTTGTTGTGTGCGTGTATTTGTACGTATTAATGGTTGGAAAATTAGTATTGCGTTCAAGGGGGGGGGGGGGGAAGAAATAAAAAAGGTGTTAAAGGATAAGAAGGAGGTGAGTGGTGGGATGTGAGGGAAAAGAAGGAGACAAAAAAAAAAAAGAGAAAGACAGTCAAATGGCAAGCAAGCAAAAGGCACCCACAGGCATTTTGAAAGTTAACAGTTCAACACCGAGCAGCTGCACAGTTTCAGGTCCACGCTCTGGACGCCACACACCGTTATTTTGAAGTGTGGCACACCGTAGTCATGCAATTTAAGAATTAGTGACAGCCCAACACCAGAAGCAATGGGAGACTTGAAGGGAAGAGTGTTTTCAGCTGGTAACTAATGAGCTCGTAGCGTCGCACGTATGCGAGGACTTTCTCTAAAAAAGGCAGCAGATGCTGGCTCCTTTCATGTGTGGACGACGTACGACGTACGACGTATGACTCCCCCGCCCCCCTCACCCCCTCACCCTCACCCTCTCGGAGAATATAGAAGCAAGACCGAGTCGGCTGCACTGCTACTTACAGAAACAGAGGAAGAGGGTGTCCACACACATGGCGTACACGCTGAAGAATCCATGGGCAATGAGGTAGGAGCCAACGACCACGGTCTGACGGGGACGACACACACACACACACACACAGACACACACGGGTCAGGACCGAAGGGAAAGAGTTACACTCTAATTGTGTCGTGTTTTTGACGGCACAGCGCGACAGTTGCCACTCACCAGGATGGGCACCCAGTAGTAGTGGAGGTTGGGGGCTGTATTCTCAAAGGCCTTCACTCTGCCGGAGAAGAAGAAGAAGGCAAAGATCCCTGTGGAGGAGAGGACCAGATACACTCAGAGTTAAACCCCACTGACATGCACTGTATTTACTCCAGGCAGGCCTCAAAGGGCTCCATGCTGCACACCGACTGGCTGAGAGTATGCACATTATGTTCAGATCATCTACCTGACACATCAAAAGTCTGTGGAGATCCAGTCGGACACATTGTAATTTGTTTTGTGCTCGTATGCCATTGAAATATGAAAACGCTCCGTATTTCCCCACTTATCGAATGGAAAGAAGCTCATGATGACGACATGTATAATTTATGAGTCGTAGTTCACATTGAAGTCTGCAGAAGCTCCTTCAGCGCGCGTGGTGCAGCTGAAGGAGCTCATCACGGTGACCTGAGGCTCCGTCCGTTCAGTCACCGGCATCAAAACTCAAACCCACACGCTCACATCCATACGCTTTCATATTATAACGTCTGACTGCAGACACAATATACATCAAATAAAAATATAAATTTTAAATTTCTGCTTCTATCAGTATACCTGTTGCTTGTTTATTGATCAAATCAAACATTGGATATATTTTTCTATAACTATTCTTTTTTTAAATTATTCTATGAAGAAAATAAATGAATATACATAGTCTATAAATAAATAAAAATATTTAAAGAGATATATATATATATATATATATATACACACACACACACACACACACACACACACACACACATATTATATTATACATACATACATATTATATAAAAACATACATACACACATTATACATACATACTTTCATTCATTCATTAGCAGTTTTATTTGTTTAATAAACAAGCAACAAGTAGACTGAAAGAAGCATAAAGGCAGAACAGAGCACACTTTAATATCTATTTATTGCAAACAATATTGTGTTTGCAATATTCAGCATTACATCACATGTTCCATATTGACAGCCCTATTTAATGTCATCTAAATACTGTATTTGTCGAATGAAATATTCAAGCAGGAAGAAATAAAACAGACTCACCCACGAGCCCAACAATGAGCAGTTTGCCCAAAAACAAGAGGAAGTCTGTCATTTTGTCCAAGACGGCGACCCTGAGGAGCAAAGAGGAGCTTATGATTTGTAAAAGAGACACTTTTGATTACATGAAATCAAAACTTAAACAAAACATTACACTACTCTCACGCCCTGCGTCCACTCACCTGATCATGTTCCTCATGAGGAGGAGGAAGGCGTCTTTGGCGGAGGTGCAGAAGTTTTTGCCGTACATCGCCACCTGCAGGCCAAACACACTCATTACGCTCAGGTGACAACGGATAACCACCAGTTTCCCTTTTAAATGGCGGGACGAGCGCAGCGACTGAGACCACCCACCATGATGTACGCATTCCTGTTGAGGAACTTGATGCACTTCTCCAGACACCAGAAGCAGCACTTCATGCAGCACAGCAGGAACTTGGTGAACTTATTCTGGGCTCCTGTGAACGAGACGGCGATTGACAGGTGAGTGGCGGTCCGACCGACGCTGGAGACGGGGGTTCGACCCAACGACGCAAGAGAAGCTGGCGAGTGGAGTCGGGTCTGTATTGAAAAACAGGAAGCAGCACCCGACCTTTCAGCTTGTGGTCCAGATACTCCAGAAAAACCCTGATGATCTGAATGATTGAGAGGATGAGGGATCCGAACGCCAGAGTCCCCGTGTGATACCTGAAGCACAAGGCGGGCAAATAGCTCGGTTACACTTCAGATGTCAGGCGTGAGACAAACGCATGCAGACACACACACACACACACACCTGAGAGATCTCCCCAGGGAAGAAAAGATCGGGAAGGCGGGCATGTCGTCCGGCTTGACGGCGGCCCAGTAGTACGAGGCGAAGGCGCCGGCCAGGGTCATCTGTCCCATGGCCGTGACGAAGTTGGCGCACCAGAAGAAGAGGAAGACGTTGTAGAACTGCAGGCTGATCAGGTACTTGTGGTAGGCGGTCTCTCCGCCGTAGAAGGCGAAAAGGCACTCGGACGCGGGGCAACGCGCTTTCTCGGCACTGGTGGAGTAGTTCTGGGGCACAGGTGGAGGTTATGTGGAGAGCGTGTGGGCTGAGAGATTTATCCGTCGCGCGACGGGGAAACTATTCACTCCGCGCGAGAACCGTGTTGGATCGAGCACGAGACGATGTCAGGAGGAGGGGAAGAGTCAGGGCTTGAGAAAAATATTAACACGCTGCCTGCAGGATCCAACATGCATATGAAATGAAGAATCACATAAAAACTTACTGCTGGGTCACAGGTTTTTCTCGAGTGGTCGCATTCTGTCTCATTAAAGATTTTGTAGATGGGTTCATTCGAGGTAGACAAGAAGCTGATGGGCTCCGTCAAGGACAACGAGCAGAACATGCGCTTTTTAAGTTAACCTTCAAGGCTGAATCAAAATGACTTCCCTCACAGTGTGCATATAGGAAGTGGAGGCAGTCATCGTGACGTCACCGATGGGTTTGTGGACTGCGGTTTGAAGCCTTGAGTTTGGCCGTTTGGCCGTCGCAGGTTATTTTATTTTTACATTTTTACAGTAGTGATATGAGAGACCGGAGCCAAGTACAACCAAACGCTGAGCAAGATGTTTTTAGGCGACCAAAAGTGTTACAATTTAGTGTCATGAACGGGAAAAGCACTGCAAGGGTTAAAGTCATAACAAAAGAAAACCCCGGCCAGCTCCCCAGCAACAGGATTGTCCACCTGTTGCTCTACGTTATGGAGCCGCGCGCGACCGCAAGTCAATAAACAGTGACGCCGGCTGCCAATGAGGTGAAAGGATACACAGCAGTGACGGCCCAGAAGGCGATGACGATGGCCAGGAGGAGGAACGTGAACAGAGGGTAGAAGAGGGAACTCATCACATGACCGATGGCTCTGTGAACACAGTCAGACACCATGTGACCCATCCACACAAGTCACCGTCAAAAGGTATTTAGTTTCCACTCCTCCCCTCCTCACCTGCTGGCTTCCTTGATGAGCGCGATGGCGATGAGGAGCCTCTTCCTGAGGAAGATGAGCAGGAGGATGATGATGACCTCCATGATGGCCAGGATGATCACTAAAAAAAAAGGGAGAAGGGTCGCAGAGGGAGAGGAGAGGTCACGGAGGGGGGTCTCTACTTCCTAACGGCAGAATCTGCAGTGGCGTCGCGGCGTCGCGGCGTTGCGGCGTCGCGGCATGTACTGACTGAAGGCCAGCCAGGTCTGTCTGATCTGCAGGTAGACGGTGAAGTCGGTCTGGAAGCCCAGCTCCTGGAGCGTCACGTTGGCGCCCGCCTCCCCCTTCAGGTGGGCGTACTCCATGTAGCAGTGGAAGATACCTGGACAGCGATGACGCACACGGTGTTAGACAAACAGTCAGCAGCTGGACTTTCTAAACACAACTAAACGCAAGCAGAGTGCAACAAAAAAGAAACGAGTGTGATATTAAAAAAAATGCAGTAAATATCAGGAGTGAGGCTGAAAGAATACGGTTGTTTTTTTCCCCGTGAAGTGTTTAGTTAAACTCTGAGTTTGTGAAATGTGAGTTGATGGAAAGCTTCCTTTGTGACTTACTGAGCTTACAGGAGCCGGTTCTCTGACTGAAGGTTACGCTCAAAGCTTTTACGCACTTTTCTTTTCACAGCAATCTTTGAGTTGAGCCCTTGTTCAGATGTGGAGTACGTAACGTGGCTGCTCTGTCTCTCTGTTTAAGTCTGATGGCTTTTTATTGCCATCTACTGCAGGAAATAGAAAGTACACAACCCTTCTAAACGCAGCGATGAGACACTTTGATAGCGAGGAGGAGGAGGAAGAGCTCTCTCTCTCTCTCTCTCTCGACCTCTCCCTCTCTCTCCCTCTCTCTCCCTCCCTCTCCCTCTCTCCCTCTCTCTCTCTCCCTCTCTCTCTCGACCTCTCTCTCTCGACCTCTCTCTCTCGACCTCTCTCTCTCTCTCTCGACCTCTCTCTCTCTCTCTCTCTCGACCTCTCTCTCTCTCGACCTCTCTCTCTCTCTCTCGACCTCTCTCTCTCTCTCGACCTCTCTCTCTCTCGACCTCTCTCTCTCTCGACCTCTCTCTCTCTCTCTCGACCTCTCTCTCTCTCTCTCGACCTCTCTCTCTCTCTCTCGACCTCTCTCTCTCTCTCGACCTCTCTCTCTCTCTCGACCTCTCTCTCTCTCTCGACCTCTCTCTCTCTCCCTACCTCTCTCTCCCCTCCTCCCTCTCTCGACCTCTCTCCCTCCCTCTCTCGACCTCTCTCTCCCCCCCCTCTCTCTCTCTCTCTCTCTCTCCCCCCCTCTCTCTCTCTCTCTCTCCCCCCCTCTCTCTCTCTCTCTCTCCCCCCCTCTCTCTCTCTCCCCCCCTCTCTCTCTCTCTCTCTCTCTCTCCCTACCTCTCTCTCCCCCCCCCTCTCTCTCTCTCTCTCTCCCTACCTCTCTCTCTCTCTCTACCTCCCTCCCTCCCTCCCTCCATCCATCACAACTTTAAAGCACATTGACACGTTTCCCCTCGTTCAGATCATACCCTTACGCTGCAGTATTACCTTGTTCCACACGGGCATGTATCACTACACATCTCGAGCTCTACTGGATTAAAATGGAGACCCTGCTCTTCATTCTTCCATCGCTACCGTGAGTCCTAACGTCAGAGACGCGTTTAACTTCCTGATGTGTCCAAATGTCACACTGCAACCGAGTCTCAGCAGGCTCCGAGTGTGTAGTTTGTTCACACTGGAAAAGTGCAGAAAACTAAAACTGTCAGTATAGATCTTATAAAAACACACCTGATTGTTCAGTGTGCTGTTCACCCACAATGCAATGCACAAAAGAATGCAGCTAAAAAAATAGAAAGCAAGAAGTTACTTAGTTATTTTGAGGAGAGGAAGCATTCTGCCGTCCCTTCAGTTTGCTCATTAACTCCTCGGTAGTCTGATATGTTTTGAATCATTTTCTTTTGTACAGAAGGGTAAAATGTTTAGATTTCTTCGTCGTGGTGAACACGAGGAGTCGCGTGCGTCGGCCCCGTACCGTATCCCAGCACCACGATCAACAGGGCGATCATGATCCAGACCATGATCCCGGCCAGGAAGCGCAGCAGGACGATGAAGAGCAGGCTGGTGAGCATCGCGATGATCAAACCTCTGGAGAGAGTTGATGTGTGAGGAGGGAAGGTGAGCACACACACACACACAGATGTACAAAACGTGGGCGGGTGACTTACATCAGGATCCAGTACCAGGACTGCGTGTAATCCTCGAAGATTTTCATGACCGTCTGGCGAGCCTCAATAACCACGGTGGCGTTCCTGCGGAGAGATGCCCGAGTGTTAAAGCGCCGCGGGGTTCCTCGTCGGGTTTATAAGATTGTTATTGGCAAGACACGTTTCAACACGTGGACACACACACACACACACACACACACACACACACACACACACACACACACACACACACACACACACACACACACACACACACACACACACACACACACACACACACACAGCTGTTCACAAGAGCGATGCACTCACTTGACTCCGTCCACGAGATCCTTGGCGTCCCTCATGTTTCCACTTCCATCGTCAAAGTGCGAGTTGTTTCCCACGGTCACCACGCCTCCCGCCAGGCCCAGAGCGGGGAAACACCTGCGAGTGACTGAAGGAAAGCAGAAATGGGAAATGAGGCTGCTTGATTTGATTGAAATGGTTATGGCAGAACCTCCCAGATATCCAGCAGCAGTCCAGATGTTTGCAGCAGTTTTGCCCTCACTCACATGGTCTGCTGGGGGTCAGCATGGCGGGACAGAGGCCTAAACTGAGGAGTGTGGGTATTCCCTGAAACACAGCAGACACACATGAAGGTGGACCGTCTACGTCAGCGCATGGCGGCGGCGGCGGCGGCGCGTCCGAGGAGGCGTTGAGCTCACCATCGTGTCAGACACGCCCTCCTTGCAGAAGGTCTTGTAGTAGTCAAAGTCCTTCCTGTTGGAGTAGGCCTTCACCAGCGTCATGAACTTGTCGGGGCATTTCTCCACACACATCTACAGTGGTTCAAAGAAAAAAAGGAGGAAGCTGCACTTATTCACAGGCAGGACACGGTTGCGTGGCGAGCGGCTGGGGGCGTTCACTGGAGCGGAGCAGAGGGAGGAGTTCACACCTGCGTGGTGGGACACTGGAACTCCAGCAGCACCATGGGGCTGGCGCACTTCATGATGTTGAAGTAGAACAGCACCGGCTTGTTGCTGTGAAGAGACGCAGAGCGGTCAGAGGACGAGAGCGGCGGGAGAGCCACGTCTGCGCATCCAGCGACTGAACCTCAGCTTCATTTAGGTTTTTCACAAAGCCATGGTACAAATGAGGGGAGGGGGGGGGGGGGGGATCATGGAAAAAGTGTGCGTATGAAGAAAAAACAACACAGCAGCACATTTAATGAAAATGAATCGCTCTATTCTCGAAGTGAAGAGGGGGGGGTCAAAGGAGCCGCTGGAAAAAGGTGGATAAACAGCTTATTTCCAATAAACTCTTCGCAGCAAAAGTTAAATGCAGTCTTTGCTGCTTCCTCTTCCTCGCTGCAGTATTTGCATCCGTGTTTTTATTAAAGAACGGCCGCTGACGAAGCTCTGCATATTCCTGTTGCTGAAGTTAAATGGTTAGTTAAAGGCTTTTATTTTGAAACCATGCCAACTACCACTTGAAGGTGCTCCGTATGGAGGGAGGTCCTTTGGATTTTTAATTTAATTTTAATTTTTAAGTACAGGACAACAATAACGCTGCCATAAATAGTCGGTGAATGAAGCACGGTGTGCCGCGGGTCGTTTTTAAGGTTGAGGGACGTTCGCTGCACTGAAGCTGAAACCTTCCTGCCCATCAAGTAGAATTAAGACGTTGAAAACAACTCACGCAAGCGGCGTGCCAGCCTGCCCGCAGAACTGGCCTATGCTGTCCGTGGGATAGATCACCTTCCTGGGGTCGCCCTGGGACCAGGCTGGGAGCACAGAGGGCAAAGGTCACACACACACACACCTCTATTTGCATTAGAAACACTGTTTTCCTTACCCAGTATTCCCACTGCAATATAAGCCAGTATGGCAATAACGAAGAGGATGCAGCACACGATGTCGGTGCAGCCCCTGTAGAGAGACGACAGAGCAACGTGTGAGGTGTCCACCAGAAACATTTCCCTTTGTGATAACCAGAAGCCTCGTTCCCTCTCACCTGTTCTGGATCGGGCCCTTGAAGTTCGGGTCATACTTCCTCGGCTCGCCTGGGAAAAATGAAATAAAAAAGGGCGTGTTGGCTTTGTGAATTGTGAAGGCACCGCTTGGGGACATCTCACAGGGTGCGTTCAAAATAGAGCTGCATCTTGCACTCAGGGCTTTAAACCAAAGTAAAGGGGCGGTATAAGGTTAAGATCCCTGCATCCCTCCCCCCTCTTCCTCCTCTAGTCTTCCTCTCATTCTTCTGTCAGATGACTTTCCCCTCCAGGCAGACACGCCTGGCAACACAACAAATTCCTCCCTGGTGACTAAGCGGGGCAAACCCAAGAGAAAGAGGGAGCCCACACGACCACGAGAGGGGGACCAAATTATTTATTGTGCACACTTTTTAAAACGTTAAGCAACTCCATCCAACGAACAAAGCAAAGCGCGTGGATTTGATGGACCCATGCGCATTCATTCAAGTTGAAACATTGATATCAATATGTACACCTAATCAGACTTATATTCAGACTTCTCATCTTACTGTCGCTGTTTAATCTCACACACAAACTCAGCATGTCTCCTGATAGCAGTGAGACTGAATCTGTGTGTTTCTGTCTGAAAGAACGAGCAGTTCCTTTGTTATCACATGACCCTTTCTTACAAACCGCTCTATGGGACGAGGGGAAAGGTTCCCGGTTAGGCCGAAGACGTCATGAGGGTTTCTGTTCGTGGGTCATGATGAGTATTTAAGAGGTGGTTCTTTGAGAGATCTTGGATGTGCAATTTGTCACCTTGTACCTCTGACTCTGCTCCTTCCTTGCAACGAATAAATGTTCCTGTTTACTTATTTTACTCCGAGGGGGTCGAGTGAATTTTTCTAACAAAAGCACTTTACTGTTGTGTCATTTGTCGTGTCAACTGATGCTCTGAGAGCTGTTGCAGGAGCCGGCCTCGACGGGAGTTTGCTGCTGCAGGTTACCTGAGGGCAGCGCGTCAGGAGGACAGAGGAGCGTCTCCTCAGGCAGCAGATTCATCAGCGAACATTAGCGTCACTTAGCAGGTCAGCGCTCTCCAGGGGCCGAAATAAGAAATCCATGCACCACATTAGCGATGGAGTGCAGGCGGAAAATATATACAGAAATATAAAAAAAGGGGCGGGCTGCAGCCACTGCTCCAACACAAAAGGTTATTGGGTTTATAACCAAAACAAATCCATATTTTAACTGCCTTTTTAGAGCTTTACACCCTCTTAAAGCACCGACATCGGCCGCAGCCGAGCACCGTCTGCAAGAACATGTGAAACAAGGATCCAGACACCTTGAAGCTAACACGTGGAGAACCATATTCTCCGTGGCGTCTCTGCGTGTTAATTATGCATGTCGTCCGGGAGGCTAACGCTGCATCAGGCGTTTACCAGCCCAGCTCTCACAGGAGTCACAGCTTCCTGTTAGAAAGCGCATGGGTGCTGCATTTCATGGCGCCATGTGGCTGTCGTCACTCCCAGGTGCATTGTTTCTGTGGATTAACGGAGGTCAGAGACAAGGGAGAGGTGGGCCTGGTTAAGTTTGATGTGAAGCCGCAGAAACCAGCGTGAGGCTTAATGAATCATGGATTGGTAGGAAGTTAAAGCCTGCTCCCTGTAATGATTATCCAAACAAACACACCACACACGGCGCAGTCATGTGTGTGCAAATGGAAATAAAACACACTGATAAAAGATATCCCAGCTCTCGCCCACACACACGCGCTGCCAGCAGGAGCAGCCTCTCTGCACTACACTCACACACCCATCGCTTCCCCACAGTGTTGACATGCTGATACCGACACTGTGGTTTCTCTCGACACAACGTAGACACTTTTGGTTTCAAATGGGTGGGCAGGGCAAAGGGCTAATGATTAACCAATTAACCTCGCGTCCTTTGACTTCTCAGGGATTGATACAGAATGAAAAAAAAACAAAACAGAAGAAGCTGAGAGTCGATAGAAAACTAAAAGCAAAAAGAGCAGTTTACCATTTTTTCCATAGAATTCTCCGTCCTCGGGCATGTTGGAAGTGCTCTGTGGTGGAAATGATGGAAATGTACACAGAGCCCTTTCACTTTGTCTGCTTCACTTCTTCCTCACGCTCTCTGCCGGGACGAATGAGCCAGATCGGGGGAGAAAACCCGGGTATTGTGGCGGTGGAAACCAGTCCAACCTGTCTCAGTGTATCGCTGTGAGAGCGGGCAGCCAGCCAGCGCTCCTCCTCACCGCTGACTTCCCCTGGTGTTTATCCTGAAACAACTACCTCCTTCCAATCCGGGCCCCACCTGTGCGTCTCACTTTGTCTCCTCCCACTTCCAAACGAAAGACGTTCTGTCTTTCCGTCGGCCTTTTCACTTTTGTTTTCTGCCCCGAAAGACAACCAAACAGGCAAATCGGTTGATCAACAGGAAGTGTGTGAGAGAGAGAGATAGAGCGAGAGAGAGAGAGAGAGAGAGAGAGCGAGAGAGAGAGAGGAGCTGTGGGTGTGAATGTGGAGGTGGAGACTAAAGTAAAGTACTGAGATGTTATCAGAAACATGTGTTTTTGGAGAAACTCGCTGCCCCTAGTGGTGCTTTGTGTAGCTGCAGAGGAGGAGGTCCTATTACATTCAGGGTGTTTAATGTATTTTATTGTAGTTTTTTTTTTTTACAGATATATTGATATTACTAGGCGGGAAAGAAAATCCAATACTTTTTTATATTAAATAAATGCCGTTAAATTGCCATGTGGAGCAGCTGAAATACGATCAATTCAAATCTCTTCCCCTTAAAAAGGGGTTTCTCCCATCTCGTGGGGACACGAGATAAAACACAAAGCTATTTTAATTTGTTTTCTTCTTTCGTGCACTCCACACGTTGGGCCCCTCTCTGTTCTCTACACAACAGCCAAAGCCAATCAGAGTGTGTTAGATTAATTCATAAATCTCACAAAGAGTCCACAGAGAGACTAAATCAGAGACTTTAACTTCAGCTGGAATGACTGAAGGTTTCCATCCACTGTGTTCTTGTTTCATGGCCAATGTTACTGCGCATGGGGATTCCCATCAGCCTTTGCTGCAATGTAGTTTACATAACCCAAACATTTTCTTTCAACAAGTCATACTGACTCAGAGGCCGGTAGTTTTGGGGAAATTTAATTTCTTGGAAGACTTTCTTCCATCTGTTGTCCTTTGACTGTTCAACTGTGCGGTAAGTGATGGTTTAAAGGTTTAAAGTCAACCTGCAATTAATCCTGAACCTTTTGCTTGGGCTGGCTGACAGCAGTAAGTGACAGATGGTAAAGTAAAACCAACGATTCTGTTTTCTAATGAGGCTTAAATTAATTATTGGTCATCTTTCTTTCTTTTGGTGGCAGTGACCAATTGTTATTATCTATTAAAAGCCAAACAACCTTTGAGCATTTCCTAAAGTCATTAAAGAAAATACAAATTCAATTTGCTACATGTGTAAGAGCTTTGATTTCATTATGAAATGCCACACTGTTTCATAGAGTCTTTTTCTAGAGATAAGCAATCTGTCTTCATATCGCTTTTGTTTTGAGCACAGTATCATGCATCTCGTCACCAGAGAGCTCCGTTTTCACTGAAACAAAATCAAAAGTAAAACTAGAAAACCAAAAGTGTGTTTCCTCCTCACACACTGGATGTATTTTGTTCATTGTGTTTTGTGTCCTCAACGTTCAAGAGCTTCCCCGGTTTCATTTTGTTCTGACCTCTAACCTTCCCGAGGTGAAGAGACATCCGAGGGACCCCGCTGTGACAGCAGGGTCTCTTCCAATGAAGCGCGACCTCAGGGAGGTGGAGGAGGTTTGCGTGGCCCAGTGACCCGGCAGCTGTGGGGCGCGATAGCCGCTAGCAGGGTCCACCAAGGAGACAGTGGTCCCAGGGGAAGGGGCCAAACCAAGAGACATTCACTGTCCCCTGTATGGATCGGGCAGAAAAGAGTTACAGTTGTAATCCGTAAAAATCCCCGCTGCGAGGCTGATGAAGGATTATTTTATCTTATCTTAGCACTTCCTGTCGGATAAAGGGAAACCGGGGCTCTCTTCTGGAGCCAGACCTGGAAGGGTGGCCGGGCCTTGACGTGAGTCGCTGTCCGTTGTTTTATGAAGACGACATATTGTTCACTGTAAGCGATGCAGCTCATCAAATCATGCCCCCCCCCCCCCTCTTCCTCCCGCCTGCGCTTTTGGAAGCACAATACAACCCCACCCTGCCCCTAAATGCTTAAACTTAGTTATATTTTTTTATCCACCGCCAAAGAATCATATGCGAGCAGAAAGTCTCATTTTATTGAAATAATAGGAACAATACCTATTTATTTAACGGCAGACATCGTGACTCGTCCCAGCAGGAGAAGCACAGGTGGAGCTCGTAGACTTAACGATGCCTCCGTCCCAGCAATTAACGATGTGATTTGCTCCACCTGTGTTTGATCAGGTCAGCGCGCTCCGAAGTGAGGTCCGATCGTCATAAAGCAGCAAGGATGTGAAGCGTTTCGACGTGGAAGGGGCCAAAGCAACCAACTGTGGTGTGAAGTAGCACATACTTTCTTCCTTTTTTATGTCCGTGAGGACGAAAATAAGCGGAAGTGATCGTCACATCAATCGCAGAAGGAAGCAAGAAAGTGATTCAATTTAGTTGTTCGAGGGCTATATCTAAAAGGAGTGCGATGTGATAACCAGACAGCACAGTAGGCAGACTTTAATACCTCCTCAAGGTTACTGCAGCCCTCCATGCCCATCTCCCACATCCCTTTCATTACAGAGAGGAGAGGTTGTGGAATGTGTTGGAAAGAAAGCAACACCACAATCTCTCTGTCTCTTGCACACACACATCTTCAGTGCTACACACAGTACAATGTTGTTTCATTTGACACATCTGTCTCAAAAATGTCTGTTTCGAAACAAGTCATGAAAGGTGGACATGTCCTCCAAACCGCTGGAATGTGTCACCTCTGTTCCTGTTTCTACTCTCCAGCAATTTATTTCACTCACACACAGATGACTCGCATACAGAAAGCGAAACCCAGGTCCAGTTCAATACATGTAGACTACATGAGCGCGAGGCGAACAGGAAGTCACTGTCAAGACCCCACGTATGGTCTGAGCCTGACGACAGGAGAAGACCCTTCAGGAGACATAACAGCTGGAATTCTCCACCACAAAAGAGTTTAAAGTGTTGCTTTCTTTCATGTTAATAAAGATAAATATTTCTCATCAATGAGGAGGGTCCAGAGAGATCAGGGAACAGAGCTACAGGACTGGTGGAAACTAACTAGCGAGAGAGGACAGCTCACTGGGGGTGGTCCCGCTTTGAAAATCCCAGACCTCAACAACCAGCCTCACAAGGCCCAGGACGGGGCCGTTTTGTATTTCTGGACTGAGTCCCATGACCCCGTTTGGGTATTTAGGGAATGATGAAGCGCGTTTAAGTGGAAACCGGGCGACTGCAATGACGGGCTGTTTGTTCGTAGAGAGGAGGAAAAGATCCAACACTCAAGAACTGAAATTAAAACAGAACCGGGACTAAATCTGTACATGTAGTCCACGCGAGCTTCGACGAACCGCAAGGACATTAAAGAGAGACCAGAGTAGCTCAGCATCGGGTTTCACAAACCACTCTCCTAAATATGGCTTATAATTACTAATTTGCACCAGGGCATGGCTGCCTGGCTGCCTGGAGTCCTGTCATTGAGGTTTCTTGTTTAATCTTGGCCTGAAAATGGCTCCAGCATGTGCAGCTGGTGGATCCTGCAGAAAAGCTTCTGGAGGTTTAGATTATTGTCTTCGCGTCCTTTTTTTAGCCAGTCGCCCCTCTACACCAATAAATATTAATGTGCGTTGCACTAAGGGGTTTTCTCCAGGCTGTCCTCTCAGCCCTCGAGGCTTTTCTTAAGTGAGCCGGCAAGCCGAGTCGCAAACCATCTTCTCCTCCAGGTCGAAATACGATCGTGATTGTTTTTCCTCCGCCCGCATCCTTGACAAACTCAAGTGTTCGAGTATGTGTTCTGCCTCACGGGGAGGGGTTGGTAATGTGAGTCGGTTTGGGCGGAGTGGAGGAGGATGCGTGGGCAGAGAAGGGGAGGAAAAAGGCCACATCGTAGCAGACAGACGAAGGGCCTCTGGTTGTTTCCGTTACTTTTTTTGGATGGTTATAACATCCTGCAAGAGCTAGACACGCTCAACATGCAGAATATGCACCAATTGCCCAAACTCTGTTTTCTGAAATCATTTACCTACAGAAAAACACATTGTAATTTACCCAAAACTTACGCTTTATGGCCTTTGCTTGTGAGAAACCGAGCTGTATGTTACGCTGTGTAACAACAATTATGAGAGGTATTTGGGTAAGCAGGACAGGCCGAACTAAAGGGAGACTGTTTCAAACACATTTAAAACTAGATATTATGCAGTCTAGTGTAAAACTGAGCATGACATTGCTGATTTATGACGTCAACCACGGGCATCCTCTCACGCGCTCTATACATGGAGCTCCATACCAGTCTGAGGAATGTGGCAGCAACTGGTTGTGCTGCCACACAATGCACGAGGCACTCTGGAGCCATGGCTCTCTGACTGTGACCGAAATATTCGTTTTGAAATGCATGGCGGGCAAAAGGAAACCACATAACTGTACGTATGCACGTGTATTGGACGTGCAGACAATAAGCCACAGTTTTCAGTGACGTACAAGTTCATATTTAGGTGTGTATAAGTTCAAAAGGGAAAAGCGGTCCCCGCATAACGTGAGTCACCAGCTAACTACACGTACGTTACATTGTAAATATTTCAAGTATTTTAGCAGCAAATAGAAATGAAAGCCGCTGGTGTTGTTTACAGTCGTGACGTTACTTAGCTGACGTCCAGATCGCTGTCCCCTGGACTAAGTGGAGCAAAGCGAAACAGAACTTTAAATAATTACCATATTTTTGTTTCTCCTCCAGTTCCATGATAGCGGAGTGTTTCTTCCTGCTCCAAAGGTGTCGTCGGTATTGTTTTTGTTGTTTTGAGGGGGCGGAGACTAACTACAGCATATTTCCAGTCTTAACGGTCTTGACACTTTGACCACTCCGGGAGAAAATCCGCTCCAAAATCTTCCCCTGCTTGTTAATGTTTAGAGGGAGATTTCTCAGACGGGGAGTGCTGGCCAATGAAAACGCGGGATTCCGTGATTGACGAGGGTTTCAGCCAATCGCTGAGCCGAGGCGGGAGTTTACGTTCCTGGACTGGTTTAATTATTCGCACAGTTAACTAAAACAGGCGTAGCGGTCCAATGGGCTGTAAAACCATCTAACTAGCGCCTTATTTACTTAAAAAAATATATATTTTATAAATATATATAACTAGGTCTATATCACTTGTGCTTGTCAATCAGCACTCATTCACAGCAAAAATAAATCTACATCAGCCGAGAGTGCAGCCAATCATTTAGTGGAGCGGAACTTTTATTGGCCTGATGAAAATCAAGACCACATTAATTATAAAAGCAATCTATTCATTCATTATTCAACTTACATGCCTAACTTGGCCTGGGATGACTCTGCACTCTGTGAGTCTGGGCAGCTGCTCGTCGGCTGCAGAAGAGGGAGAAAAAACACCAAATAGTCAAATTAGAAATACTACAAAGTAAAAAAAGAAATACTACGTCCTGTCACACCGTGGTGAGGGTGGTCTTGTCTTGGGTTATTGTCTCGTCATTTCCTGTTTTATTTTGAAGACCTAACTCTCCTCCCGTCTCAGGTCACTTGCTCTTCCTCTTGTGTCACCTGCCCGTCATCCCTGATTCCTGATTGTGTCCACCTGTTCCCCATGGCCCTCATGTGCTTATAGTCTGCGTCTCCCCTTTGTCCTGAGCCAAAGTGTTCGTCCTTGTCCGCACACCTAAGCATTTATCGATAGTCAAGTTTGCCAAGAGCCTTTTGCCACGCAAGTTGTTTTCTGGTTCCTCCTTCGAGAGTGTTTTTTTTTCGTTTGTTAAAGTTTTTCTAGTTTAGCTTCGATTTGTGTTTTGTAATCTGTTTTCTTCCTCCCCTTTTGGAGCGATTTTGTGTTTTAATTAGTACTGGGTAGTTGTGGAGCCTCCTGTTTAGGTGAGCCTTTTTCTTTTGTCCCGTTCAGTAGTTTGGGGTTTTCCCCTCGTTTTTGATTTTTACTCTAGCTTTTGTTATCCTCCTTCGGGAGCGATTTATGTTTTAGGATCTTCCCTGTTTTTTGTCTCTCCTTTACTGCAGAATTCCTTTATTAGGCGTTGTATCGTCCGCGAGCTGTTCTTGCCAGGACTTTGTATTTAAGTGAGATTTTCATAGCCCAATGGTTTATCACTCAAAGAGGTTCTGAAACCAATAAACTGTGCTTGTACATAACATCCTCTGAGTCCTCAATCTAGTCAAAGCCTGACACGTCCCTAGTAAAAAAAAAAAAAAATCCAAACGTTACTTCAGTGATAATACAAAGAGGTATTAAGTGCCAAATGTAACGTGCAATTTTTTTAAACGTAAAATCATGAACTATGCAGAACAGACCTTCAGATGATTATATTGATGTAATCATGGGTTGTATTGCGTTTGGGTGACATTAAAGGGGCAATCCACCAATATTTCACATCAAGTGCACTTTACTCACAGAGAGTAGCCTCATGTTAAAATTGCCAAAACAGTTGTATAACGTATTCTGTGTAAAATAAATGACGGAAAGGAAGTTTATTTTATTGAGTGCTGCAACCTTCTGCTGTTATGTCATGTTTGTACTTTTGGAAAATGGTTGCATTGAACGTTTGGATTGGCCTCCTGCAAAGGAAACTTTCAGACAACTTGTCCTTTAGTAGCTCTATTAAGCATGTGTCATGAGAGGAGCACTGCTATGAGAATTTTGCGGTCAGGACCGGAGGGAGGTCTGAACCTATTGGGAAATTGGCAGTAACTGTCACCCTTTCTCTGCCATTTTTTTTATTCTGGGAACTGAAACATGAATACAGCACAACCACACGCTCCTCCTGCCAATGAGCCAATCACAATCGCCTGCGGTTGCTGAAGTTTCCCCCTAAAGGGCAGCCATCTTCAACGATGATGGACGGCACGAGCACATCCATAATGTTTATGTCAGTCTTAATAGTGCATATGTAGCGCTGCTTGCAGACATAATACGATTTTGCTACGAGAAAGCGTAGCAAAAAATGTTCATGATTTATTCTCGCATATTGACACGCCCAGCTCGGCGTGCTTTACGTGATGACGTCGACTGTGTTGTGACGTTCGGCGAGTTCGCCATCAACCTCAGTGACGAAACGGGGAAGCCAGAAGACGGGTTGTTGTCCCACTTAACGCAGGTACAAGCTCCTCAAACAAGTGACAACGTGTTTTGTACTGCTCTTCTCAGCGCACAGCGCTCATTCAGCACATTGTTACCGAGGTCACACGGGCAGTAACTAACGTTACGTCGTTTACGAGCTAGTTAGGAGCGAGCTAGCGCTGTTAGCTCGTGGCTACAACGACTTCACTGAACACGCAGGTTCACGTGTCTAAAATATAACAAAAGTCAACCCAACTGGAACGAAAGTCATTCGTTGGTGTCAATTTAACGTGTGTGTGTAACAGGTGTGTGAGCAAAGCAGTCCGGCGCTGCGTCAGAGTGACCGACGTCCCCTGAAGGCATCAGCTGTTCGCCATGACTTTCACCGCAAGCTGCGCGCTGGACTGTTTAGTCCGTTTCTCTTCGAGTTGTCAGTTCAATTAAATGTGGATTTGTTTGTTTTTTTTCTTTTGTAGACTCCTCTTCATCATGGCATTAAGAAGCGCTGTGTGTCGTCTCTTGGTGAACCATCACAGATGTGCCATCCTCTCCGCCTCCAGAGCCCAGGGGACCGCAGCGGCTGCCCGTAAGTCAGCACCGCGGGGCCGCGTTCAGTGTGATCGGCACAGGGTGGCAGTAAAGTACATTACAGTAAAGTACAGTAAAGTACAGTACAGTACAGTCCCTTGCGTCGCATGTGGCCACTGTCTAGACTGTAATGTTTCGGTTTTAAAAGCTAAACAGCAATGTGGCTGCAGCTGATGTCTGTAAACATTATTGGCAACGTGAAGGGAGACCCACGGTAGTAACTTCCAAGCTACATTTCATTTTCAGGGAAAACAGTCGTGTATCGTTTCTTGCAGGATAATCATTTTTCTCGTTTGAACTCTCCACAGATGCCGAGAAGGTTCAGCCGAAGTCCAAAACACGTAGGTGTCAACAGCTCCTTATTTCTGAAATCTGCGTCCGAGATCATGTTTTGAATTTGAGGCTTCTCACCGGAACATTATTATTTATTTATGTATCTGCGGTTGAAAGGTTTCTGAATTGTTCCTCTTCTAAATGTCCGACAGCGAAGGTCCAGTTCAACTGGCGCGACGGCCTGGACCTGGAGAGCCTTCTGACGGAGGAGGAGGTCATGATCAGAGACTCCTTCAGGACCTACTGCCAGGAGAAGCTCATGCCTCGCATCCTTATGGCGAACAGAAATGAAGGTGCGAGACTCCTCTTTGGTTTTTTTTTGTCTCCACGCGTGAGCCAGACTCCTCAATTCAGCGCTCGATTTATTTAACGCATGTTCTCAATAAGATCGTGACGTCTTATGTAACACATGCTGCAATATCACCACTTGAAGTTGAATATAACATCACGTCACAGCTGCTTGTGTCATTTTGTTTTTTACAGTCTTCCACAGAGAAATTGTGTCAGAGATGGGAGAAATGGGGGTCCTGGGCCCGACCATCAAAGGTGAGAGGCAATCCTAAATATGGTGTGTAACCTTTGAATAATCGAAACACAGTGGAAAATAAATGTGCAATCGTCTGATTAATTGTAGCATTTTCTTTATTTTTTTATGATAAAATGTCTATTTGTACTTCTGTGACATTGGACTTTGGCCATTTGCACACTGGACCTGTGTTTTGTTTGTTTTTGTCAATGGTGAAAGCGCCCACCCTCTTGTTAAACCTGACTTTACTTTCCGTCTTCGATTCTTTAACTTGAATTTGATGCTTCACAAACGACTCCTCTGCCTGCGTTCCACATGAAGGTTACGGCTGTGCCGGCACGAGCTACGTGGCCTACGGTTTGATCGCCAGAGAAGTGGAGCGCGTGGACAGCGGCTATCGCTCCGTCATGAGCGTGCAGTCGTCGCTCGTCATGCACCCCATTTACGCCTACGGCACAGAGGAGCAGAAACAGAAGTACCTCCCCAGGCTGGGTAAGAGGAGGAACACGACGACCACATATTAATGCATTCGTCATAAAACAAACAGTGATGAGCTCTTTGGTTCACTCCCCTCGGTCTCTGCCAGCTCGCGGTGAGATTCTGGGTTGCTTTGGCTTGACGGAGCCAAACCACGGCAGCGACCCGAGCGGCATGGAAACCAGAGCCAAGTACAATCCAACCAGTCGCACCTACTCTCTCACCGGCTCCAAGACCTGGTGAGTGTCAAGGAAATGAAATGAAGTGGATTAGAAGAGATGTTTCTCGATCTGTTTGCGTCTCATTGGAGGATGAACTCTTTCAGAATTCAATTTCAAGACCTCAAGTCAAAATTTCATGTAAAACGTTTTGCCATATTGTGTTATTGCAGGGTTTGGACTTTGTTGTTTTACTCGTGACATTAACAACTCTCCGATTGAAGGAAGAAATATACAATATATGTAAAAACTTAACGACAGCACGAACAATGTCTGCGTCCAAAAATAGAGAAAACAGTGTGACGTGTCTGATGGGGAAGAGCTCATATTAGTTCATCAAACCGATCACTCGTGTGTCTGTAATAACCAGACAAAAGATGACATGGCTGCATTATGTATCTGAAGGTAATATCTGTTATTTTTACACCGGAGTACTCTGAATGAATTCTCTGTCAACAGCATGGTGACCTTAGTTTTATGGGGTTTCTCTAAACTCTCTATGATGAAGAGTTGTGGCACAGGGCTCTGTGACATGAGCTGTCCACATGGTGGAGCTCTTCACAGTTTTAGTACTGAGTGAAACCCACAGAGAAAGCACCTTTCTCCCTCTAGGGTTTACCACGGTCACATTTGATGAATCGGCAATGGTCCTTTTTGTTTTATACATTTTATAACAAGTAAATAAGGTTATTGTGCTGTGAGGCAAAATAAGAAGTATTACAGTCCAGCTGTGAAGCACTGACTGATAGATACAGACTGCATAGCTACAGATCAGACCTTTATGTTTTACTCTGTAAGACTGAGGCTGACCAGTGCTCCTCCCCGACGCTCCTCTTTGCCTCCGCCCTCAGGATCACCAACTCCCCAGAGGCGGACATCGCCGTCGTCTGGGCCAAATGCGACGACGGGAAGGTGCGCGGCTTCATCTTGGAGCGCGGCATGTCGGGCCTGACGACGCCCAAGATCGAGGGGAAGTTCTCCCTGAGAGCCTCCGCCACCGGTATGATCGTCATGGACGAGGTGGAGGTCCCCGAGGAGAACCTGCTGCCCAACGTCTCCGGCCTCGCGGTGAGTGGAGCGAGACCTTCGCTTGTGGAACATCTAATCGTTCATGTCCCAGGGTGCAGTGTGGCTCAGTGTAGCACAGTTTAAACAACACACAGCGG
This sequence comes from Clinocottus analis, assembly GCF_023055335.1. Lineage (NCBI taxonomy): Eukaryota > Metazoa > Chordata > Actinopteri > Perciformes > Cottidae > Clinocottus > Clinocottus analis. The sequence continues at coordinate 2,459,773 of NW_027175887.1, read as the reverse complement.
TCATCGCTCATCACACTCCTCTTCCTGCTGCCAGGGTCCTTTCGGCTGCTTGAACAACGCTCGCTACGGTATCGCCTGGGGCGCTCTGGGCGCCGCCGAGTTCTGTTTCCACGCCGCTCGACAGTACACACTCGACAGGTCAGACGTCTCGGTTCTCTGTGTGATGTCACATGTTATTTGGTCAGAATGATATTGTTCTAGTTCCCTTTTGGATTGTTACTTAATAGACATGTGGCTAACACGGCGCCTCGTTGTCGTCTGCACCAGAATCCAGTTTGGCGTGCCGCTGGCAAGGAACCAGCTGATGCAGAAGAAAATGGCCGACATGCTGACGGAGATCACCATCGGCCTGCAGGCCTGTCTGCAGCTGGGAAGACTAATCGATGACAAGAGGTAAAGACGACGCTATCCTCTGAGGGAGGTTTATTAGATGGGGTCTCGGCATTTGGTGTTTCGTCGTAAAAGCACATTTTGACCAGATGGTGGCGCTAGATGAAAGGTTAAAGGGAACGCCGAAGTTCTTCAAAGTCAAACCGCTCTGACTTTGAGCCGGCGTTGTTCTCCTCTCGACAGGGCGGCCCCAGACATGATCTCCATGCTGAAGAGGAACAGCTGCGGCAAAGCCCTCGACATCGCCCGGCAGGCCAGAGACATGCTGGGAGGAAACGGCATCTCCGACGAGTACCACATCATCCGCCACGTCATGAACCTGGAGGCCGTCAACACGTACGAAGGTGAGGAAGAGGAGGGAGAAGAGACATGCGCGCACACACGATAATGTATTAGTTACTCATGGAGCAGATTATCTCTGTCATGCTGATCCCGGGCCGTCTCCTCCTCCAGGTACCCATGACATCCACGCCCTCATCCTGGGCCGAGCCATCACAGGACTGCAGTCCTTCACTGTGGGCAAATAGATCCGACCTCTTCCAGCCAAACAGGAAGAAATGTAACTCGCATGTCGACTCATGAGTGCCACTCTGTATTGTGACGATGTTTGTTTTCACTCTTAGAGAATATATAAATATATAAATATATATATTTAAATATATATATATTTAAATATATATATTTAAATAAATATATATATTTAAATAAATATATATATTTATTTATTTAAATATATATATTTAAATATATATTTATTTAAATATATATATATATATATTTATTTAAATATATATATATATATATTTAAATATATATTTAAATATATATATATATATATATATATTTAAATAAATATATATATATATATTTAAATAAATATATATATATATATATTTAAATAAATAAATAAGCGCTTTATTTTGAGAGAAAGAACAAGTCAATATTTAAGTGTCTGAACTTGCGGGCTGCTGTGAGGTGTCATTCTGAAGTAGATTTATTTTTAATCTTAAAGGGCTATTTTTCTACTCTCGGTCACAACACTATCACTTCTCCGCACCTCCTCCATTGCATTGTATAGACAATTTCTTTGTATGGATGACGGTTCTGAATGAGGTCAAGTTCTAGGTTTGCTGCTTGTTAAAACAAGGAAAACTCAAAGCGTTTCTATCGGTTTAGATCGTTTGAACCCTTTTGGGCCTCAAACTGTTGTTTGAAATGAAAGTTAATTTATTTGAGCTGCTGTGTTCATATTTGATTCCCTGCATTTCCCAAACAACGGTCCTCGCCTGTTGATTCATTCAAACTTTTCCATTGAAGTCAAATTTTTTTGGCATATCTGATCGTTTTGTCTGAAATAATCCCAACTGGCACATGTGTTCTCATCATTTTGACTTAAAAATGGACGACTACCTTCAACAAAAAATGTCTTGAACTGTCATAATATTCTGTCTGGTGATTTCAACATAAAGTAATAACTGGTCACAGATTGTTTGGACTTTTCTTTAAGTTTTACGGGTTTTATTCTGCAACATTGATTAATACGTCGGGCCTCAAACTGTTTTATACAAGAAACCATCTGGGAAAGACTTGTGAACTCATTGAGACGTAGAAACGCAGCTTTGAGGCGTCCTGCAGCGGACCTGTGACGCCTGAAGCAGCTTCAGAGGCGAGAGACAAAGTGCATTTGTGAAGTACATGCTGGCATGATGGAGTGAATACTAATGTGTGTTGCTTATTTTATATTTGTAAGAGATTGAGATCACTTTGTAGAGATTTATTTTCACTTTGACATTTAAAAAAATACAACTCTAAATTGCCCATAAACCCTTTCACTTACTGCTGGTGGGATAGAGGTTAAGCTGCCTGTGGGCCTCGGGCTGTCTCCCTCGGCTTCAGACCATTATCTGGGATTTAGATGATTGTAATAAAACTGAATGACGTTGTTTCCTGAAGGCCTTCACAACGGACTGATTCCTCTCTGAATTTAACTGACTGACGAACTGTTTGGTCACCGAATCCCGACACATGCTGGGAAATGTTTGTCCAGGTAAAGCGCCGTGCAGAGTCTAGCAGAGTGTCACCCTGCTCCCCTGGTGCAACAACAGGTCCCGCCTCCAATCCCATGATGCATTTCTGCCAATTTATCACAGGAGCCGATTGCAATACTGCAGCGAAAAACAATCCCTTTCTTCCCGAATACACCGCAGTTATTAAAGAGTCTAAAACAGGTTGTAAAATGTGACAGGTTGTAATGTAACATTACAATGTGACAGGTTGTAATGTAACAATGTAACAGGTTGTAATGTAACATAGTGTAACAGGTTGTAATGTAACAGGTTGTAATGTAACATAATGTGACAGGTTGTAATGTAACAGGTTGTAATGTAACATAATGTAACAGGTTGTAATGTAACAGGTTGTAATGTAACATAATGTAACGGGTTGTAATGTAACATAATGTAACGGGTTGTAATGTAACATAATGTAACAGGTTGTAATGTAACAGGTTGTAATGTAACATAATGTAACAGGTTGTAATGCAGGGTGTCAAACTCATTTTAGTGAAGGGGCCACATGCTGCCCATTTTGATCTCAAGTGGGCCGGACCAGAAAAATCACAGCATAACGCATAAATAACAACAATGTTTCTCTGTTTAAATGATTGTTGAAGGCTTTTAGATGATAAACTCTAATTTAAGGTCTTTCAATAATTACCTAGAAGCATAAAGACCAAAAATTCAGACATCAGCCCTGTGTTTATCTGCCTGGCTGTGCAGATTCCCTCGCTTTGTGACACGTTTGTGGCGCCACTTTCATGACTTGATCCATGTTCAACGACTTCTAAAACAATAACATCAGTGCTCGCATCAATTGCGACTGTGGATCAATGGTTTGCATGTCCGTCTTATAAAGCAGAGGATCAGAGGTTTGAATCCCAGCTCTGCTAATTCTGTACTTTTAAAAAAAAGAAAAGGTTTTGTTTTGATGGAGCACACTGGAGGGCGGACTGGACCCCCTGGCGGGCCGGATGTTTGACAGCCCTGTTGTGATGTATTGTAACCCTGTTGGTTGTAAACAGTGCAGTGTTGTGTTGCGCTCGTGCCGCGTCAAGGAAACTCCCCGAACAGCTCGGCTCGGCACTAATAGCCTCTGCGTCGGAAAGAAAAGGGCTTGATGGATTTTCCTACGAGGTGATTTCTCGGTAACTTGTGGGAATTAAGGGCACGAGGACAGCGGCGCGTGACCCTTGAGTTTGAGGACACGCGGAGCCGGCGAGTCGTCCAAGTGGGCGGAGCCGACGAGTTTATACCCGCGGCGAGGGCGCGCGCTTCATTTCAGCACCAGGGACAGAGGCGGCGGGGACGAGGAGGAGGAGGAAGAAGAGGAGGACGAGGAAGAGGAGAAGCTCTGAACTTGTGGGATTCAGTTTTTTTCCTGCAGGAATTAAGAAAAGTCTCGCTCAGGGTCTGGGCTGAGTCCACTTCTGGCTGAGAGAGGAAAAAAGAAACGAGGTCTCACTCGGTTGGAAGAATACGACCCCAACCATGAACAGCAACGTTGTCACGGGCCTGAACTACACCGGTTACGGTTTCCCACCGGCCACGGAAGAGCCCCTGTACCGGCAGTACAAGCCCCCGATAAAGGACCTCATCCCGCTGCCCAAGGCCGTGGTGTACGTGCTCATGGCGGCGGCGGTGGTGGTGGGGGTCGCCTACGCCATCGTGGGACATCTCATCAAGGATCTGGCCATCGACATCACAGGTAATGGCTTCCTGTCATTTACAGTCAGATACGTGGAGAGTTTCTTTTCATCAAGTCACGTTCATTTGAGCTTAAACTGGATGTTACTCATCACTGTTCATGTATAGGAGTGGATGTTGTTACAGGGTTCATACACATATTAAACCAGTGGATTTCCATGACTTTAAACCACTTTTCCAAAACCAAACATTTCGTGAAATCTCTGTGTAAACATAAAAAAAGTGATGAAATGTATTTAAACTGAGGATTCAAAGCATACAGTAGACCTTAAATGACACAAATGAACGAGAGACAATAGTTTGATTAAAAGAATAAACATTTATATAGATGTCTGTATGTATGCTGCTTATATTTTGAGCCTCTTTCTTTTAAAAGCATATTCATTTCAAACTCAATGAAGGACATGAACACATGAATATAACACATTCACATGGCTTTTACAACACTTTTGGGATTTATTTTTTATAAGGACTTTTCTAAGGCTTGAAAATAACATTTTAAAATGACCTTTCCAGGTTTTCCTTGACTGTTTGAACACTGTATTACAAAATATTATTTTAAGTGCATTTAAGTGCAAATTGACACTGACACGTAGCGAGTGTATAGACTGAATATACAAATATATTAGTTTTTTTTTTCATATAACTTGTCAATTATCTGCAACTATTTGAGCTAACGTCCCTCCACAGTCTTCACATATTCCTGGAAGCTGCAGGTCAGATCAGGCCTTGCTACTATTTTAAGGCCTGATCTTCAAAGTAAACCAGCCTCCATGAGCCACTGACCTCGTGCCCTTTTATTATTAACCGTATTAAATGTTTCCTCATTAAGAGTGTGTGCTGGGCCCGACCGGGGATGAAGAAAAGGACCTGGCCAACAACCAGCAGCACACGGCCTCCACCCACCCGGCCCCGGTGCACCCGTTCGCCCACAACGCCTTCCACGTGTGGGACCAGGACGACGTGGTCATCCCCCTGCACCACGACGAGAGCCCCCAGCTCAGCCCCATGCTGCTGGCCGCCATCCCGTACATCCCCTCTTTCTTCCCGCACACGCACAGCCCGACCAGTCACCACTCGCTGGTCTTCTCCAGCAGCCCGTTGGCCTCAGCCCGAGACCTCAGCATCTCCAGGGAGCTCTGATGGGGGACGGGGAGAGGGAGCGGAGGAGGGAGGGGGGGGGGCATGAAACACAGGCAGATATGATGATGCGCAACCGACGAGGCCGGATAAGACATGGTCGTCCCCGGTCTCATGTTGACTTCCTTCTTACATTTGGACGCTTTCTAAGAATTACGCAACGTGACTTAAGGAGACGCTGTCACTCACACGTCAACAAGTCAAACCCCCGTGAGAAGGGGAACCCAAGGACAAAACGGTATTATCGGAGGAGGTCTCTGGACGGCATCTCGTGTTTAGGTATTTTCTTATAAAGTGTCTTATTGACGGATCTGACTGGTGGTTTTTCTGTTGCTCTTGTTTTTGCTTCACCAGTGTGTATGTCTGCTGAAAAAAAGGAGAAAAAGGCTCATCAGATCAGACTGTTTGGCGTATAGTCTTCCAGGCTGTAAACCGACCAACCAGCTGGCTGCGTCCCACGCGCCCAGAGAGTAAAATGTTTATTTTGAGACACTGAGGGATTAGATTAAGAGAAAGACTTAACGGAGTTCCAGCAATTCAACATACGCACAAAACACGACTTAATCCCGCGGCCTGTACCCGCAGGTGTCACACACACACACTCACGGATACCGGCCCGCTGTGCTTTGGTTTGTTTGGCTGCTTTTATTTCAATTATAAACAAAGCTGCAAATTGTCCGAAAATCACATTTTTAAAAAGGCAAAACTACAAAGTACAAAACAATATGGTGGCTTTTTACTAATTTTAACAAGTATCTTAGGAAAGCACTAACGTGTACTCGGCGAGCAACTATTCTTGGGAGGTTTTGACCCTTTGCAGCCGAGCTGGTCCCGGGAGCTGGTCCCGAGAGCTGGTCCCGGGAGCTGGTCCCGGGAGCTGGTCCCGGGAGCTGGTCCCGGGAGCTGGTCCCGGGAGCTGGTCCCGGGAGCTGGTCCCGGGAGCTGGTGCCGGGAGCTGGTGCCGGGAGCTGGTGCCGGGAGCTGGTCCCGGGAGCTGGTCCCGGGAGCTGGTCCCGGGAGCAAGCGAGCGCTTGGTGAGGTCACTTCGGCCTGAAATGTCTCTGAACTCCGAAAACCTCGCGGGGTGAACTGCATTCAGCAGGCGGTTATAGAATTAGATCGCAAATGATTATTTAAAAGTCAGTATAGAGGACTAGAGAAGCACATGGGGGTCAAACGCAGCTAAAACTGACTCATTTTAAAGGTATTTCCATCCCAAGACGCGTCCCACGAAGCAGCTTTCACATGTTGAACAGACTCCGGGAGACAAACATGACAGAAGGAAAGGTTAAAAGGTGTAAAGATCATCTGTAATCCCGCGTCCCTGGAATTACAAACACAGCCGCAGCTTCTTCTGCTTCACAGACACGACACAGACCTGTCAGATAATCTGCATTTGTAAATTAGCACAAATCCCCAAAAACCCTGACATTTCGAGTTAGAAATGAGTATTCGCAATCTGGCCGCTTTAGAGAAATTAAGGATTTAAAAAGGTAGATTCTAAAAGAAACTTCCTTCATGTTATGTATTGTGTTTTTGCAGATACTTGTGTATCACACGTGTAATAAAATGATCAATTTTGAGGTTTCAGACCTTGTGTCATGGAGCAGCGAGGTGAGCCATTAAAAGTGGGACAGACCTGGAGATACATACAACACACACGTCTGGTTGTACTGGTGTGTTGAAAAAGCATTTTATTGAACCTCTTTTCCTGTACACGTAGAAACTGGTCGTCCAGTAATAAGTTCATATGAAAGCTTCCTGTGTGGCGAGGAACGCGTCCTGTGACCTGTGAGAGGAGTTGTTGTGAGTCGGAAACAGACTCTTCCTGCTGCGGTCGCCTCGTCAGACCGGCTGGTTTTATCGGGTCGGTGACAGTAACCGGTGCGAGGCGTGGAAACGGGGTGTCCCGCGGGGTCGGGCGAGCCTCAGGAATCCAGCCGACACACGGGGCTGTCGTAGACCATCTGCAGGTTCACCTTGTGTCCCACCAGCTCCCGGATGTTGTTGATGCCGTATTTAATCATGGTGGGCCTGCGGGTCAGAGGAGAGCTGGTTGTGGTCACGGGACAACGCAGCTCGGACAGAGGCAAAGCAGTGTGTGTGTGTGTGTGTGTGTGTGTGTGTGTGTGTGTGTGTGTTTGTGTGTGTGACTACCCCATTCGGAGAATGAACCTAAATGTGTTAAAGTGGGTCAGACAGAGAGGAGCTGGACCTCACAGCTTTAATCCCTAAATGGAAAGAGATTAGCAACACGGTATACAATGGCACAGATGTGCTCCCGGTTCCATCCCAGACACCAACCTGACCAAATAAACAAGGTCAGAGCGGCTGAGGAGCTGGAACAGAGTGTGTGTCTCTGTGTGTCTCTGTGTGTCTCTGTGTGTCTCTGTGTGTCTCTGTGTGTCTCTGTGTGTCTCTGTGTGTCTCTGTGTGTCTCTGTGTGTCTCTGTGTGTCTGTCTCTGTGTGTGTACCTCTCCAGAGACAGCCCCCAGGCGATTACAGACACGTCCTCAGGAAGGCCCATGGGCAGCAGCATCTCCGGTCTGAAGACCCCGGAGTTCCCCAGCTCCACCCACTTCTTGAGTCCTGCGTGACCGAGTGACAGGTCGCACTCAAATGAATGATTAATTGTTATAGCCACCAGAAACAGAACTGTCCTGTAAAAAGAAGGTTTTCGGGCTTTTAACAGATAGAAAGGTTGTAACACTGTATTTGTATGTGCCCTTACGTTTGTCTATTATGATTTAAATCAATACAACATATTAGTAGCAGTAGTATTGGTAGTAGTAGCAGCCACTGTGACCTTGTGATCTGCTAAGCTAGTTAGCATTAGCAGGGGTTTAGTCGGGGGCTTTCCCTCAGTCGTGGTGGGATTTAGCCTCCGTGTAACTCAGTTGTGGAGTAACAGCTAACTGTTTTCTCCAGGCCGGCTTTCACTTGGGACATTTAAAGGTTTCATGTTTGAACTCGTCGTGACGGCCGTTTGCCTTCGTGGAGCAGAAAACCTTGAAATGTTTCATTAAAAAAACTACATTGGGCATTTTTACTGCCATTTCTAACATCAGCGTACATCATGAAAATGTAAAACCATTTTAAAAAAACATACATTTGATGAATCCCGTCTTTGTTTCATGCATGCGTTCTAAACTTAAAACATAAGAACCAATAAATGCATTTAGGTGGGGTTCACAGGCGCTCTCTTTCTTTTCTCCCCAGCCGGTCATATAAACATATGACATTTATTTTATGATATTTATTTGGCGAAAGCGATTTGGGCATATTGTGAACCCGCAATAAAGAGTCTGGGACACGCTGCGCTTTACCTTCATGGTAGCTGAACACCTCCATGCTGGGCTCCGTGTACGGGTTGTAGGCAGGCTTGAAGCGTAGTTTGGTAATGCCTCGAAAGGAAACCAGGAAGTTAATGTTAGTGTGGCGTGGAAAGAGAGAAATGCAGACAGCAATCAGCATTTCATGTCTTCAACGCAGTAATACTAATGAGATGACAACACTATTAATCCCCTCAGGGAAAACTCAACAAGTTCACAGCAGACAAGAAACACTTTACAAAAGGAACAAATAACACCAGAAAATGCCAAATGAAACATGAGCGACATCAGGAAGATACTAAATATAAAAACTAAAGGTGTTCATTAAAAACAGTCTCAATGCTGCTGGAACAAAAGCCCTTCTGAGAGGTTCAGTAGAAGACTTTGACATGCTGATTCGCTCTCTGAGTGAACCTGCAGTGCAGCGTATTTCCTCCTCACCTAGTTTGGTGAAGAACTCGTGCAGGATGCCCATGAGGTCGCCCAGCGTGAGCCCGTAGTCGGCCACCACGCCCTCGACCTGGTGGAACTCGGCCAGGTGGGTGGCGTCCAGCGTCTCGTTCCTGAACACGCGGTCGATGGAGAAATACTTGACGGGGGTGAACTTCTCCTGGAGGGAGACGAGACGAGCAGAGCGCCACGTGGCGTGCATACGACATTGAGAAGGGGATGAAACTGTTGAGGTTTGATTATTGTGCAACAAACAGATTATATGGTAATTAATGGTGCACGGAGGATGCGTTGGGGAGAGACGCTGCTCTGTCTTCAGGAGGTTTCCCTTGAATAACCTTTTCTTCAGGACGTGGTTCAAGATTTCAATCCTATTAGCTTCTATTCTGGGGACTTGCCGAGCCGTGTTGGTGAAGCGTTTGTGTGCAAACAGCCGGGATCATCTTTTCCTGGCGTGCGACTCACCTGCTGCGCCAGTTTGTACAGCATGCGCGCGCTGACTGCCGTGGTGTGAGTGCGCAGGATGTTCTTCTGAGCCTCCTCGATCTTCCAGTCGTACTTGTACCTGAAAGACAGCAGCGGATTAGACGGCAGTCGCGTGTGTTGGAAGCCGAGCGGGAAACAATAATAATAATAATAATAATGAATGAGAATCCGCAGCGTGTTAGATGTCCGATCAGTGTTGATGGTAAACGTAGTCGACTGAGGACATGAAGTCCTTTATGCGTGTGCTGGGGGGACGCCCTAGTGTCAGAAGCCTGTGTGCAATGCATCATGGTACATGTAGGCCCCGCGGGTAAGGACTGCAGCGGACCATGAAAACTCACCGTTCAGACTGCATCACTGGTTCGAGCCTCAAGTCGGATCAACAGAGGGAAATGTTTCAAATATCAACTGCAGATCATCCATGACCCATAAGTCAGTGCGAACCAGCTTCCAAATGTGTTATTATACTTCGTTAAAGTTATTTGTGAACCATACAATTCAAATGATTGATAAGGAGATAAAAGATGATATTTCTGTTGAAACATTTGTAGTTTTATTGATGTATAAAAAGCTGCTTAAAGCTAATGTTGGGGAATTAAACAGCCTGTAATTTAATTGCTGTTAAAATATCCTGTTAAAACAACTGGATTTATTCACCAAAACCATGACATTTAAACACATCATGATACAGTTTACACTTATTTACTTTACTGCATCATAACTTAATAAATAAGCTCTCCTGCTGCTTTCATCACAGACGCGTCGCTCACACTGGAACATTGCCGTGGATCGATGAGCAGGAAGCTTGACGCTGATCCCCTAAACGCACATCTTCCAAAGTATCGGGCCGATAACGATCGACGGTAAAAGCGCATTTCACACTTTGATGGTTTAACTGTGGGATCATCAACCCCGGTCCGCTAACCGCCAGCAAGCCTCCTCGCTCGGTGCACACTGAGGAATGCATCGCTTCCCTCGACTACACTTACCATCAACCCACCGGACATCCACATGAAAAAAGGTGGCGACTCTTCCCTTTTGAAAACATTTACATTTGACTTAATGGCCGTCTCACCCTTGCGAGCCGTAGCCGCCCTCCGAGTGGACCTTCTTCACTCTCTCCAGGTAGGCCTGTGGGAACTCGTGTGCGAGCTCCGGGTCTGGAAAAATAAGAACACGTTTGTTTGTGAATGATCATCGGGAGCGAGTTGGGACGCGGCCGGAGAGCGACAGGACGAACAACAAGACGCCTCACCGGACAGGAAGAAGGTGTCGTGCTGGTCTCTGGCCGGGTGCTGCTGCGGCTGGAACAGGGAGTCGAAGTTCCAGAACGAGCTCTCGATGAAGTTGTTGGTCGGCATCTCCGTGAAGCTACGGGAAGCAGCGAGTTCATTTTGCGTTCGGCCTTTTTCACGTGTGTGTTTTTTGAAGTGCGGTTATACGCAGCCGCTCGCTCACCCCATCTCCAGGAAGATCTGCCTGAACTGTGTCCGCACCTTCATCAGCGGGTGCATGTGGCCGCAGTCGGGGGCCACGCCCATGGCCTCGAAGTTGTAGGGCTTAAAGGTCTTGTCCTTCCAGCTGCCGCTGCAACGCAACACGAGCGAGACGAAAGCCGTGAGGGGCGGAGTCTGGAAAGCTTTGGCTGTTCCTCCTCACTTCTTCATCGTCAGTAGGCTTTTATTGTTAGTACGTACAACTTGTTTGAGCATTTTTTTATTCATTCATCCGCAGCTCAGAGCGTCAGTCAGCGCAGAGAAGTGAAAGCAGCGTCACGTTGAAATATTTCTGCATGGGAACGAGGAACATCTGGGTGCTGCTTTTAGCTAAATGCTCTCTATGATTTGATTTCCTGCCAACCTTTTAATTCCACTCGCATAATAAACGTCTCAGCATGAAAACATAAGCTGTATGAGCAGAGCCAATATTTATTTATTCTTATTTTCTAATTCAACACATGTTACAGACACAGTGACTATTTAAGGTTTCAGTTAAGTTTCACTCAACATGCATTGAGACAGTCAAAAGCAACAATGAGTTTGCGTGACTATATGATGTTTAAAGGGAGCCGTGTAACCCGTCTGCTCACCCCTCCATGTCTCAGGAGAACTACGGCGGCCTTCAGGAAGCGTAAAAAACATTCAGGACTCTCTCAAGACTCCGTGTTTGGTTTGTCTGTTTAGTATTTAACACCGGAAGGGAAAACGATAAATGTTTCTCCGTTGACTTTGCGTCAGTGTGAAGGAGACTTCCAGACAGACTAATGGCCGCCTGCTGAGACGCACTAACAACAGAATAAAGAGTTTTTTTATAAGCTGCCAATGTTATGTCGATTCTTTGAGTCACGATCATTTTGTCCAGCCCAGCCTTTAGCACAGAGTCCATGTCTTTGAACTTGTCCCCTTTTTATGGGCGGAGCTTCCTCTGCGTCCGAGTCCCTGCACACTCCGTCACTGACAGACGGAGGAGGGCAGACGGGACGCGCGCACGTCATGTTGAGATTTTTGGAAATTGAAAACTAAACCGTACTCACTTGGCAATCATCTCGGGAGTGAGCTCCGTCTCCTGCTTGGTGACGGTGGTGCTGAAGGAGCTGCCCTTCGTGATCCAGTACGACTTCACCGTCCTAACCGCAAAAGAAAATGTGTTTTTGGGGTTGTTTTTTTCTCCTCAGTGGTCTGCTTGCTTTTCTGAAGAAAATGCACCTTTGGTGTCAATCCAGAGGACAGTTCAGCTGGTTTTACACCAAACGCATTCACACATTTTGGGATCTTGACTTGCTGCTCTTCAGAAGTACAGAGGACTCACAGTCTCTGATGTTTGAATGTTTAGAAAATTGGCAACAAACGGATTCAAACTGCAAAGTTTTGTTTTCTTACAAAAATATAATTATGACGTACTTTATGTGATCATTTATTTGGCAAATTCTTTCTTGATCAACTCATTTATAACTTGCCTATAAAACTGTGAAAAATGCCCACATCCCAGCCAAGATGCCATCCTCTATGACAGACAGGATAGGATCTTAACCTTGAACACAGAGCCACCACAAACCTTCTACCGCCTCCTACTGGTGGACCAAAGCATCACAAAAATCTGAGGACTTACAGCTCAGACAGCAGTTTTCTCTTCTTCAGCTCGTTCTTCTCTTTCTCTTCCAGCTGAGAGGAGTTCCCTTTTTGAACCAGAAGCAGCTTATCTCTGACCTGGTCCTCTATGCTCTCCATCTGAGAGAGAGAGAGGGGGGTGTCGACACATGACCACACGATCACACACTTTACTCAGCAGCCACGGCTCACAAAGCAGCCCGTGATAATGAAGAGTCAAAGATCAACTTGCCGCCTACCGTCCTGAATATCCTCGGGCCGCCCTCGTGAGCCTTGTCCACTCGGATCCACTTGTTGGACATGGCCTTGCTGAAGCCGATCTTCCCGAAGGACAGTTTCTGCACGGAGGGGACAAAACAATGTCTTCGGAAATATCCAAAAAGAGTAACTGGCTTTTGCCCTCATATTTTTTTGCATAGTTTCCGCGAGAGACCTTTTAATCCCAGTCTCAGATGACTACTTTCTAAAGTTACATGCAGGATAAATAGGCAAAGTAAACAGAGAACATCGTCGTCTACAGTAAAACTTCCTTTCATAAAGTGTCCCTCATTGGTCTGTTGCCATCTGGATAAAACAATAATATTATCATATCGTTAAAAAAAAAAAAAATGCTGTTAGGCAAATGTTTCCACTTTTCCTTCATTATTTCATCTCTTTGTCTCCATGCTATATAGTCTTGTACTTTCTGAAGAACAATGGGAGCAGGAAAGAACAATGGAGGAGAAAGATAGGATTTCAATTAAAGTAGTAATGATATGTTATAACTATAATTGTGTACTTTAGTGTGGACTATTAGACTGTTTATCATCATTAAATTTCCCCTTATAGACAAAAAAAATGTTTTAATTTAAATTTATACATCGCAAATATATACAACAGTCAGTGTGGCCTCCTTTCACAATTCAGAGTCATTACATTTTGCCTGTAAAATGCCAGAAAAATGTGTATATACTAAGATATACTGAGGTAAACTATTCCAATGTCCAAAGTAGCAAGATACTTAGTTAACTATGACAAACAGTTGTCACGTAACTCGCGTTGGGTTCCTGCTGCCTTCACACCACAAACCACACCGGCCGCCGGTGACTCACCATGAGGTCGCTCTGCGCCAGACCCTCCGGCGGGATGGAGCTGAAGACCCGGGCTTCGTGGCTGCCCTGCTCGGCTATCTCCGTGCCCTCACCCGACAGCTCCCAGTGCTTAGAGGAGCGCAGCTCGGCCGATATCATCTGAAGCAGCGGGGAACAGACATGTCAGCTCAGGGGGAGTGAGACGTCAAAGTGTCGATATTATATCTGCTAACTGGCTAACTTAAAGGTGTTTTAATTCACTGCGTGTCACACAATGCTGAGCGCATTCAACTTGTCGTCTATTTAAACTTGGACGTTATTGCGTCAGTCGCGCTAAATGCCCAATGTTGACGCCGACGGTTGGACTTCCGCCGCCGCTCAAAGCCCCGGAAAACTCACGTCGCCGAGGGCCTGCAGGCTCTTCACGGCCCCGACGAGGACCTGGTGGTCCACCCCGAGGCTGCTGGCCGCTTCGAGGCTGTCCACGCCGTCGTCCGCCTTCTCAATCCGCCGTAGGAGCGTCTCCACCACACCGGTATCCGCCATGCTGGAGCCCTGCGAAGCCCTAAGAGAGACCGGATGCGACGTCACGTAAACCAAGGCCGAACGTATTGGGAGTCGCGAGACGTCAGGAAGTGGGAATGGTGTACCGTAAATACTGTAGTTCATGTGTACCGTAAATACTGTAGTTCATGTGTACCGTAAAAACTGTAGTTCATGTGTACCGTAAATACTGTAGTTCATGTGCACCGTAAATACTGTAGTTCATGTGTACCGTAATTACTGTAGTTCATGTGTACCGTAAATACTGTAGTTCATGTGTACCGTAAATACTGTAGTTCGTTTGTTTTTGTGGTGCGCTTTTAGATGTTCATTTGATATGAATTTTATGACAATTAAATACGCGTCTCCAATTTCTGATATTAAACTATAGCACAATAATTCATTCATAAATGAAATTTCAAGGGTAAAACCCTAAACAAAGCTCAACTACCACACTTTGTTTTATTCATTTAATTTCTAAATATAAACCTTTGAGATGTTTTTATGAAATTTAAGTATTCCCTCCTTTAACAGTGGCCCATCACAACTATCTGTGATGTCAAATTATTTTCCTTAAACTATCCAAATAATTTACATTGTTTTATTAACCTGTTTAAGGTTCTCCGCCATTAATAAGAGCAAGTTTTGGGTTGCCAGGTTGTGAAAACTCTAGCTGTTAAGCACTGAATAGTAAGTCATTCAAAGTTAATCTTCATAATTCATTTCCAACTTTAAATTAAAAAGTATCAATTGTAGAAACTGGATACTTTAAGTCAAAAGCTTAATAAAGGCCTCTGTTTAAAATAAAAATCATTTATTAATACAAACACTTTGTTATACATTAACAGGAACAAATCCAACCCAATGAGAAAGCTACATTGAGCAGAAATGTGAACTCAGAATGTAAGTGTATTTTCCGGTAAACTCCAAAAAACATTAAAATAACTACATCACATTAGGTAAATTACAAAATGAGCCAAAAATACAAGCAATGCAGAAAAATAAGCTAATTGGAGTCTATTGAAACATTACAAAAGAAAGGAATACAACAAGCTTTATAGTTTGAAAAAACTGCAAAGATTTGACTAGTTTAACAGAAGAAAAGAAAACGGCCTGCGCTACACAGCTCTTCAAAATAAAAATAAAAGCAAGTCAAAGACAGTGGGAAACTTGTGGAATTAGCCTTCCTTATTTAGTGATGAAGATGACTGGTAGCATAGATTAAAAAACAAAATAAAAAATAACCTAAAAACACAAGACTAAGCACTGACCAGACCACTGAAACAAACCACTAAATTCAACCGAAACCCCCACTCTTAAAAAGTCCAGACAACTCCGTTTGTGCCCACATGTGCCACATAAAAACTCAAAAGCACAGAAGAAGCAAAACACGGAAAAGGCAGAGAGCACAGGCAGTCGCTTTCTTTGGAGAAGGCTCTGAAGACACCGCTGCGGAGCGCTTGGTGCCGATGGTTCACAGGCGGAGTGGTTAGAGTTTATCTGTACTGGTAGTTCATGCTGCCGTCGTCCCTGCCGTAGCCCAGTGGGTTGTGGTACTGAGAGTGGTTGGTGCCAAAGCCCTGGTTGTTGTTGCCACCGCCGCCTCCCACTCCTTGCGAGTTGTAATTGGACTGGTTGTTGAAACCTACAAGAAAGGTTTTGGTAGTTAGTGGATCGATTTCCCCCAAAAATTCCCGAATAGACATAGCAACACGTTTTGGCTTGAAACCGATGGAAAAACTGCAATTATATTTCTGGCCACTTGAAGGCGACGTAAACTAACGCAGAACACATGATACAACACCAAAAGAAGTGAAGATAGAATAATTTAGGATGTAGAGGTGTACCGAGAAAAATGGTGTAACAATGAGGTGTGTGTGTGCTTTAAGTGTTTGTGTCAGTGTCGTCGCAAATAATCCCGTCACTCACCATCATAACTGTAGTCCTGGCTGCCTCCGGCCCCGCCCGTCACCTGGCTCGGATAGGCGGTGCTGTACGAGTATCCATCCGTCGCCCCCTGGTTCTGGTTGAAAGTCTTCTTCCCCGGCCCGTAGCCGTACTGGTTGTAGGCGCCCTGCCCCGGGGGGTTGATGGGCTGGTACCCGCCTGGTATCCCACTGTTCGCCCCTGGGGGACCCGTGAAGGGCGCCTTCCCTCCCTTGTTCATGGGAGGTTTCTTTTTGGTGTTCTTCGCGGCAGACGTGGCGCCGTAGGCTCCGTCGTTCTGGTAGTAGGAGCCGTAGGAGCCCTGAGCCGATCCTGGCGCCGGGCTGACCGGGGGGCCGCCGGTCGGGGCGTTCGATGCCCCGGCTCCTCCGTTTGTGCCACCGTTGTTGTAGTAATCTGGGAGGCAACAGCACGGCACAAATCTTAAAAACGGGCACGACCTGGTTGTACTTTAAAAAGATGCTGCTTGCATACACTTTGGAATTAATTCAGACCCTGGAGTAACAGTGATGAATGGTGACGTAACATTTATTTTAAAAAAACAACGACTAAAAACATAAAACATTCCTTCCCAAACATTCCAAAACTCAGCAAGTCCGTGTGTGCAAACTTTGTGGAAACAGCCTCAGTTCATCAATAACGCTGTTACAGGTGGGATACTGCGACTACACACACGGCCAAAGTTAGACAAGCATGCATTCAGTGTAGCGTGGACTTAACAGTGTTGCCGATATGACACCGAGACGGCAGATTCTACATAAAACATGAGCATAAAAACACAACAAAAACAGACAGCTCAATCGCGTTTGGAAGTGACAGAATATTAAAATGAAATAAAAACACGTTAAGATTCCTTTCAGTATTCTCATCGAAGTAAACAGTTTGGAGGAAGAGCGAGCGAGCGAGAGAGAGAGAGAGGACAGGCGATCGCAGTCTTGACAATAATCCAAAAGGCAGTATGTTGTCCAGCTCCAACAGGCCTTCACTTAATCCTGATCCAAACAAACGGATACCAATCCCTTTGGCCGGTCCGACACATGGAGGCAATCCACAATAAATCAGCCCTGGTTTTATATTTGGGTGGGGGAGGAGGGAGGGGGCTCCAGGCGGTCAGGTACATCCACAGTAGGTGACTTTAGTCTACACGCATGCAGTGGCAGATCGTCTCCCCCGAGGTGTCAGGACGTGACAAGTGGAGAGGCACCACAGGGGGAGGGGGGGCTTGGGTTCACTTTAATCCCAGGGTTGCGGACTTGACGGTGAAGAGTTCTGTTTTTGTGTGTGTGTTTTCCTTTCTACAGGACCGTTTTTTGATTTTTATAAGACTGGGGAAGATCTATGTTGCAAACTCGTGGTAGCCATAGCAGTCTGAGACAAAGTCACCTAAAGAGTGAGACAGGGCAGAGAAGGGGGAAAAAATATATCAAAATTAGGTTTGTTTATTTGGAAGGTTTTTAATTTATTTTTTTTTCCTGCCATGAAATGGGCAGGCTTGTGAATAATTTGGTCAGATTGAGTTCAAACTGAGGTATTTAGTTGTTTTTTTTTAGATTTCTCTGCTCCTGTCACGCTCAGGTAGGTCAGTCCTCAGAACGGGCTGCCAGGGGGAAGAAAAGGGGTCTCATAGGAGGGGAGGAGGGGCAGGGAGGGGCTTGTCAAAAAACAGATACAATCCTGTGGCTTAAAGCAGAGAAATGTAAAATCATTGAACTGGGAATGTCCCAACATGGTTTATCATTATGTGGTGTCGTTTGCACTGGAGCCGTCTTCTCCAATAGGCTGTAAGTAACACTTGTCCAGTCCTGGACGGATGCACCACCCCACACCCACCACCCAAAGACACAACATCCATTTCTTACATGAAAGCTTAACTGCAGCCCAGACAACGAGCAAACATCCAGTCGAACCCGATTATCATAATGAATACTCACTGTATCCGGAGACAGCGTTGTTCCCATAGCCGTACGTTCCAAAGCCACCTGGCCGGATGAAACTCAGTTTAATATGCTGATTTCAAACCCCATCAATAATAATAATAGTAATAATAGTAATAATAATAGTGTCTCTTGGTGTTTTCCTAGAACAAAGGAGTACGTGTGCGGCAGTGAAAGGTTGTTACCTCCTTGGCTGTAGCCTCCTCCGTTATTGAAGCCCCTGTTGCCTCGCCCTCGCCCTCGTCCTCCTCTTCCTCGGCCTCTGGGCGAAGCAGCTTCTCCGCCCACGGACGCTCCCATCATGTTGAAGCCGGTGGCGTGCTGACGGGGACACAAACATTTTATTCGTACCCCCCTTTTTACATAATCTAATGAATAAAAATCAACGCTGAACAGCAAGTTAAACAGCAATTTCCCCTCTGATGACCGTAATTTAACCCGGTGAAGCCGAGCTCGTTAAACCTTTTGACAGAAAAACCCTTTGGGCAATTGGTCTATTTTTTGTTGACTGTTTTTAGCATTTATCGCAATTTTTATACCATGTCTAGTGGCCAGGAATATTACACTGTGTCCATTTACAATGTCTTTACAACTGACTGTATAGTTATTAAAGTTATTAAAGTTTACTTTCCCCGACTGCATCATATTGGACAGGAGAGTTTCTTACCATCGGTGGTCCTTTTTTCTTTTTTGCGGCCTCGGCCACGGAGCCCTCGGGGAAGAGCCGCTCCAGAGCGGCCAGGGCGGCGTAGGCCTTGGCCACCTTCTTGTTGGAGCCCGTCCCCTGAAACTTCTGGCCGTCGATCTCCACCTCCATGACGAAGCGCTTGTCGTGGCTGCCGCCGGTCTCCGAGATGAGCTCGTACTTCAGGCCGCGGCGCTTCTCGTTGAGCTCCATCACGGGGTTCTTGCCGTGCTTCGTCAGGATCGGTCCCTGTTGGCGAGCGTTCTGACAGACACAGAAACATGGTCAGTCAAGAAAATTAAAACGGGGCAGCCCAAAAATTGCCTCACACGATCGTCACTCGCCGACACACTGGGGGGGGGAGGAGCTTCTGTACCTCTGCGGTGTCCGCGGCGTCGGCATTGGCTGCTCCCGTGGCGGCAGCGGGGGCTTCGATGGGCGTTATGACCGGCTTCAATTCCTCCACAGCGACCACCACCACCGGCTCCTCTACTTTCACCGTCTCGGCGGCCTTTAGTTCCACTCCTGTGGGCAGGCCCATGTCCTGCAGCACCTGCAATCACACACACCGATTGTAGTAAAACATAAACAAAAAAACTCAAGTATAGGGGGAAAAACGGACAAATGCTGTTGTTTATGCTGCGCTCACCTTTACGGCTACGTGCAGCTTGGCAGTGCGTTTGGACGGACCAGAAGCCTCAAAGGTCTTGCCGTCCACCTCTACGGCCATAGTGAAGACCGGGACGTGGATGGGGCCGGTCTGAGAGAGCAGCTTGTACTGGAGACCCGGCTTCAGCTGGTTGAGCCTCATCAGAGCGTTCATGGCCTGGGGAGGCTCAGCCTTCTCCTCTGGAGCTGGTCCAGCATTACAAACAGGAAGAAACATTACTTTTTCATCAATGGGTAGATTCATACTTTTAACTTTACGTTCTAAATTTAAAGAGGTGACATTTTCAAATTGGTCATCATCTCTGAAAGCAAATGGTTTTCAATTAACGATTAATCCGTTCTCAACCTTCTGTTATCGAGGACGATACAAGGTTCATTCTGACGGAGGAATGAGTGCTTTCAGTAGGTTTCAACAAATACAGCGAACGAGCGCTTACATTTCTTCTGCAGCTTTTTCTTCTTCTTGTTTGGACTCTTGTCATCAATTCCCTCCTCTTCCTCGATGGGCCTTTTCATTGGTGGGGCGTACGCCGTGCTGGGTGGGATTTGCACTGCGTCGTACACACAAATAAAGCCATAAGAAGATGCAGGGCACCTGGTCGCGTTGCATCTATGCGGTGAATCTAAAAGCTAAATGACCAACCATCAGGATTGTTTGAGTCTCAGAGGTGAGCCAGCCCGGTTTACCTGTGTAATCAATAGGAGTCTCGCTACGGGGTTTCTTGGGCATCTTTGAAGGGAGGGGATCCATCCCAAGCACTTTGTGAAGCTGTCCAAAAGCCGACAGCCTTAAGGCATGCTGAAGACACAAGAGACTCATGTCAGCAACACGTTCACTAAACTGGAATAAATATGCACACGGGACCTCGTTTCACTCACTTGTGCGCTCGCTGTGATGTCTTCTCTCTGCTGGTGGTCCAAGTGGCCGATGGCATCTGTGGCCTCCTTCTCGCACGGATCAGAGATCCCGGCACCATCTATAGGAAGTGGACACGTGGGGGAACACTTAGAACTGGGAGGGGAAAATACAAATAAAATACTGCGAATGAAACTGAATGGAAAGAAGACACCTCACGTACATATACCTGCCATTAGGATGCCTGAAGCCAGACACTCCAGAACTCTCCGCAGAGCTTCCCCTGCCCCCATGGGCCGGTTCCCGGTGCCGATGGCTTTCTCACAGATCAGCTCCAGTGGCTGCAGAGCGAGAGAGAGAGCGAGAGAGAGAGAGAGCGAGAGAGAGAGAGGCTCGACGTTTGAGAATCAGACTCCGTTCATTTGCCAGGAATGTTTTCACAAATGAGGAATTTTCCTTGGCAGAAGGCGCAACATTAGACACGAGACGTTAGACAAGAGGAACGACTGTATTCAATTAAGTATGAGGTGAGAATAAAGCGCTCAGACAACAAATAACGTTAAAGTGTGTGCTAAAGTGTCGTGTGTGATTAAATAAGTGTAGGGGAGTGACCAGTAAGCGGAAGAAATAGTCCTGGGGGCGACCGGGTCAGTCAGTGGGGGCCGGCGCTCTATTGATGAGCACGACTGCAGACGGGAAAAAAGGGTGCACTTATTAAGCTTGGCCACTAACGGAGAGAGATGGGATGTCAGCAGATTAACAACTAGGATGTAGCAGCGTAAAACAATCATAACCATCTGATAATATAATAATGAGCGCTTCAGGGTTTTGGGGCAGGCAAGTCAGTTTGAGAAGCCACGTTCTCCTGCGCGTCATGAAGACTTTGCTGCATTGAGGCTGTGGAGAGGAGGCGCTCGCTCACCCAGCCACGGAGCGGGGCCCACGTGGGGACGCGGGCGCAGAGGTCCCGCAGGATCCGGATGACGATGACGCAGGAGCGCAGCCCGTTGGCTCTGGCCTGAGGACACAAGCAGGGAGGGGCACGGGGAGGACACGCAGGCCTTAGTCGACGAGGACGACCGCATGAGGCACAAAGCACCACAAATGGCAAAATCAATTAAAGTAAAGTGTGTATTAAAACGGAAGCCATACAGACTACAACAGCTTAGCTTTGTCATTATGGAAATGTTGAGTGACAGAATAATGTCTGGAGGCCCCTAAAATATGATCGGTCGACAGCGGTCGTGATCTGGTGCCGGGATCAGACGCAACATGCTCATACATTAACGTTCAGGAAGGAAAGTGTGAATAAAGCCACCTCAAACTTAATGCTAGCTTTAATGTGCAACAAAGAAATCAAATTTTGTGTGTGCCGTCATTTAAAAAAAAAGGCAGTGGTGAAGTCAGTGGTAGCTACAAAACAAAACAAAAAAAAACCTCAAGGTGCAATATTCCCGTTGATTTTGTGGCACACAGTGACAGAAAAGCCAGAGAGCAGGAAGTGTTGAGAACACATACTCTACAGAAGCTGCAGAGATGGAGCGCTGATTGTTACAGAGTGAGAGACAGAAGATGACGAGCCACAGAGCTAGAATGAGTCATCAACACGGCCCACTACAGGAAAAATGATGTGTTTTTCTCCTCAAAACTACAGAATGAGGCCACGGGGCTCTACGAGCAGCTTATAGAAATGTGAAAACAACAACAGCTCACTCACACCAACACTGACAAGAAATATTGCACCTGAATACAGGGAGCATTAGTCCCAGATTATTGTTGTTGATTGAGTAAAGCAGCTGTGAGGTTGGCTACAGAAGTCAGGGACTAAAAGCAGCATTGAACTTTAAAGAAAAAAAAGAGGCACTGCAATAGAACCTGTTAAGTTAGCAAAGCAACTCTACAACAGTGTAATGACAAAGGTTTCCTAAGAAACACACGTCCAGATCGTCAAGTATTACTACAGGAAGTACACTTCAAAAGAGTAAATAAGAAGAAAAAAAACACACTGAACGCCCAAATCAAGAGACAAAAGAACAAATAGCATAAAACCAAACTCAAAACTACTTCTGTTTTAGAGACAAATAAAGACAAGATCCAAACCTGGAACCACTTAGCGTGGCGGAGAGACGCCAAGGCAGTTAGGCATTTCTGCCTGTCCAGAACATCCGGGGGATCGTTGACTGAAAGCGATTCTATTGGCAGGTGGAATAAGAAGACAAGGTACAGTTTGACCAAGGGGAGTTCTGTCAGCCGGCCAGGGGGAACACAGGCAGCCTTCCCAGACCACGGGCAGGAAGGGGGAAGGGGAGGGGGACCCCTCCACTGCAGAACCACTAAGCACCGTCAACCTCCCAGTTGATATCGCTTTGTACGGCCCGGCACACAACGGTTGGACTTAAAACCCAGCAGAACGACAGTTTTAAAGTGGGTTGTAACCTGACTTGGCAAAAAATATATATACTAAAAAGCATCCCCATCGTAAACTAAAAGTGCATGCCTTCAGGGCTAATTGGTCGTATCAAATGGGAGGTTGTTTCTCCGTGCTTGCTTCAGTGCTTTTTCCTTTTCGGACGTTACCGGGAGGTAGAGCCCCTCCCCTTCGCCCCTACACTGGGTGCGCTGCACTTTGCCCCTTCCGAGACAGAGAGCGGCCAGTTGGTCAAAGGTCCAGCGTCCCTAAAAATTGACAAACTAGAAGGCTTGACAGAGAGAATCAGAATTGGAACCACAGGCAGAAGTTATCAGATGCACAAAAAGTGGGGTATAAAAACAAGTCCACACTGCAGCAAAACTGATGGCTTGAAAAGAAATAAAAAGGAGACCCAAACCGGGCATCGCTGTTCGCGCAGGGCTACAGATAAAGTTGAGGTTCAACACCTGCAAAAACAACGTCGTCTATAAATGGCTTCGCCACAATCAGGCTCAGTGATTACATACTTCTGTAATGATGCTGTCGTCTGTGACTCTCACAACTTGGGGCCGGAGAACGCCTTGCGTTTTTGAGCGTGCAGAATCCAAGTGTCCCTCGTCGTTATCTGTAACCCTGAGCGTTCCCTGCTAATGAACATCAGACGGTCAACAGGCCGCTGTTGGGTCGAACGACAGAGGACAGTTCCACCACTTGTTTTGCTACTCATTTTTGCTGCAATGCGAACCGTTCACCATCAATGATAAAACACATGCAAACAAAGTGGTCTCTCTTTTTGGTTAAATTCTCAGTAAGCCTTCATTTTGTTGGTGACCTTGATCGTTAAGGGAGGGGGAAGAGAAAGCCACGTCTTCAGAAGTCAGTAAGCTGCCTGCCCTATACTGTATATTGGGCCATCAAAAATGTACAATTACATCACATGGAACTACGAGAGAGAGAGAAAGAGAGAGAGACTAGAGAGCTATAAACATAGCACAGTTTCATTACGTGACAGTGCATTCTTGTCCCCCAGCTCCATTGAAGGCCCAATAAACAATATCTATCTAGCCTGGCTGCCGGCCGAGCCTGCCTGCTTGTTGAGAGGCGGCGGCACTGAAGAAGCACTGGGGCCCTCGGGGGGCCGGCGCTTACCTCCGGGCGTGACCTTCTCAATCTCCTCGCGGACCAGCGGGGACGTCAGGTGAATGGTGAGGCTGAGGGGAGGCTCCTTGGTGTTCTTGATGACAATACTGGCCTCGTGGACATGCTGGGTCACCACGTACTTGTCTTCTGTGATCGCCTGCAGGAGAGCAACATGTTTAGGACATGACAAAGGCAGTAGGGGTGGGAGAAGAAAAAAAAAATCAATACAGCATAGTATCGCGATATTTTGCGTGGCAATATTGTCTTGATGCACAGAAGCCGAGTATCGATCTTTTATTATATGAATTATGAACCTTTTGGTCCTAGAATAATTAAACTAAATGCTTTATCAGCCCACTAGATGGTGCTGTGTTTTCTGGTCAGCAGAGATCCCCGTATCAGCGTGATAGCTAGGACTTTGTTCAAAACAAAGAGAGAAAGAAATAAGAATTGCATCATCCGTGTTTTAAATCAAAAGTCTGGCGTTTACTGTCACTTGTAGTGCCGCTGCTCGCAAAGCTGTTGCACAACACAACATTTGCGACACACCGCTTTTTAAAAAAAAAAAAAAAAAATCAAACTGGCTACAGGTACTTTTGTAGCATTGAAAACAGCCGTCATCCTGACGCACGTTCCTGAAGTTAGGGAGCTGTGTGCGACTACGGGTAATATTAGGATCGCAGACACGAGGGCGTTTGATGTTCCGACGTTTTGGGGATTTCCACAACAAGTAAAAAGCAGAAATGGTGGTTATTTCCATGGTAGACGGCGAAGATGCTAACGGTTAAGCCTCTGTTGGTGCTCTGAGCTTGTTCACAGTCTGCGAGGGCCATCGCTACGGGGCCAAGAGCGGGTTTTAAACAAAGCTTCAGCCGAGCCTCGTTCTCACCTTTAACTGCGCCAAAAGGTTTTCAGACACTCGCTTCAGCAGATTGATGCTCGGCTTCTCCTTACAGAGGAGCACGAGCTCCAGGTCCAGGTCCCCCTTCAGTAGCAGGCCCTTGGCCACCAGGCCCACCCTCATTACACCCCGCAGAGAGCGGGTTGCCTGGTCTCTGTGCTCACTACCACAAAAAAACAAAACATGGCAAACATGGAAGACGCACATGACAGACAAGAAAAAGAGAGCAGTGGTCAGAGAAGAGGAAACGCGTCCTACTAACCGACTAATTTTCCTACGAGCTGAACATGAGGATGGCAGCCCTGACATCGCCTCACCTTTCCTTATCGGTGTCTGCGTTATCAGAGTCAGACTTCGGGGGTACCTTCTCCTGCTTATCCAGCCAGTCGGAGACGGCCTTGAGGGCCCGCTCCGTGTGGGAGACCATGTTTTGTACGCTCTCCAGCTCCTCTTGAGTTGGATAGATGACAGAGTGTTTGGCCATGACGTGGCGGTCATCGTTCATGAAGACGCGCATGGAGCGGTGGCGCATTGGAGGCGGCTGAGAAGACAAAAGATCCATATAATAAAGAAGACTATACCAGAGATTCATGCCGAGTCCAGGTAAGCAAAAACTAATTTATTGCAGATACAAAACAGACTGTGCTTTGAGAAAAAAAAGATCAGTATTCACATACAACAGAGACCTGTATGAAGGAAGCAGAATGACTGAACTAAGTAGATAACTGGACAGAAAAGAAACAGATCAACTTCAGACCATGTTGCCGTTTTGAAAACGCTCCAGGTTTGATTCAGAACAGTTATTCAACAAGCTTAATTAATCTTGCTTTATGAGACAGGCTAACGGCCGACCTGCAAAACGCCAGTTCTGTCAGTCTCTTGTCTTTGATCAATTAAAAACAAAATAAAGAGCAACGTGGTCTCGTGTCTGGGCCAAGCTTCTAACACCAGTGATTACACAAGCCCTGTGTACACACAGGCAGCCAAAGCCAATTTAGAGGGGAGCGGTGATGTGGAAGCTCGAGCATGTGTTCCTAAAGCCCCAGGCAGACGGCAGAGCGACGAGGCGCTGGCAGCAGCCCTGTGACTTAAATTAGAGGCGCCGCGTTTATTTGTCCCGTTACCAGTGATATCCCACATTGAGGGAAGCGTGCCTGCTGCTTCGGCTGCTGCTGCCGGCCTACTTGTCAGGCATCAAAACACATCATACATAGATGCTGAAAAGGAAATCATTACCATTGTTGTTCGAGAGACCGTGGCGACTCCCTTATCCAGTGAACCAGTGTTGAAAAATTTCTTCTTGGCTGCAGATGACAATGTTGCAGTCCGTCTGCACAGAGGGGAGGGACACAGACACGATTTAATTAGATTTCAATGACATTTCTGTATCTGAGGTTAGAATCCAAACACGTCCCTGACAATCCTTCTCTTATCTATCAGTGGCATAGAGTTGGTACTCGCTGGAACAAGAGGAGGATTGTTGACCCAGCACCGCATGCCTCAGGGATTAAAAACTCAACCAGGCTTTCCCCAGGCAGAGAAGCGGAAACCTGTGATGCATCTGATTTGTAAGCACACATGCCTCTTCACGCGAGCAACAGCTTTGGACACCTTTCATTGTTCTAGCAGGTCAAATGTGCTATGTTATAACGTTATGTAGGCAAGTATATAAATATACACGTCTGCTAGACTTAGTAACACACACACGTGAGGTCCGCGCTGCTCGATGTGATTGATCTCTGGGTCGAGGTCAATCCAAGTTATTCACGGATGACTGTCTGTTCATCTGTGGCGCCTCAAATGTTGTGATTGTTGCTGCTACAGAGCAGCAGCAACACGTGATGTGGGTGTAACAGCGGGGTGAAGTGAACATGCAGGACACCTTGTTCAGTCACCGGGACACGCCCACCCGCTAAGATGTTAAGATAATGTGACGGTCATGAGCAGCGTTACACGAGTGATTTACGTCAGTTTCCCGTTGCAGTAAAGGCAACGGAGTAAATCAACAACCAGGATAAACATCGCCCCTGTTGTTGTTGTTGTTGTTTTAATCAACAAGTTGCGGCCGCGTGGCACGGGCACCAACACGCCCCTGGCACACCTGTTAAACCGACACACAATTGTGTTGTGTATTGCAGGCTCAAGAGCGCGGTGTGAGTAAGAGTTATCCCGTCAGTTGTGGGTCCCAGACCCCGCAGCTCCATCAGGGAAATTTAAAAACAGACGCCATTTTAATTCAGTGCAGAGCTTTGACTGGCCGCGGCAGCTAGCTCGCTAGCTAGCTAGCTAGCACACAACCCCCCCCCCACACACAAAAAGAAAACGGCTCACCCGTCGTTTACAGCAGAGCCGCAGCACACACAGACATCACGCTGGTCAACCGAGTCACCACAAAGAAGTGCAAAGACTTCACGGGAAATTATGTTTCGGATACCGGACTGTCATATCAGACAGCAAAATGGTCGAGGAGACGAGACCCCGTTTCAACGCTTAGCCCCAGCTCGCACTTAGCAGGTTAGCTTAGCTGAACAAAGCCAAGCGGACACACTTCTGACGCACTTCTGAAATAAAACCCCCTCATGAACCGCTCACAGGCTTCGTCAGTTCACTTGGCGTCCAAAGGCCCCCAAACAACTAACCCCGTTCATGCTATGGGCTCAATTTATGCATTTCTTTCTTGCTCACCGTGGTGTCGTTGCTTCTAATGGACCGCTGCACGCTCGCTCCCGGTCTCAGCCAGGAGTGCGCACGGAAACGCCCACGATGTGAAAAACGGTGATGCTGATTGGACAGAGATTACTGGTGACTGCAACTGCAGCCAATCGGAAAAGGGGGCACAGAGCCGGGGGCGTGGCTACTAATGATGAATTTTATTAAATTGCCTCAATGCAACAGCTGGCTCATTCATTCAAAAATCATATTTCAATTTTACATTATATATGTATATATATATATATATATATATATATATATATATATATATATATATATTTATATATATATATATATATATATATATATATATACACACACACTCTCTCTCTCTCTCTCTCTCTCTCTCTCTCTCTCTCTCTCTCTCTCTCTCTCTCTCTCTCTACAGATATAGAAATATCTGGACACAGCTTGTTAGGTCACATGTTTTGTTTTGAGGGAGCTGCAAAGTGTAATGAAAATGAATTAACCGTATCAATGTCCTTTAAAGAAAACAAATGTGAAAGGAAACTCGTAAATGCATTTATTAAACATAAACATGGAATAATTCAATTGAATGGGCAGAGCTCTTCACCACAGATGGTTCGGACGTCTGACCCAAAAAAATAGTTCAACATGAGTTTTATACATGAACAATTAATATTGAAGTGTTTGCCCCCCTGCTCCTCCTCACAGTGTCCTCCTTCCCACCAGGCAAGGCTTGATGCCGTCTGGAGGAGGATGTTGTTTGGCTGCGGCCCTGAGTGAGAGGCACAGCAAGAAAACAAACGAAAGGAAACCCCAAACAATAAAGAGATCCAACTGTTATTGTCCCACTCGGATGGTGCCGATCAGACTAGGTCAAGATGAACTCTCTGCTTTCACTGAAGAGAGTAACGTTAGCTGAAGTTAGCTGGTAGCGCCGGGCATGCTGCTCGCATTTTGTTGAAGGCAGATCTCCAGCCCCAGGTCATCTATTATGAGTCCCAGAGAGGTGAAATGTGATTTTCTCTTCTTCTTCTTCTTCTTCTTCTTCTTCTTCTTCTTCTTCTTCTTCTTCTTCTTCTTCTTCTTCTTCTTCTTCCTCTTCTTCTGTGTACTAATAATTGTGTTCCCTATCATCAGAATGAGCAACTGAGCAACACCAAATATAGTGTAATAGAACTAGCAACCACATAGAGTACTGACAGAGTGAGTGTGCCGAAGAGCAAAAACATTTTAGATATCTTTTTTCGCTGTCTAATCTATTTTTACAACTCGTTCTACGTTAAATTGTTTAAAGATTAAAACTTTTGTAAGCATGTTGCCAACAAGAGACGTCATTCCTCCAACAGACTTCTACGTTCCAAAGAATCTCACTTTCATGGATCGCTTTGAATCACAAGACTTAGACATTCAAAATGACCTCATGTGTAACCTACATGAAACACAACAGTGCTGTAATACAACGTCACAATAAAGGGCTGAATTCAGCTGATTAGAAACGTCCGTAACGCAAAGTTTGCCAAAATGTGAATCTTCCTAAGGCTGATGCTGCAACGAAACACTGGATCCCAAGCCTGACTGTTTCCTCCCGTAGAGGATGGGGGACGGGTACTAAAGTGATTTTTCTGTGTATGTTACGGTCATCATTACAGCTTTCTATCTATTATGATACTTAATCCAATGCTTATTTAATAGTTACTGGTAGAGGAATCAATTAGATCAACAATTAGTTCCTGATGATTGTTATGATAATAAAACCGTGTGGTTGAAAGTTTAAATTGTTGTGATTGTTGCTTCAAGGACATGTTCTGTTGAATCCAGTTCCCTGGAGGTCGGATGACTCATCTCCAAAGATCGTGTCAGGGTTAAATACTATGTTGACATTCCCTAGCTTGCTACCACATCGAGTTGCTTTTTGCAAAAACAGCGAAAGCTTTAACTTTATTGATGATGTGCATATGTAAATCATTTTGGGTAACATGTATTGATGCGTTGATGAATTGTAAATACTATAAAACTCTGTCGAACAAATGTTCTGGGTCGGACCGAACCATCTGTGGTGAAAGAGCTCTGTTTAGTTATTCCAAGTCTCTGTGACAGCAGAGGTTAACCTTGTAGCTCGTTAAATAATTATATATTCTATTGAACCTTTGAACAAAAGTTTACTTTTTGTTTTAATCATATTTGAGAAAACTGATTTCCACATTCTTAGTTTGATTAGCTTGGTTTGTGAAATCTTTCCATCAGGACATTTATTCTTTGTGAAGACGGAGGAGAGTCAGAATTACAACATGATGGACAAATAGACCCAGAACGAGCTGAGCGATACCTCTAAAATACAAATGATAAACAACAGACCCTCCTGACCTCTATCTATAGATTCGTTGCGTCGGCCATAGTCACAAGACAACAAGGACCTGTATGTTCCTCAGCCGGAGGCAGACAGATACAACCGCTCATGTGACTCTACCAAGTAGTTTGCAGAGTGTCAGAGTTCACATACCTGCAGGTTTCCACCAGCGGTACCTGCCAATATCCCTTAGTCAGGTCCAGGGTGCTGAAAAAAAAACCTCTCAGGGGAATGACTGCTTTCAGTTTCAACAAATACAGCAGAAAGAGCATTTACATTTCTTAAGCAGCTTTTTCTCCTTCTTATTGAACTCTTATCGTCACTTCCCTCATCTTCCTCAATGGGCCTTTTTGGGGCGTTCGCTGTACTGGGTGGATTTGCACTGCTTCACACACAAAATAATGCCATAGGGTCTTCATGCAAGGTACCTGGTCCAAAAACTAAATAACCAACAATCAGGATTGTTTGAATCTCACTGGTGACCAGCCGGGTTTACCTGTAAACCATGTCCATGTCACAGGTTGTTGTACGTGTCCATGTCACAGGTTGTTGTACGTGTCCATGTCCATGTCACAGGTTGTTGTACGTGTCCATGTCCATGTCACAGGTTGTTGTACGTGTCCATGTCCATGTCACAGGTTGTTGTACGTGTCCATGTCCATGTCACAGGTTGTTGTACGTGTCCATGTCCATGTTACAGGTTGTTGTACGTGTCCATGTCCATGTAACAGGTTGTTGGACGTGTCCATGTTACAGGTTGTTGTACGTGTCCATGTCCATGTCACAGGTTGTTGTACGTGTCCATGTCCATGTCACAGGTTGTTGTACGTGTCCATGTCCATGTTACAGGTTGTTGTACGTGTCCATGTCCATGTCACAGGTTGTTGTGCGTGTCCATGTCCATGTCACAGGTTGTTGTACGTGTCCATGTCCATGTTACAGGTTGTTGTACGTGTCCATGTCCATGTTACAGGTTGTTGTACGTGTCCATGTCCATGTCACAGGTTGTTGTTTGTGTCCATGTCCATGTCACAGGTTGTTGTACGTGTCCATGTCCAGGCGGTCTCGTGATTTGTTTACCTCCCTCAATAAGTTCTTGTCCCGCTGAAGACAGAACGCAGCCTGGACTGCTCACACATCCCGGCGGTGCTTGTATGGCAGCGAGGACACTGTCTCCTCCTCGGGCTGGCCTTCTGTCTGTTCTTTTCACAGTGTCTTCCTTTTCTTTGTGGGGACAGGAAAGTGGCCTCTAGGGGGGTTTAGGTGGCTCATCCACACTCAGGAACTATACTAACACTGTTATTATTAAACCTCCACATATTATTTACCAAGAAAACATCACTTCTGTAAAAGGGGACGAATGGCTTATTTGATCTGTATCTGAGGCTTGTAACCCTGCAACGAGTAAAACACGTCACACTCACGTCAGCACAACCATTATCATCCACTGGAGCAGGTCCTACTTGTGCTCATAATCTTATTTAGTAGGTTAGTGCCTCTTGTGGCGTTCCACAAAGGTCAATACGTGGTCCTCTTCTAATCAGTCTATGTATGTTTCTATTAAGCCAGCTTTTTTTATTCTTCTTTCACATGATATTATCACATAACAATATTGACGCTATTGAGGACAAAATGCGTGAGATTTATCTAGATCTAGGTAAAATCTGAAAGGCATACAATAATCGCATCTCTTGATTCTTTATCTGTGAAAACAAGTGTGTCGGGCAAGTCTGGGTGTTGTCTCAGACACGGGTCTAAGTTTTAATGTCATATCCTTTTAGCATCCATAAGCATGGCTACAGTAAGAGGGGGGGGGGGCGAGGGGGGGTCCTGATGGTCTTTAGCATTGTGCTAATAGTTTTACATTAGATTAGCGCGCTCTAGAGGTGTTGATGTTACCTTAAGACAGAGCCTGCAGGCTGGTTCCCTGTTTCCAGTCTTTGTGCTAAGCTAACAGGCCTCCATCAAGACTACTGGTAGACATGAGCGTGCCTTGTCTCATCAGTCAGAATAAGTTGAATACAAGAGACATTACTTCAAAGCTTTGGCATCGATCATAAACCAGAATAAGATGAAACATTAACAGATCATTTATTATCCAATCGTACATTCCCTTTTGTTCACAATATCACATTCAATTAGCTTTTTCGCAGCTTCACTTCAGTCCCGAGAGACTCGGGGGGGGGAAATACTGCAGACACATTCACAAACACACAAAAACAGACGCTCGGTCACACTCATGTCACAGCACAACATTGTGTTCTTCACATCGTGAAGCTGAGGTAACGGCGCAGCCCTTCTTCTTTTGCTTTATTCGGCTCTCTCATGTGAGCATTTATTATACAAGTCATTGACTTTTACATTGCGTCGGAGAACAAAGCGAACCAAACCTTTGAGTTGAGATGTTTGCTTTAAGACTATAGGTACATACAGTCTTCACACATTGTTCTCCAACCTACGAAATCTCTTTCATTTGCGAGCGTCTCTCGTCGAGGACAGGCCGCCGTGCGAGCATGCGCTGCGTGTGGGCCTTGGTCTCTCGTGACAGACACGGTTCATATTTGTAGCGTAACACTGGCTCATACTGTACTCAGAACAACACACAAGCTGGTCGGTGATTTTTTTTAAAATTGGAACACGAGCAATAATAATAATCACTTTGGGTCCCAACACGTTTACTTCATTGACCCAAAGAGGGCCGGCCGAGCGAGACCTCCCTTTCCTTAGGAACCTTTCAACACCGAATATGGATCCAGATGATGGAGCGCTGGACTCAGTGCCGATCCCGCTGATGAGGGACATAGTCCTCCGTATATATATATATCTATATATAGATATATATATAGATATATATTCATATGTCCGTTCAAATCTTACTAACACTGTTCTTCTCTGAGTTCTGAAAGGAGCTGACCTCCCAGCGGACGGAGCGGAAAGTGCTCCCCTTGAAACTGGCCCGTCTTTTGGTGATGTGGTAGATTTTCCGGAGCACGGCGCGTCGCAGCAGGATGTAGACCCACGGGTCCAGGATCTGGTTGCAGGTCGCCATCCTGACGCCCATCACCATCAGTTCCCTATCAGCACAGTCGTTGCCCAGGAGGCCGCTGTAGGACTTTGTGGCCGACATCAGTCCGAAGACCTAAAAAAAAAAGACAAGATTTGAAACAATTAGAGGCTCATCTATTAAACTCGTATGATCTTAAATCAAAACACAATACTAGCCATTGATTAACCCTTTAAATTCATTGCAATGTCAGACAGTGCAGCCTCGCTTTGCTGAAACACACAGAGCATGAACTCATATTTGGACCCTGCACTCGTCCCCAGAGAGGGGGACTTGTATTTATTCACAGCAGAGATCAAAATGTACGATCACACTGAATGAGAGCGCTTGTGTTTTATTTTTATGTGCATCATTAGACTTTTAGAAAATAAAAAAACGACCTTTTTAGTTAAAGTAAGTCAATTTATAAAGCGCTTAAAGCACTCGGAGCACAACACAAGTTGGCATTCATGCTCACGCGCACACTGGCAGCATGTATGTTGGACGAGGACTGAACCGCTGACTAGTGGACAACCGCTCTTTCTCCTGAAGCATGTTATAATTGTGCCTAATATTTCGGGCACAAGGGTTAGGGTGAACTGCAACGGCCCCCTCCCACTAAACAAACTCTTTCAGTGTGAAGGCGTCATGGTCAGAAAGTCGGTGCTCGTTATTGTGACTTTAACTCAACTTCCAGAAAGACTGCATTTAAAAAACTAAAACAAACAGAGCTGCTGCTCTGTTGAACTTATTGTGGAATTCAAAACTTCCTGTTTCCTGCTGAACGGTTTGTGATGCAAAGCGGTGAACTGTCCCATTTCACATCCTCCTAAACAACCGTTTAAAGGGTCCGCTCATCACTTTGTCTTGGGTATGAAATTCTGTGCATAAAAATCTACCAAAGTTCTGTTCCTTCTTTCTTTCTTTCTTTCAATCGTTTTAATTTAAGTTTCTACAAGTTAAACATTTCCTCAAACTGAACAAAAAAAGTTCTGTTATTAAAAATCAGTCAGCTGCAGATGATGCGTGTGCTCAGAAGTGTTAAAGAGCGAGTATGTTCACATGTTCACTGGATTGCATTTTGGCGTATATTTTCTTCATATATAATATGTTCATATGATGACATGTTGATCTACATTTGAAAATCTGTTTCAGGCTGAAGAAGCCCTCTTCAAATGAGATGATTTCAGTCTGCTGGACGTTTCCCCCGGCACTCACCAGCAGAGGGCTCCAGCAGATGCAGGAGGTGACCATGATGCCGACCAGCTGGACCACCATCTCGGTGTCGTGGGAGCCGGCCGAGCGCCGTCGCGAGCACGACCTCTTCTTGAGCCGCGCCCTCACCAGCGTGATCCCGCTGATGGTGTTGCACACGAAGGCCGAGGCCAGGGAGGTCAGCGCCAGTCCGGAGAAGAGCGTCACGAAGGCCAGGTCCGTGGCGTCGGTGCCCTCCATCACCCTGATGAAGCACCACGTCCCCGGGTACTGGTATGTGTAGGCGCCCAGCCCGAAGAAGGGCAGGAGGGCCACGCACACGGCCAGCAGCCAGATCAGGGCCAGCGCCATCTTTGTCCGCGCCGTGGTCACCAGGCGAGCGTGCAGCAGAGGCCTGGTGACGCCCAGGCAGCGCTCGGCCGCCATGGCGCAGCCCAGGAAGAGCGAGCACAGGCCGAAGAACACCATGCACCCTCCCAGAAACAGACAGGACACGTCCGGGTTGTTGTCGCCGCTTTGGAAGCTGGAGACGGGGCCCGCCGAGTACCTCCTGAGCACGAGCGCTCCGAGGATGACGTGCCCCGCCAGATCCGTCGCCACCAGGGAGCTGGCGAAGAGCAGGAACGTGGCCTTGGAGCGCCGGCGGAAGCGGTTGTACGCCTTGGCGAGAATGATGAGGGCCACCACGTTGAACAGGATGCCCAGAGTCATGGTGAGGCCGGCGGACGTGGGCGTGCTCTGCGGACGCGTGGCATTGCACAGCTCCTGCATCACGGGCGTGTGGTTGGAGGAGTTGTTGTGCTGCATGGCCAGCATCACCGCCGGGCCCCGGGCCTGACGGGGCTCCTCTGGCTGAGCTGGTAAAGAAAAACCAGACAAGGTTAAGGTTCTCCGTTCCACGCGCCGCCTTTTTCCACCCAAATCACTTCTCACGCGGCCTTCAGAAGCTCCCCACGGCAAAGAGGCCCAGCTTTCAATCCCCACAAGTGAGTTCTTGAGGTCGCGGTGCAAGGAGCTCACATTTTCTCTTGATACGAGGCGGCGCTCTTAATGTCTGAGCAAGTTCTGACAGATGCTGTTGTCGCCGAAAGCTCCTGCACACATTCCTCTGAGAGTGGAGCCGTGCAGCAGCAGCGGCCGACGTACATGCACATTTATCTACACACGTAATGCTCAGCTCATATTAAATGCAGCTTTTAAAGTCACTTTGTACGCGGTGCTGTGTTTCATTTTGTCCTGTTCTTAGTGTTTATACTATATATATGTATTACTATATGTTTTATTTAAATATGATTGTATTGCTCTTTGTTAGTTATCTCTATGTTCATAATTCTCTCCTTTTTCTTTATATTGATTTTAATTTTTTACGAGATATATTTTCATGCTTAAATGTAATTATATATGCCTTCCTATACACAACCTATTAAACATATATCATATAATATATTACACATTTAAAAGCTAATAATATGTTATAAACATGATAAAAACTTAATCATTTACAAAACACAACACGATGATGATGTTACATAATAATACACACGCATTGCCAGACATACACCTCTGTAGCCCCATAGGGCTTAAAAGAGCATTTCAAACATTACATTTTCGTAATTAATATGATAGTGTTTCATTTATTTTTTGTACCTTTTTAGTATATTCAAAGTTTCTCCAAATAGTTTCAGCAAATTCTAACAGAATAAAACTCCCTGAACTTGGAACGACAGCCGGCGTGCACAGCATTTGCTCTGCACGCGGAAGATATTCAACCCACCTTTGAAAAAGCAAATCCATGAAGGGGGCGACCAAGGTCCCTCTGATCTGTACAGTTACTCATAACTGCAGCAAATAAGAACAAATTAATCCAGGTTGTGTTCTGGGATAGTTCCAAAGTAACAGGACGTCTTCTTCTTCTTCTTCTTCTTCTTCTTCTTCTTCTTCTTCTTCTTCTTCTTCTTCTTCTTCTTCTTCTTCTTCTTCTTCTTCTTCTTCTTCTTCTTCTTCTTCCTCACCGTTTCCCCATGTGCAGACTATGTGGTGACTCTCCTCTGAGAACAGGCAGCCTCTCTGTTACATTGCTCAAGCCTGTGACACTGCAGCAGCTTTTATACTGAGGAGCTGCACTGCGCTCACGTCGCCCCTGGAGGTCTCAGTGGGTCGAAACCCAGTCTGGTCCTCCCGGCAGAGGCTCCCTGGAGCGGACACGAGTGATGCTGCGCTACACGTCTAATATCTAAAACTCATGCTGGATCATACATCACTCCACCTCACCTCCCAATCATGAAGGCAGGGGCTTGAATATTAAGTCCGTAACGACAACAACCTGGAGAACTGAAACCTGCCCGAGGCTGGGAAATAAAACTCCTTTCAAGTATTACTTTTATAAGCAGTGATGCAGTTTTTTTGTGTGTGCCTGAAATAAGCATGACTTCATAATCACAAAAGCAAAAATGAGTAACAGTCTGATTGATGCCAGATTAGACTCTTCAAAGTAAAAGCCGGCCGTGTTGACGAGCTGAACGGTGCATTGTGCTTTCCCCCGCTGGAGATACATCGGCCCTCTTGTTTGTCAGTTGTAGAAATGAAAACACTGCCTTGCTCGGAGCCGCGTTTGAACAACATCGACATCCTGGTCGTCAGCTCTCATCAATTCAAACCAGCTGCCCCCCCGCCCGCCGCGACCAACACCGCCGTCTGCAGCTGGGCCTGCAAGGGGGTTCCCAGTCCTGCAGAAGACCCTGACCCGCTGCAGGGGACGCGAGGACTTAAAGAGACAGTTCACCCCAAAAGGAAAACATATTGTGCCTATTACCTGTGGTACTATTTATCACTCTGGATTGTTTTGGCTTGAGTTGACTAGTTTCAGAGATATCGGCCTCCTCTGTCTGAATAGTGGGACTCTGCGGCCCTCTGTGGCGCTCAAACCGCATCATCAAAATGAAAGATAAAACTCAAAAGCAGTGTCTCTGATGCCAGAAATCACGACCTGGTTGCTGAAGATGACTCAAAGGCCTCGCTGAGAGCAGTTTCATCTAGAAACTGTTTTAGGAGGCGTGCGTCTACTCATGGACGTTTGCGGCGAGCTTCAAGGTGAGCAGTCACGTTAGCGAGCGCGGTGGCGCTCGGCGAGCTAACCGCATCAAGTCTGGACTCAGGCTTCCTTCAGTGAGGTTGATGAGTTTGGTAGAAAGAGCTCCTTTGTGCTCCTTCATGAAACTGTTCACAACAAGGTCTGTGGACTATTGTGAGTCACAGGTTCGGGATTTCTGGAAAGACACTTTGCTGTTAGGTTTTTTTCAAATGTTTCTCTTTTCGGCACGTTGAGCGCCAAAAACCAAACGCCAAGTGCGGTGACATTGAAGAGACAGCAGGCTTCTCCAGGGGCGATATCTCCAAAACTAGGCAACTCACAGCTTGAGGGCAAATACCACAAAATGTGCATATTTGATTTGGGGGTGGACTGTCCCTTTAACAAAAAATCCCGGAATATTTTTGCGATAAGCCCGCAGAACAGATACAGACGCTCCACAAAAGGCTGCAGTGTCATATCGTGAAAAATAATCTGGAGCTTTTCGGATTCCCGTCATCACCAGACGGGCGTATCTTTGCACTCGTCTGAAATTCCTCCTCCAGAGAGAGAGAGAGAGAGAGAGAGAGAGAGAGAGAGAGAGAGAGAGAGAGAGAGAGAGAGGTCTTCTTGCTTCACCGCCGCCTCAGTATGTCAAAACAGCCGACGTGCTGACACACACAGCAGTGTGTGTCGACAAAAAACAACAATGTCCTCTTTGCACTGATGCGAGGGCCCATGTCCGCACATTTCAAAAGAGGGTTATTTTAATAAGGCGTTTCAAAAGCACACACCCGAGTCTGCAATGTTTGCCTGAACATGTTGGATTGCGGGTATGAATCCGGGCAGAGAGCGGGCTGTTGGAGACAGGTGCAGCTGCAGCAGTTGTGAGCGGGTGAGGGTTCATGCGCTCACGTCCGCCTGCGTGGTCTGGCTGAGGTTAGGGGCTAAGTGGAAGGGCTCACCGGGGAGGGGTCGGGCCCGTTGGGGTTAGGAGACAGGAAGCAAGTCTGCTCCGAAAATGAGCCAAACAAAAGAGGGGAGTCATTTATTATTAACCACAGCCAGAGAGAAAATGTTGTTTCTTTGTCTGCAACAACAGATGTGCTTGTGTTTACATTTGCTTCCTCTTAACTCATTGGATTCACAGCAGAACAAGTAGTAGTGAAAATGGAGCTGATCTCAGGTTGGATGACCTCACATGCCTCACGATGTTTTCGGCCGCGTCCGTAAAAATATGTGATCGACGACAAAGAGAAAGGTTTTCAGTAAAGAGCTTCATGAACGTGTTCTCGCTGCACTTTCATTCATGAACTTTCCCCTACTTTCGGTACCATTAAGACGTAATCGCGTAGACGGCCACGGCGTGGCAGAGGAAGAAATGTCCTCCTGAGTTGTCGGGTCCTTGCTGTTGTATCCTGACTCCACATGGATGCTATTTGCTTGTGCAGCCATGTTAATTGCACGTTTTTATTTGCGCCAAAGGGACATAAAAGTGGAAAACCACACGGCGAAAGCGGCTGTAAATAAGTCTTTACGAGGGGTTTTGAGTTGTACACTGCACCGGACCACAACGTGCAGTAACTCAGAAGTGACTCCAACCTTTCTGTCAACCCCCCACCGGCCGGCCCGAGAGGATCCGGACACGGGGAAGACCATCCTCTTCACGGCGTGACTGAAACACAAGCAAAGCGTTTCTTTTTCTAAAGGCCATCATCCTGTTCGCTAAATTCCCCCATTTTAACCGCGCCATGCCGTTTATAAGACTCTTTTTTGTGACACCTTCCTCGGCACCAGCCTCAAATAATCCACAGTAGCGGAAGAACGCGGCAGCCCGGTCGGTCGGACTCGATTGGATGCAGCTTGTTTGTTGCATTTCTTTTTACAACAGAGCCACAAAAGAACTGCAGGATTTATTTGTTGAAAACCTCATAATTACCAGGCTTGTTGTCCCGACATTTTTGTATAATTATGCATGTCATGCCCGTTGGTTTTTATATATATACGTTGAATTGTTCATCGTCTCGGTGAAAGTGCATTTTGTTAAAGTAGGTGCTAGTCTTGATAATGAGGTGAGATCAGCCACGGTTGCAGAGTTTCTGGCATTTCTTCTTGAATTATCTATCTTTATGGGCCCACATGGATGACGTTTTCAAGATGTGGATACATATATGCAAAGCGGGGATTGACCCATTAAGTCGTGTAGTCAAATAGTAACTGACCACATGCAGAGAAAGCATGTCTGTTGGTCCTTCATAGCGCTGTGGGGTCTTGAGGAGAGAAGTTATGGAGTTGCTGTGTTTCTAAGGAACATCTCTAAGCAGATTAAAGTCTGTAAAAACACAGTGTGCGGCCAGATGGTTTGTATTTGGCCCTTTTTTGGTAAACCAACAGTGGATGGGCCTATCAGCGATCGGTATAGACTACTAAAATAAACGTATGCCTCCGCTTGACTTAGTGGTTTTGTGGCTATTTGTTTGGTTTGTTTATTTGGTTTTGGGTCAAACTATTGAATAAATCTGCTTCAAGGGGACGAAAACAAAATATTAACCATCAACTTCAATGAATTAGGGACTAAACACATTGGAGGAAGGGCTGGATATCATGTTTTACTTAAAAATAAAGAGCCTTCACCCAGAATTATTCATATTACTTCTCCCTTGAAACCCTCCCAACAATACTTCGACAGTAATGAGTTGGTACAACTTGTTTTATTGTGTTGTCATGTGGTCGGTGTGTTGTTAGCAGCATGGGGCTAGCTAGCAGGAGCTCCGGGTTAGCCGGTTAGCTCATAGAGTCAACGATGGAGTGCGGGTTTCCACGATGGTACTTTACTCGACGGGTCTGCACGGCACCACCTTCACTAAACTCTGCGTTGCGTCACTTTTAGTTTAGTTTGCATCGCGGTAAAGACACAACTCTGTAACAGAGTCTCTCAAGTTACACCTAATATCTTTAAAACAATAATCACAATGACTATCAATTATCGAGTTGCTCCGAAGGATCATTAATTCCTGTTGATTCCATTGCGACGCACTCCTGCACGTGCAACAGCTAAATACAAAGAAACGAAGCAGCAGCAGAAGGAGGTCGTCCAGGCGGCTGCAGACTCAGGCAGCCGGGAGAAGATTTAAACACATGGGATATTCTTAACGCCCTCAACAACTGACCAGGAAACCGCAGCTTCCTTGCTACCGTTTGTTCCAGAAGCATGGGAACTAGGATATATATTTATTTACTGGACGATGCAAAAGGTCCTCAGCTGACCTCTCCTCAGGGTGACACGCATCATCCTCCTCATCGCAGGTTTCAAGCTCCTCCATTGGTCATTCCGCGGTGACACACTTACTATGTACATGTTGACATATTTGATTTGCTGTCAACGCATTGTGCACATTCAGACATGTCCAACACACTCATGTGACGGCCGTTCTGCTGCCTGTCCTTCATGTGTGCCGCCGCTGCCTGAGTGAACGCGACGGTAACAGTTCCCTGACTCACGAAGTGTGGAAAGCGCCAAAGCAGAGGCCGCTTATCATTCAGGGACTGCATACATCAAACCAAAACTTCATTACTATATGAATGTGGATGGAAGCTGTATCCAGTGTGTGTGAGAGACTATCACCCAAAGAGAAAAGTCACCATTGCGAATACATGACTCTGTTTCATACATGACTCTGTTTCATACATGACTCTGTGACTCTGTTTCATACACGACTCTGTTTCATACATGACTCTGTTTCATACATGACTCTGTGACTCTGTTTCATGCATGACTCTGTTTCATACATGACTCTGTTTCATACATGACTCTGTTTCATGCATGACTCTGTTTCATACATGACTCTGTTTCATGCATGACTCTGTTTCATGCATGACTCTGTTTCATACATGACTCTGTTTCATGCATGACTCTGTTTCATACATGACTCTGTGACTCTGTTTCATGCATGACTCTGTTTCATACATGACTCTGTTTCATGCATGACTCTGTTTCATACATGACTCTGTTTCATACATGACTCTGTTTCATACATGACTCTGTTTCATACATGACTCTGTTTCATGCATGACTCTGTTTCATACATGACTCTGTTTCATACATGACTCTGTGACTCTGTTTCATGCATGACTCTGTTTCATACATGACTCTGTTTCATGCATGACTCTGTTTCATACATGACTCTGTGACTCTGTTTCATGCATGACTCTGTTTCATACATGACTCTGTTTCATGCATGACTCTGTTTCATACATGACTCTGTGACTCTGTTTCATGCATGACTCTGTTTCATACATGACTCTGTTTCATGCATGACTCTGTTTCATACATGACTCTGTTTCATACATGACTCTGTTTCATACATGACTCTGTTTCATGCATGACTCTGTTTCATGCATGACTCTGTTTCATGCATGACTCTGTTTCATACATGACTCTGTTTCATACATGACTCTGTGACTCTGTTTCATACATGACTCTGTGACTCTGTTTCATACATGACTCTGTGACTCTGTTTCATACATGACTCTGTTTCATGCATGACTCTGTTTCATACATGACTCTGTGACTCTGTTTCATACACGACTCTGTTTCATACATGACTCTGTGACTCTGTTTCATACATGACTCTGTGACTCTGTTTCATACATGACTCTGTTTCATACATGACTCTGTTTCATACATGACTCTGTGACTCTGTTTCATACATGACTCTGTTTCATACATGACTCTGTGACTCTGTTTCATACATGACTCTGTTTCATGCATGACTCTGTTTCATGCATGACTCTGTTTCATACATGACTCTGTTTCATACATGACTCTGTGACTCTGTTTCATACATGACTCTGTTTCATACATGACTCTGTTTCATGCATGACTCTGTTTCATACATGACTCTGTTTCATACATGACTCTGTTTCATGCATGACTCTGTTTCATACATGACTCTGTTTCATGCATGACTCTGTTTCATGCATGACTCTGTTTCATGCATGACTCTGTTTCATGCATGACTCTGTTTCATACATGACTCTGTTTCATACATGACTCTGTTTCATACATGACTCTGTGACTCTGTTTCATACATGACTCTGTTTCATACATGACTCTGTTTCATACATGACTCTGTTTCATGCATGACTCTGTTTCATGCATGACTCTGTTTCATACATGACTCTGTTTCATACATGACTCTGTTTCATACATGACTCTGTTTCATGCATGACTCTGTTTCATGCATGACTCTGTTTCATGCATGACTCTGTTTCATACATGACTCTGTTTCATACATGACTCTGTGACTCTGTTTCATACATGACTCTGTTTCATACATGACTCTGTTTCATGCATGACTCTGTTTCATACATGACTCTGTTTCATACATGACTCTGTTTCATGCATGACTCTGTTTCATACATGACTCTGTTTCATGCATGACTCTGTTTCATGCATGACTCTGTTTCATACATGACTCTGTTTCATACATGACTCTGTTTCATACATGACTCTGTGACTCTGTTTCATACATGACTCTGTTTCATACATGACTCTGTTTCATACATGACTCTGTTTCATGCATGACTCTGTTTCATGCATGACTCTGTTTCATATATGACTCTGTTTCATGCGTGTCTAATTTCAGCAGGGCCTCCTGCAGACACGGCAGTGAGAGGCAAGTTGGCTTCGGGGAGGCTGGCGATGACGTGATGTTATCCTGTAGGTTATGTGCATCATCACGGGAATGAATGTGCTGCTCTGACACACACAGTTCATCTCTACTGAGAACAAGTCAGAGCCCTGGAAGTATTTGCTTCATTAACCCGTTAAACGCTGTGGAACCAATCCAACTTTGTCTCCAGACCTTTTCCCTGTGTTTGAGT
This sequence comes from Clinocottus analis, assembly GCF_023055335.1. NCBI lineage: Eukaryota > Metazoa > Chordata > Actinopteri > Perciformes > Cottidae > Clinocottus > Clinocottus analis. Next base: position 2,416,714 of record NW_027175887.1, on the reverse strand, counting down.
CATCGTAGGATCCCCAAATTAATTACAATACTTGTGTTTATTGTCTGTATTTGTTCAGCAAAGTCTTGGGGTAAAATATATCTGCAAAAAAAATCACTTTTAAAAGATTTTTTGATCATAACTATGAACCTCCAGCACGATATGAGCCAGATTTCTTTTTAAAATGCCTCCTCAAGCGATCAAGAAGACACATTTTTGGAAAGATCAGGACCTAAAGAACTGGAATCTGCAACAGAGATCCCAATAAAACAAAGTATTGTCCTGTAAGGACGGAGTTTCAGCCAAAAAACTTGGTCGTTCAGTTAAAAAATGACGTATTTTATGCCAAAAGATTGTCTGAATGGGGCATGCTGGGACTTAAAATGAAAGCGAAAGCATTTTCGCGTACGGTTTTCAAAAGGTTTTTTCTCAAATCAAAGTGGTTTTTTATTATTATTCCACGCCATTGCAAAGTTTCAAAATGCGAGCTCGCTGCTGGTCGGGGAGTCCTTGCTCATCAGCGGCTTCAACCTCCAACAGTCCGTCCTTCCTGAGGGAAACACTGGGATTCCTCACCGCCCGTGTTCCCATTCTTAAAACACGCTGACATGCGGTGAGTCTATTTTAAACTTCCCTGCTGGTCTGCGCTGCAGGTAGTTACAGTAATCCTGTTCTCACTTGTCCTCGCCCGTAACTGCCGTCACGTTGCAGTGAGCAGGCGTCGGGCGGAGTGTCACTGAGCTCAGAGTCTCAGTCTGGAGGTTGATTACGGCAGAAAAGCACATTTTAATAGGACCTGGTTATTGCCCTGCAATCATTTTGTGCGGGACGAATGAAATGATTGCACAGGCTCGTCACAGTCCTGCGACAGCCACAGACAGAGCACTCGTTGTTGTCAGAGCGTTTCATTCATTCACTGCTGTCGGCATTGAAAAGAATTCCCAAAAATATGATAAATAAAATGCTCCTAAAATAAGTTGCCTACCCATAGCTTTAGATATTACATTCCTAAAAAGTGGCGTGCTACGTGAAAAAGGTGGAAAGTATATCACCTTCAGATCCTCTGGTTGTGTTGACATTTCTATCACGCTTACCATCGCAGCAGAAACGAAACGTTTTGGAAATCATGGGAAGACTTTCGCTCAAGTGTGGAGTCCACATGGTCTGTCCTGTGCAATTACAGTTTTCTCGTGCGGTTTCTTTACGCTCTGCTCTCACTTTTTCCACACAGGAGTCGAGCCACTCGCCGGACGTCGTGGTGTGCAGAGCTCCAGCGCTTGTCAACGCGAGTCAAACATCATGTCAGAGCGAAGAGGACGCGCAGAGGGAACATTTAGTCATCAAGTCTTTTTGGACCAGGTTATGTAAGGCCTGATCCTCTCCTGTGGAAACCGTACATGTCAGGTGACGGCTGTGGCCGTTCATTGCCTTCACAATGACGTCATTGTCACGATACAATTTTTTTTTGCATTTGCCAAAACTTGAGCCTTGTGAAACACTATTTATTAGTCACTGAGATGTCAGAAAACAACCTCACATTCACAGCACGCGTACAACCCGACTCTTTTTTTGTTTATCCGATGCAAAAAGAAAGGACGTCGTCTCACAGAAACACGTGACCGCGACCTCGGCGCAACAGCTGACACGTGAAATGTAGAAATGATGCGTTGACGCCACGTAAACAGTTGAATGTTTAGGCAACAAAACCACTTGGTTGAATTTAGTAAAAACATCAGGATTGGGCTTCAGATGACTCAGTAAACATGGATGGAGGCAACAGAACCACTTGCTTAGCTTTGGAGGAATCCTATCAAACATAACTTCATAATTCAACGACATTTTGGGACAGGAACAACAGTCCCGAGTTGGTTCCCGTGGTTGAACGTGTTGTGTTTTTTGACCGATCCAACACCCCTACCACCCGCCGATAGTAATCTCTGTTTACGCGATGTCACTGTGGCTGACTGCTGCACAGTCATGTGACTGCGTTTCATTTTGTGTGTGTGCCCCACCACAAAATTTCCTTTCCATTGTCAATGTTTCCCACATGAGTTTGACACATAGAGACTTTGCTTATCGAAGTCCCGCCGACAGAGCAGGAGAAAACAATTCATTGGCTTTGTGTTGCATGAAGGAGCCTCCTTTCACTACAAAACGGCCTTAAAGCTGCTGTATGGAGGAGGCCCTAAAGGCAGGTTAAGGAGCCCACAAGTTGCACCAAAATGCTTATCCTTTGACAAACGTGAGGCATAAGAAGAAGGAGGACTCCTCACTCTCTGTAGCCTACGATACGTTTGCAGCACTCAATCCGCCCAAACCAGACTCGGTTCATAAGAAGAGGACGAAGTCCTCGAGACGCCGCCCGTCGGTTTGTGGACGGCCTTTATGAAGCCTCCAGTTTGGCGATTCTGCTGTCGCTCTGTTGGTTTTCTGAACAACGAACAGTAGTTTTCGTATTTGAAGCTCCGAGCTTTAAATTAAATGAGAAATGCATGAGTCTGAGTCAGAAAAGCAAAGTTGGCAAAGTTGTGTTGCTGTGAAATTATGTAACAGCGTGAGTTCTGCACACTTAACCTGTCCAGTTGTATAAACTGTACACAGCACTCCTTGACAAGTATTCAGGGACTCTGCCAACATGTTAGAGCAGTGAGCTAAAGGTCCTCCGGTGGCGTCCGGCCTTGACATGAATCTGGTCTTTCATAGTCGATGGAAACACGCGACAGTAAACACGCTGCGGCTCAAAGGCACAGCCCGGTGAACGGCGGAGTTGTTGCGCGGAGCTGCTCGTCCTGCCGTCAACTCTTGAATTGTTACTTTTGTCTAAACATCGGAGCTGCCAGGAGGGAACAGGCTTCCTCTTTGCCCCGTATCATTACAGTTAATGGGCTACAATTTGACAACAACACCTGTGAACTGCATTTGCATCATAAACTGTTTGAGCTCGGGACGCTATGAATCATCCCTTTGGTTCACAAGAAGATGCTTTGTGCGTCTTATGCCTCAGATCATCAAACACTACTATTTATGTCTCTTAAACAGATCATTCGGGGGTTCATGCGCATTTACAAGCCACAAATCACACAAACTCAACAATGCTGCCAACGGGTTTCCAAATGTAATTGTGTTCTGTACTTTTCAAAAACATTCCTGCCTCCGAGGTCGTCTTTGGTTTCTGTTTGCTTCCAAGTTCATTTTCATACCGCAAGAGCCGCCTGTAAGTCAGGCAGGGGAGCACGATTTAAAAATGTGAACCACGGTTTGAACAACGCGATTCGTAGGAAGCAGGAAAGTCTGCGTTGTGCTACAAATCAAGCTAATGAAGTCAATTCTGTGTAATGATCTGGTTTACAGTTGGTCCATAAATTCCATATTATCAGCTTGTGTGTTTTACCGGATGAAATATCCAGTGAAGTCATGCGAACACCCACGAGGCAGCAACAGAGTACACGCCGTCGTGCTTTTGCTTTACGTGGCTGCTGCGCGGGTTTGCTGGTGTCCTCATGGCGAACCATTCACAGGATTTACCCCGAGGGACTCTGTTTCATCATAATGTCCCCACCGCAGGAGCACAGGAACTCAGACGCCTCAACGTTACGCCTGTAGCTCCTTTATCTCCTGTAGCTCCTTTATCTCCTGTAGCTCCTTTATCTCCTGTAGCTCCTTTATCTCCTGTAACTCCTTTATCTCCTGTAACTTCTTTATCTCCTGTAACTCCTGTAACTCCTTTATCTCCTGTAACTCCTTTATCTCCTGTAACTCCTTTATCTCCTGTAACTCCTTTATCTCCTGTAACTCCTTTATCTCCTGTAACTTCTTTATCTCCTGTAACTTCTTTATCTCCTGTAACTTCTTTATCTCCTGTAACTTCTTTATCTCCTGTAACTTCTTTATCTCCTGTAACTTCTGTATCTCCTGTAGCTCCTTTATCTCCTGTAACGTCTTTATCTCCTGTAACTCCTTTATCTCCTGTAACTCCTGTATCTCCTGTAACTTCTTTATCTCCTGTAACTTCTTTATCTCCTGTAACTTCTTTATCTCCTGTAACTTCTTTATCTCCTGTAACTTCTTTATCTCCTGTAACTCCTTTATCTCCTGTAACTTCTTTATCTCCTGTAACTTCTTTATCTCCTGTAACTTCTTTATCTCCTGTAACTCCTTTATCTCCTGTAACGTCTTTATCTCCTGTAACTTCTTTATCTCCTGTAACTTCTGTATCTCCTGTAACTTCTTTATCTCCTGTAACTCCTTTATCTCCTGTAACTTCTTTATCTCCTGTAACTTCTTTATCTCCTGTAACTTCTTTATCTCCTGTAACTCCTGTAACTCCTTTATCTCCTGTAACTCCTTTATCTCCTGTAACTCCTTTATCTCCTGTAACTCCTTTATCTCCTGTAACTCCTTTATCTCCTGTAACTTCTTTATCTCCTGTAACTTCTTTATCTCCTGTAACTTCTTTATCTCCTGTAACTTCTGTATCTCCTGTAGCTCCTTTATCTCCTGTAACGTCTTTATCTCCTGTAACTCCTTTATCTCCTGTAACTCCTGTATCTCCTGTAACTTCTTTATCTCCTGTAACTTCTTTATCTCCTGTAACTTCTTTATCTCCTGTAACTTCTTTATCTCCTGTAACTTCTTTATCTCCTGTAACTCCTTTATCTCCTGTAACTTCTTTATCTCCTGTAACTTCTTTATCTCCTGTAACTTCTTTATCTCCTGTAACTCCTTTATCTCCTGTAACGTCTTTATCTCCTGTAACTTCTTTATCTCCTGTAACTTCTGTATCTCCTGTAACTTCTTTATCTCCTGTAACTCCTTTATCTCCTGTAACTTCTTTATCTCCTGTAACTTCTGTAACTTCTGTATCTCCTGTAACTTCTTTATCTCCTGTAACTTCTGTATCTCCTGTAACTTCTTTATCTCCTGTAACTCCTGTAACTTCTTTATCTCCTGTAACTTCTTTATCTCCTTTATCTCCTGTAACTTCTGTATCTCCTGTAACTTCTTTATCTCCTGTAACTTCTTTATCTCCTGTAACTCCTGTAACTTCTTTATCTCCTGTAACTTCTTTATCTCCTGTAACTTCTTTATCTCCTGTCAGTCCTGCAGACGCAGTGCATGCTTCTGCAGAAACACAACAGACTGCACGTCTGCACGTCAAACAGAGAGAACTTCTCATCCATCGTTTAATCCTTTGCCTCATAACGATACTCATCATGACACAGCATGTCACTAGGTTAGTAAATGCGTCACAATATTGACTGTAAGAGTATGACACATATATTATCTCTCAATTATGACGAATTTCAACCTGATAACTTTAAAATTCTAACAAATTCTAATTATTTGTAATTGTTATCTCACGCGTACCACATCTTTTTTTGCTTGAGTGTCAGAGGCTCGACATCATTATTCCTCATTCCGACAAATGAAGTCAGAAGCATGACTTCATTTCTTATCCGATCTAAAAATAGAACATTTGAAATGATCTCACAATCGTAATATTCCCTTTTCCAAGCTGCTTATCCTCCATCATATCTAGAGACCGACAACCGTTCACGCTCACGGCCCAATCAAACTCAGTATAGCATAGTGTATTTACAATTATCTCACAATTATGACGAAAAAAGTAAGTTTTGACTATTTCAGAATTCAAAATGTCTACCTTCTCCTTCTTTTTAAACTTTTTATCATTTATCTCTTTCTCGCTTAAAAGGATCTTCGACATAGCTATTTGTATTCTGAGCCGCACTCACACCCATCCCTGTGTTTGTGTGGCCAAAAACAAATTTAAATGTCAGAGTGTGACTTGAACTGGCTGTTCTTGGTCCACAGAGTCGTGTCCAAACCTCTCATAAAGGCCTCATTCACGTGGTGCCAGCCAGGGAGCAGCGCTGCAGCCGACGGCCTCCCAGATTGAGACCAGATGCTTCACGGTTCTTCCCCCGGTCGCACATCAGCTCAGCGCTGCTCCATATCTCCTCCACCACGTCCTCACGACCCGGTTTAAGATTTGCATTTCACCGTTCTTCAGTTGAGGATCGAGATTGAACTGAACCAGACGCTGCGAGGGATGAACGGCTGGAACAAGACGCTCACACGGCTTCCTCCATGAGTCGCTCCACCGGTGGCTTTGCTGATTGGAACAAAAATTTGCTCCGAAAGAAGCGCTCCTTTGCTACTGCTGTCTTTACGCTCTCGCACAGCGTGGACACATTTTACAATCACGGCCAGATTTATCGCTCATAATCTTTTTGTTGTCGGTCTTTGATTTCAGACGGAGGGAGATAAAAGTGGCTCATCGTCTCATCAGGAGATAAAAGTCGCTCATCGTCTCGAGCCGGGACTTTTTATTTGCTCGGTTGAGCTAGCTTATGAGGTCGCTATGACATGGCTGAAAATACAAGAGGCAACCTCCGGCGCTAAGAAATGTAATCAACGTGGACCCCCACGAACCGACTGTCAACTGACCTGCACATCTTCTATTCTCTTACTAAAATACACTTGCCACTTTTATTTTGAAATATCCATGTTGAGCACGTTGCTCACTATGAGTAGCAAAGCCGTGTTGAGTGGCCTGTGCAGTAACGTCACATAGCTTCATCACGTGCACCTGTGTGCACTGCGCTGAGTAAACGGGGAGTGAGTTCCTCGACTAAAGAGACAAAGCTTGTCTGTCTTTTTCCTCCCGTGAATGCTAGCTACTAGGCGCTACGAGCTAGCCACTTTGGTGACTGTAATAACAGACTCAGCTGCAGGAATGTCTGACGCTACAATACAGCTGTTTTAAAGCACTACTGTTATCTGTTTGTTATTTACCATGTTTATCTACCATTGCACTATGTTTACTGTTTGACTGTATTGTATTTGTATTGTTTTACTCTGTCTGTTTATTGTTATGCAGCATTCACCGAGTCAGATTCCTCGTATGTTCAACGTACCTTGACGGATAAACACTTCTGATTCTCATTCTGAACCGACAAACGCTGCAGTTCCTCACATGGCCGCTTGAGGCCGTCTCCAAAAGGGAGATAAATCCCCACGGACCATATAAAACATGGACCTGGTCTCCGTTACTCCACCCACGGGTTTCTAAAGAGCTAAAATGAAACTACATGGTATTTCGTTGGGTGACTTTCAAAGGTCAGTTTGTGTGAGAACTCAAATGAGAAATAGCTGCCGTGCCCTCAGACGTGAAGTCATTGTTTGTCCATAACAGGCACAGAGTCCTTAAACAATAAAACTATTGAAAGATGCTATCTGTCCTTGTTTCTTTCACTCTCCTTGAAAAGTCAAACTGGTTTGATTTGTGATCCCTCGCACTTCTGTAGCATTCGTCCAGTCACTCGTTGGCATTTCCTCTTGACCTCCAAAGATAACGAGCCCTCATCGAGGGAGGGTCTCTTTTATTGGAGCCCTGAGGTCCACACAACAATTTTGGACACTTCCCCCGGATGTCCTCCCAGCATAGTTTTATTTACAGAAGGCTAAAGCTTCTTATATACCCTAACGACATGAGCATGAAGACAGACAGGACAAGCTCTGCTGCAGAGCGGCCGTAAGAGGAGCCGAGAGCTGGAAAAGCCTCTCTTGTTCCACTTTAGTATCCTTATGCAGACAAGGTTGTCAGCAGCTGCAGGGACTCTTTTTGTCACTCGCGATGTTTTACGTTTTTTAACCTTTGGGGCGTTAATGTGAAGGACGAAGCAGAGCCACTTTGTACTGTGTTAGTGAGCGTGAAAACCAGTGATGGCCATCTGTTTGTTGGCAAATTGGATGGATGATTTGAATTCCAGCCAATGATAAGGATGTTCATTTTGGCTTAGTTTCAGCTTTGCAATTTAGTTCTGGAAGATTATGCTGCTACTGCATCTCACATTGATGTCCTTTAAAACTCTGGTGCCTTCAGCTTATAAGCATAGTGTTCATTGTGTGTATCAGACAGTGTTTGCCTCACAAAAGGAAACGTTTGAGCTGGAATCAACCCAATGTTGTGTTAACACGACAAGCAACTAAAGCAACCAAACGGCCAAACTTGGCCAGCGACGCTGTCACTGACTTGTCATGAGTTGCCCAAATGCTCGTTGACGTTGTTAAATAGCACTGGGAACTGGCTCGCTTCCTTGTTATTTCAGGAAATTGAATAGGGTGAAACAAAAACATATGATTAGCTGACGCTTCAATGCATCATGGGAGCTCAACCTTGACTTGTACACCCATTGACAAGTGTTGGGCGTCAGTTTGTTTACCATCTTAGCTTCGCCCGTAGCGTAGCAACCTTAGCTCGTCGGCACTTAACACAGAGTCTTGCTGAGGATGATGAGAGTGAAGATTTTGATCTGAGTGTGAAAACCTCCAAGGGCTGTTGGGACATTACACTCCAAACAAACCCAATCTGATGGAGGCAGACAGGGATCACCAAATCACAAAGATGCATCCTCTGGGGACCGTGAAAGCACGCGAATTCCTGTCAAGCCACACAATATTATAGATATTAGATATTTCAGTTTGGACCAAGGAGATGGAGGGACCGGACATCTGACCATGAAAAGCACACAAATCCAGAGAAATCCATCTAATAGTGATATCAGATACTTCTGTTTGGAGCGAGGCTAAAAACATGATATCCCTGTAAAATCAGTGACTCTTTTGAGACGATCAGATGTTGGTGAAATGGCTTTCATGGTAAAAACATATCGCAATCACCTGACAGCCAACTGGCAACCAGGCAATCAGGGTGTGAATGAGCTAATTTTCACAATGCTTTTCGGTGAGGTAATGGTTACTGATTCAACACATCGTGCCACACCAGAGAAAGTTGCTCTCATGATCAGTTAATGATCAAGCAAACGGTTTTCAGACAGGACCACGGCGATAATGCCGTCCCAAAGATCAGGAGGAGAGTTACATATGAGGAAACAGCTTTTCAGGTAATGGTTTCTAACACTGGTGCTATCCAAAACAATGGGCCCTTGTCTAGAAACCAGACAGAGAGAAGTCTGCAAGACTGTAACTTGGAGGGGAAAATAACACAATTAAACAAACCACTAAATCGCAGTCCTTCTGGAAACATTAAACATGACTTGACTTGAAAAAGCCTTGGGGGGGTCTGTGGAAGGGAGGTTTCCATCCATCGAGGTTTTCACACAGTGGAATCTAAACAACGTCAAATGCTGAGCTTTTTTCTGCCGAATTAAGTTCGACAAGCCTGAAATATGGACTTGTTTTGCATTCACTCGTACAAGTCCGTTTTTTTTTATAGCCGGGCGTCTTGCTCCCAGATACTCTCACAGCGGAGCTGTGTCACTTCCAGTTCATCATTACATAAAGAAACAGGCCTTTTCAAGATTATCAGATGAAAAGTTTTTCTGTAGAGACACGAGAAACAGACAAAAATGAATGGAAACGTGGCGCATCAGAGCCCGAGTGCTGCACACTGAGACTGTGGTAGAACGTCAATGCATGAAGCTGGAAGGGAATCAGCTGACGGGTAATTTATAATCGTCATGATGTGAAGTTAGCCACTGCAGATACACGCTGAATTGTCCAGATTGTCCCTGCATATCCAGTTCGCTCCATTTCTTATTTTGCATCGCGATAAGATTCATGCAGGAGCTCTAGTTCACAGGTGAGTCGAGGTAAACAAGGGATCCTGTGGCCGTTGTGAAGCTCCATGAGAGATATGCTGCACGGCCTCACGCCAAGCATCACGGCGAGGTTAGACGAGTGTCAAGAGAGAGTATTTTTCAAGCAGGGGAGACATTAAAATACAATGGTTACTCACGCTCTACAGCTGTGTAAGGAATCGGTTATGTAGAGACAGTAGTTAGCTGCAAAACGTTAGCATGTCCAGCTAACTAGCGTCGTAAGTTGAGTGTTTTGTTTGAAATATGAACCTTTGAAAAGGCCCGAGGACAAACACGGTGTGGTATTTCCCTCTGTGTACCTGAATGCCATCAGAGTTTAAGCTAGCTAACGTTAGCAGCTCTGTACTGTTCAAACCAGTCGATGATAACTACCTGAGAGTCTGAATGGCATTTTACAAAGACATTTGTTGGCTCTTTTCTCTCATAATGTACAGAACATAACCTCAAGTCCAACCAATTTAACCTTCTGACCGAGTAAAAACACTTCTTTACACAAGCGTTTGGTTTAACACATGCTCTATGACCTGCTTTTTATCTTTTTTATTCTTTTTTCTGTTGAAATGTTTGGCCCTGTAATTGTCCATCTAGTTTTAACACTCTTATTTATTTATTTATTTATTTTTCCTGACCCCTGTTCAGCACTTTGTGACCCTTGTCTGTAAGAAGTGTTACACAAATAAACATTACTTACTTAACAAGTTAAAAGGTAATGTTGAAAGAGAAAACATGCCGTTTGAAAGAAACTTTTATATAATAAACAGCGTTATCTATGATTACCAAGAACAAAGTTATCTGGGCCGCATCAAAAATAATAACTAACAGCTTTTCCGCGGCAGTCAGTGGCAAAATCCCCCATTTCTCCACTATGATCACAAACTCAGATAGCATTTCTGGGAAGCAAAATGTAGACTAAATAAAGCAAAGACATGATTTAGTTGTTGATGCTACTGAGCACAGTGTGAGGTGCAGAGAAACACATGATGTGTGGAACACATGAAAGTCGTTCGGGATATGATGGCCGATGCCCAAACGCGACTGCTTGTACAGATCGCACGCTTCAGTGTTCATTACAGAGACCTGACTTCACTCTTCTGTTATAATCGTTTCCCTCTCGCTCTCTTGACACTTACTGTGTGACTGTGAGAGTCCTGCTGGATTTTTCCTTTTGTGGTCAGGCTTGGGACACCGTGTTAATCCTCACAGCTGTGGGGGCTCACTGAAGAAAGCCTCCTCTGCCACTCCGCCACATTAAAACTGTCATGAGGTGAAGGACAAAGGGCTGTGCATATAAAGAAACCAAACTCCTGTAGTCTGCAGGAATGAGGAAAGAACCCGATCACTGGAGCTCGGCATCCCATATTTCCTGTTCACTTTTTAAAAAATGTTGTTTTATCTCGTCATCACACTGTAATAGTTTGGGTTGAGATCTGAAACAGGAATGACAGGATAATGACGAGTAATTGGAGGCCTCAAATCATCCGTATGCAGGTCTGCAAACTGAGCATTTCAGCTTTAATTACACCAGTCAAAGACATTAGCAGACCTTGTTTCAGCCAAATGACCCCTGACCTCCTCTCTGCTCCATGCATTTCAAAAACAGAACGACCACCGTGCGCCGTGAGGGCAACATTTGGAGGGGGGAATTTAACAATGTGGAGTTGGTATACTGCAGCTAACAAAAGCCACATATGGTTGATGCAACTTGGCCAACGTGGGCATGCCAACTTGATTGCACATAATAAGTGGATGGCGTCACCCATTTTGTTTTTTTTTGGACTGCCGTTTTAAAGCATTTTGGTCTTGATGTATTTTTTGTCGCCGTCTTGGTTTTTGGCCGCCAACAAGTGACACAAAGGGGTGGAGCTACAACCAAATCTATTGCCAAACCTAAACGGTTGGAAATGTGGGACTCGTAGGTTTCCATCTGCTTGGCAGAGTGAAGCTTGGAGAGTAATCCAGTAGCCCCAATGGGGAATTATGAATGTGAGGTGTATCAACTTTTGCTTATACTGGATGGAACATGTTAAAATACAAGTGTGTTTTTTTTTCAGGGTAATTTTAGTGTTGCGTTTCAATTTGCATGACTTGCTAAAGCACAATATCCCTGAACCTCGTGTTGAGAGTGCATGAAGGAATTAAAACTCACCTACAACAAAAACCACTTCCTTACAAAAAAGAAAGCAATTAAAAAAACACCTGCCACCTGTTTCCACAGATGAAAAGAAGTAAAACGATCCTGGGAAAAACTTTTTCCCCTTCCTGTTTCACAGACGGAGAAAAAAAGAAGTTGGAACTTTGAAAGATTATCTTGATCCCCAGACTTTCTTATCCCACTTGCCACTCAGCGCTTCCTTGCATATTACAATGATGTTGACCCTAAAGGTTTGATGGGCCGCTTGATTGCGCATTAGCGACTTCCCTCGACGTTAAACAAAACAGTTTGGAAGAACAGAGAACCGCTGTGTTAGATGTATGTGTCATTTTACAGCCACAAAAAAAATATAAACAAGCCCAAAATATACTCCCATTTGTTCAGCGCCTCTGCTGGCGTTATCGGTACTCTTCCCGCACCCATCATGTTTAAAATTGAACAGTCCTGTTCAAAGTCACAGCTATGGCATCCGCCGCGTCTCTCATTGCAACGTGGAAAGGATCCATTACTGAGCCATTAGTTTACATAATTTGTTATTCCCAGCAACGCTCACAATCTCGCCTCTCTTCAGCGCTTCCGCTCTGAGAGGAGAGGCCGCAGGTCAGGCGAGGATAGCAGGCTGAAAATGTTGAGTCGAAACGCCCTGAATTCCATCAGTGATTAAACTCTTGTTGAAAGAAGCACTGTTTTTATTAAATCCTCCTCATCCCCTCCAGTCAGAGGTGTTTTCTCCCAAACTGCTCACCGGTCCTTGGCCGGACACGCGGAGGGTGCCGAGAAAAACCTGAGCGCGTGACTCACAACTCACTGACAAAAAACACGCAAACATCTGGAAGCTGGAATCACATATAAATAAAGTGAAATCAAACAGAGTTAAATCAGACGGACGGCGACTTCCAGAGAAAAACCCTCCCTCTCCCTCACCCGACCCCCCCAAACCCGCATGAGGCCGGCGCGATGAGTAAACAGTCGAGAATTACTCACACCAACACTTTAATTTGATCAGGTACACGCGAGTCAAAGGGGGAAAAACATGTTGTGTCGCTCCAACGCATTTGTTGTTGTTGTTAGACTCGGTTGCGATCGCGGAATAAAGGACTCAACCACTTTGGGGATTACTGCCTTACATAACACAACACCAGGAACATCAGACAATAGCAGAAAAGCGATGTCAAGCGATACAGCCAGTGTGTGTTTCTGTTGGCAGCGGGAAGCTGGTACACATTTCCAACACTTTGAATTAGCACACAAACATCTCAGTAATTGCCCCCATGGAGCACATGTTTGGCCCGCTTACAAACAAACACCTTCGCCTCTGACTGGCAGAAAAACGGAGTAGAAAGTTTATGTGTGAAAATAAACGAGGCCTGAGAGTGAGACCAGACAAGCGGCGGGGAATTTATTGGAATCATATTTCTTTCCTGTTTGTGCGTTCAGCGTGGTTTCCTTCTGACGGAGGATGACAAACCCCGAAGAGATGTCAGACTCGACGCTGTCTCGTGATTAACTTCACTTTGAAGTAACATCATAATGTCATTTTAGAGAAGAATACGCGCTTGCATTTGTGTAAAAACGAACTCGTCAACCCTGATGCTGGTCAAATTAATATTGCAAATAATACCACAATTAAGTCTGAGTGACAGGAAAAGAGTCCGAAAGAAGGATAAACAGGAAATCAGTCGAGGATAGACCCACAACTGGGAAAGCAATCAAACTAAGTCGGTCTCAGGGTTTCCCAGAAGGAGACGCCAGCGGGGCAGAGTGTTGTTCTTCAGGGGTTTCATCAGTGTTTGTGGTCTGGGTACACAATCAGAGTACAGCGTCATACAAAGTAACCGAGCTGTTCGAGTGGAGCTGGATCTCATCAGAGGTGGGATGCAGGTTGGGGGGAAGCCAGGCGGAGCTGGTTAGAGAAGTGGGAACAGGTGGAAGTCAGGTGCAGTCAGGTGGTGGGAAGAGGAGGCACCGGCCCAATCCCAATGTCCACCCTCAACCCTCAGGCCCCGTCTACACGGGGGGAAAACACATGTATATTCATGCAGTTTGGCCTTTCCTTTACACGAAAACGGAGGTTTTATCACGGAAAAATGAATGAATCATTTCTAAAATCTCCTCAAAGGTCCTCAAACGTCCCCGTGTGCGACTAAAAATGCACCACGTTGTACATGAGCGTCGCTGGTGTTATTCTTAGTTGATGTTGAGCAGTCTGATTGGTTTGCATGACTTCAGCCTTCTCCTTCTCCCGCAGGTTTGACATCGTCATGACGCTGCTCGGTGGCGTATTTACGCAGGTTCACGTAAACAGAAACCTTTTGGATAACGATCTTGTGTGTACGAGGTTATGTTTGAAAACGGAGGGGCAGAAATATTTGTTTCTGTAAATACCCGGTTATGTGTAAATGTGGCCTCAGGACTTAATGACGTCAGCTGCTGAGTGGGTGAGTGTGAGAGGCTGTTTGGGCTGAAACTGGTGTAAATATGAACGTCACATGCTTACATTCAATAATATTGTGTACAATTGTGTATTCATGTGACACTTTTTATTCACCGATTTGAAAGTCTTCCTCACAAGACAAGAATTCCTTTTAAATGATCTATTTACTCGTTTTGTCAAAACAAAATGTTTGATGAATGTAAATTAATTTTATTAATATCATTTCTGCTTGCGTTGCTTTGATTTCATGTGTTTTTAAGTTTAATAATGTTAAAGTGTAAAGGTGTTTTATCGGGCTGAACACTCACGTACCTATTTGTTTACCTTTTGTTTTACGTCTACAAGCTTCCATTCGTAACTGCATGTTTAACGCCACATTGCTATGAACTGTGGGTAATTCCCTCAGGCAAAGTCGGCATCTGATGCTGACTTACGGAAAGGGTTAATAAAGAGCTTAAAATGTCTGCCGGAGGGTCCTCAAACACTCAATTTGACAACGGGACGCCCCCAAACCCTCACGGACTTTGAGGGAGTACACCTCAAAGTCCGTGAGTGCGTAAGAGTGGAGATTGAGATTGGGATTGGGATTGGGCCGACGTCTGAGGGACGATGGACGGATGGAAAATGGCAAAGGTAGGTGTGTTTATGGAGGGACAAATAAAGTGTGACACCTCACCTCGACCAGGCATTTTTCCTCCATTGTTTAATATAAACTGTACATAAGTGTGTGCACAGATTGTAAAAACCCTCCGAGGCAAATCTTGTATTTGTGATTTTGGGCTTTACAAAATAAACTGAATTGAATTGAAAAACTGAACGTAATGACGGTTCTAAAAATAACCAGTGTGTTCAGCGAATGTGACGTTACCCTGGCTGGCGGCCTCTGTGATACTTAACAGAGCAGGACGGGAGCGTAATCTGCGTCCTCAGGGTTCATATGTTCCCGGATCAATCTCCACTTAATCTGACACTTAAGGGGACTTTTCAAAGGGTCACGTGTTCTGAGCAATGTTTTTCCCCCCGGTCAATTATTCATGTTGAATCAACATGTAGAAATAACTCATCCACTGCTAATAGCCTTCTGATGTTGTACGCTTTAAGACCTACGCGTGGATTTTGAAACCATTCAAGCTGCGTGTAAAACATGCAACTCCCTTTGTTCTTTTTACAATTTGATCTGCGAATATCATCAATGTCTTACGATAGAGCGCTGCAAAAATGAGTTGGAAAACCTGGAAGTGAGTCTGCATTTTTGCGCTACAAAAATACATCAGACAGAGCGGCTAACGTTAGCATACACTCTGATACGGTCACCAGACAACAAATACAACACGGTGAATGTGCAACAAGCTGTGTAGGTGTTTTTATTTTGTATCTTACATTACCTGTAAACCCAAAGGTAACGCGGTATACTGCCGCTGAATGTGGTTCAGCCGCAACTAGCGTCAAGCTAGTTAGCCAGACAAGCTAACAGTTGCAGTTTACATTCGTTCAGACAAACACAATGATTCTGCTTTTTTCTCGATGAAAGCTTGACTCAGCAAACTTTTTGTGAGGAAGATCAGTAGCTGTTTGTTAGTCGTCTAATTTCTAACCATTTATATATTAATAATGCATTTGTCTTTGTAATTAAAGGCCCAAAGTAACAGGAAAATTCAAACCACAAAATTTCTAATTGAACCAAAAAGGGGTATTTGAGCAGAGAGCAGATTCATATCATTATGAGCATCAGAAATTGATGAGCTAATCATCTTGTTTCTTCCTGGCGTATAACAGCCCCCGCTACTCCTTTTAGTGCATCCCCAGAGAACATCAGCACGGATCAATACTGTCTGGCGGAGCTGAAAGCTCGTTAGTTACAGGTCTGTAAATAACACGGAAATGGCTTTCATCCCACTCCTTCCGCCCACGCGGTCCAGACTCCGGTTTACCAGTGTGAAGCGCGCTTTTGTGATTCATTGTGAAGATTTTGCAGAAAATAACGGATGGTGTCCAACAGACTTCGAGTGAGGTCTGAAGAATAACAGACGATGATGTGTGTAGGATTCTTCCAGAGAATTTCTCTATTTTTAGGAGATGAGGATTGAACCCATCCCACTGAGACTTCTGTGCTGCATCACAGAATCTCTTTTTATGGACATTGTCAAGTGATTGTAATCATTGAGAGCAGATGAGAAGTGTGTGTGTGTGTTTCTAAATAGCGGAGGCCTGTCAGTAATAAGGCTCATGTTGCATCACTAATGAACCACCGCGTGTGAAATATTGGATCTTATTTTCAATTCTGTCCTTTAATTGTCATGTTTATTCTACTAATGTGTCGATCGAATATGACGACGACATGAGCACTTTAAGAGAAAACCAGCTGGCCAGCAGAGGACTTGATGACAGAACATTTCCAGCCCTGATCCCAGAAAGTTGTGCTTGAAATAGCGCAAATTAATGGGACATATCGAGATGGTGATCCATGGGAGCAAGGTTCCACATGGTGACTCAAGACTTACGCGAAACCCTCGGTGCTTTCTGTGGCATGAGTGACATTAACAGAGCCATTAAAAAAAAAAAAGTAGACGCGATGCTAATGCGTTTCCTCGTCGTCTCAGCTCCAGTGATCACAGACGTTTGTATCTTTACAGGCTGCGGTCGATCAGCGTTCACCTCTCCAGATGGAGGTGATTACCGCAGCAGCTTGGCAGAGATCCACCGAGCTCAACGAGAAAAAAAAGGGAATCGTCACTTCTCTCTGTGCCGGCTCGAGCCGAAGTGGCCGCCCGCGCGAGATGTGACGGCGCTGCACTGACGCTTCACGCTCCAAGAGAGCTGCATGTTCCCAGCATCGCTGCCCGCTGCCTGTACGTTCTTTTCAAGAATGTGTTACAAGTGCAGCGACACACACTCCTGACCCGATGTGCAACAGACGGGAAACGTTCAGCCTCGTCTGTGGCAAGGCAATTTAGAGCAATGGGAACAAGTGTAAATAAGGGTATTATAGAGGGTAGATGCATTAAAGGAGCAGTGTGTAGGTTTGTGTGGCCTAAAGAGGTCCCGAGGTAGATATGATGGGCTCATGCTAAGCTAACAAACACTTTGTTTCAGTATGTTAGACTTCATTTCTGCTAATAGAGCCTCCTAAATCCTACTCACTGTTCCTTGAAAGGTTTATTGGTGAGATTCAGTCATAGACCAATACAAGTGAGAAAGAAAATGTTTTGCATATTGGAGGGAGCGCCTTGCAGATTTCAGATGTCAACACTCAGCTAGAACGATTATTTACTATTTAAACCTTGTCCCATTTTTACTTCAGTCCATTTCCTTCCAGCTAAACGCTAACTGCTCGTATAGTCGCTCGTATACTCTGTCCGTCACCAGAAACTAAATTCATCGGAAGTTCATCGTCAAATGTTGAGACGACTTCTCAAATACAGTTTAGATAAAGTTTATTTTTAACCAAACAAATTAATTTCCGCAAACACGTCTCCCGGGAGCCCGCGCGGCGAAATCAGGACACCTGCGACCGCGGAACGGATCGCTCCGCTCGGGTCACATGAGAATGTGGACCGAGCGAGGAAGCCGTGTGCATAAATGTGCTGCTGTTTTCTCGGTCAAGTCTGTTTAAGACTCCAAAATACCCACTATAAACACATCGACTCCCGGGGGACGCCAAAGACAAACACTTGGCAGAAGCGTGGTTTCTCTGGGAGCGAAAGTGGTGTTTTCACCAGCAGTTGCACTTGCAGCACGGGGACTACATAAACAACGTCAAACACGGTCCGATAAGGGCGAGAGGCATGTGAGTGATATGAATCTGTAGATTAGAAACAGCAGCTCACAGCCTATTTACCACTGAGGTATTCTGTCTCTCCGTGTTTTATGTACATATAAAACTGTAGTGTTGCGTAAGCGGTGATCTAAAATAGGGGGTGAAAGTGGGAGCAAGTGACAAAAGGCAAGTTTCTTTTCCCCTCAGTGAGCCATCATTCTTCAGCCGCTCAGGTTGGACAGGCAGAGCTGGAGGCTGCATCTTGATGGGTGCCGGCCGGCCCCGTCACACAACCCACGATGATGAACGACATCCTGGAGGCGTCGTGAGGAGGAGCGGTGCCAGAGCGCTGACTCTCGCCTGCTCAGCGTCTCCGAGTCCGTTCTTCTCGAGAGAGGACAGATCGGGTCACGGCGCGGGGCCGAACGGACTGAAAATAGCCGAATCTTTTCCCGCATCACACAGTCCAACTGAAATAGTTTCACTCGACGTGAGGGCAGGCTGCAGTTGTATTTTGGGGATTTCTTTTTTGATTGGACAAGTTCTTGGCTGGGAGAAGTCACCAAACACAAAAGTGAAGTTCAAACTTCATTTGAATAGTTCCATGAAAAGGATATGGCCTCTGCGTTTCAACCAAAGTACTGGACACAATTCAAACTGGTGTCCAGATGATGTCGCAAGATGGAAAGTTAAAATCACAGCAATGTTACGAGGGTTCATCCTGGAAGGACGACGTCAGAACAGAGCCAATGTCTGGGAACAAGATCCACTGCTGTGGAGACATGGAGACACATGGAGAGACATGGAGAGACATGGAGACACATGGAGGGACATAGAGACATATGGAGAGACATGGAGACACATGGAGGGACATGGAGGGACATGGAGGGACATGGAGAGACATGGAGACATATGGAGATATATGAAGACATATGGAGAGACATATGGAGACATATGGAGAGACATATGGAGACATATGGAGAGACATATGGAGACATATGGAGAGACATGGAGAGACATATGGAGAGACATATGGAGACATATGGAGAGACATGGAGAGACATATGGAGAGACATGGAGACACATGGAGGGACATGGAGGGACATGGAGACATATGGAGGGACATGGAGGGACATGGAGACATATGGAGAGACATGGAGACATATGGAGAGACATGGAGACATATGGAGGGACATGGAGAGACATGGAGACATATGGAGATATATGAAGACATATGGAGAGACATATGGAGACATATGGAGAGACATATGGAGACATATGGAGAGACATATGGAGACATATGGAGAGACATGGAGAGACATATGGAGAGACATATGGAGACATATGGAGAGACATGGAGAGACATATGGAGAGACATGGAGAGACATATGGAGAGACATGGAGACATATGGAGACACATGGAGAGACATATGAAGAGACATGGAGACATATGGAGAGACATATGGAGAGACATGGAGAGACATGGAGACATATGGAGGGACATGGAGAGACATGGAGACATATGGAGACATATGGAGAGACATATGGAGAGACATGGAGAGACATGGAGACATATGGAGGGACATGGAGAGACATGGAGACATATGGAGAGACATGGAGACATATGGAGACATATGGAGAGACATGGAGACATATGGAGATATATGGAGGGACATGGAGAGACATGGAGACATATGGAGACATATGGAGAGACATATGGAGAGACATGGAGAGACATGGAGACATATGGAGGGACATATGGAGAGACATGGAGAGACATGGAGACATATGGAGGGACATGGAGAGACATGGAGACATATGGAGACATATGGAGGGACATATGGAGAGACATGGAGAGACATGGAGACATATGGAGGGACATGGAGAGACATGGAGACATATGGAGACATATGAAGACATATGGAGAGACATGGAGAGACATATGGAGACATATGGAGACATATGGAGAGACATGGAGACATATGGAGACATATGGAGACATATGGAGAGACATGGAGACATATGGAGAGACATGGAGACATATGGAGACATATGAAGACATATGGAGGGACATGGAGACATATGGAGACATATGAAGACATATGGAGAGACATGGAGAGACATATGGAGACATATGGAGAGACATGGAGACATATGGAGACATATGAAGACATATGGAGAGACATGGAGACATATGGAGACATATGGAGAGACATGGAGACATATGGAGACATATGGAGAGACATGGAGACATATGGAGACATATGGAGAGACATGGAGACATATGGAGACATATGGAGAGACATATGGAGACATATGAAGACATATGGAGAGACATGGAGACATATGGAGACATATGGAGACATATGAAGACGTGTGGAAATCTGATGTTGACGCAAGAAGAGAAATCAGTGGGAAAACACCCAGAATAAAGTTAATCGGGCTTCGTCCGCAGGGAACCATGAAAACAGAAAGTTCATGGCAATCCCATCAAATAGTTCTCGAGCTATTTCACTTTGAGCCCTCGGGCCGCCTAAAATGGATCCTTTTATATCAGGTCACAAGGTAATCAGGAAATAAACATGAATCACTAAACATGTTAGGTATCAAATTAAACATAGAAATCATGCCTACAATACTATATAATCCCCATAATACGTAATCCTCATGTACCACCACTAAACACAACTCAATTAGGGTTAGTGGTAGGGCTTAGACAGATTGACCCAGTTAAGGAGTTTCATAATGTCATTTATTTGTCTGATTAGGTGAAAATGAATTTGGTCTCTTTAGTTTAAATCACAGCTATAGGATGTTTCCTTTAATCTGAGCGTGACCTCAGATTAAACCTGAACATCACACTCCACCTCCCACACACCCACACAGCAACCTGCTGGGCTTCAAAGCATTCAAATGTGGATGACTTCTTGTAAACTATGATCAAAAGCAGCTCACAGAGAGACAGAATAACTGGAAAATACTTTACTGGCAATGTCTTCATTTTCTTCCATCGAGGCCGCAACATCTTCCACGAACGCTTTAGAGCCAAACTGTACTTATGGTGCGCAAATGTTGGGACATGAACACCTGGCACACAGTTGTAGCAGACACACAAGTCAAACACTGTCTCATATGAGGATTGAATAAATCCAGAAAGGCCTTCATCATCATCCCATTCATACCACCGTGCAGTTCAAATATGTTCTGTGTGAAGAAATGAAGCATAACATGGATCTGTTTGCAACCTATCAGCTGTGTTTGAGGCTGGAAATCCTACGAGAGGTAATGACCGCATGAGAATAAAATGGGGGACATAATCAAAATGTTCACGTTCTCCACAATTAAAATGTTAATACAATTTAAAAACAACTGTACTTCAACAAGACTTTGTCTGTGTTTAAGATCATTCACTCCTCACTGCAGGATACACATTATTTATGTTTTAATATGTATCCAGTAAAATCCATAATGAGCATTTCTGATTTTGTGGTGTGATTTTGAGGTGTTTAACTGCACTTTTCACATCTATAAAATGTATTGTTTTTGTTTCATCACAGGCTTTTTTGGGCACTCTATCACATCAATTTGGATACTTAAATATAATGTGTGCTAGCATGCTAACATTGGCTAAAGCTGAGGCTATTGGAAATGTCTCTAGTTTTGCAGGTATTTGGTCATAAATTGGACGTAAGGACGTCAACAAAGTTGCTCCAATACTTCTCGAGAGGGACATGAATGTTTGGACTGAAATGTTGACCCAAAGCGTCGAGCCGTTGTTGAGATATCTCTCTCTGGACAACGTTGGCAGCCGAGCACAAAAACCCCTCATCAGTGAAACTCTTGCTTATGCGTCGTAAATCAAGTCAGTGATGGGTTTTGCGGGACAAACCTCGAACGCCCGAATCCAGAGTGTGTGCTCACATGTTGTGAGCTCACAGGAGACTGCGGGTGGTCTGAACAGCTCCGAGACAGCACTGTCCCTCCACTGTCGTCCATCACGTTCATCCGTCAACAAGCCACTCATAAATGTACGGGTGAGGCTCTAACTGACGTGTCGGGCCGATGGATTTCCAACAACTGGGGCACATCTTGGTAAACACGTGCAGATTTGTGTTATTTGTCGAGGTGGAAACTGCTCAGAGCTTCCAGGGGAAGTCAATACAGGACCTTTTTACAGTATCCATTTGACATGTACCTGCAGGGCAAACACAGGTGTAATTAATGACGTTAATTGTGGCCCTGTTCCATTTAGCTGGGCCAGGGCGCTGGTATTGTGCATGCTGGCTCACTGACTGTGAAACACTGAATACAACGGGACCATAATCACTTTGATCAATTACACAGCTGTCAAAATGGCTGCTGTGTGATGGACCTATTTTATTAGCGATTGTCTGACCGCTACAGTATTGTTACGCTTTTTTAAGTTTGTTTAGTCTGTGACTATTTGCTAAACTACCTGGAATACTGTTGTTTCTTGCACTTTTCTTAATTCCGTATTGTTGGGATGTTCGTATGTAACGTTGCAGGCTGACAATAAATCCAGTGGGGATGTTTTGTGGCACCTCAGGGGTCCAGGGTTGTGATCTCTAAAAGGGGGATAAGAACTTTCCCAGTGTTCCCCTCTGAATTAGCGTCTGAAGATTCAAAACAAATGTCAACGAGAAAATGTGGAAGTATCAAGATGGAGGAGGCCCAAAGGAGCCAGAGTCACTGATAAAGATTAACTTACTAAAATATTTGGATCCATCAGTCCAGACGCTTAATCCCCTCGATGTGGCTCACTGGCGGCGTGCGAACAGAAAGACATTAAGGTTAGTTTATCGCTCTGTCTCCCACCGAAAATGGATGTAAAAAGTTCATAACATTTGCTCAACCTATAAAGGATTTGCAACTACTTTTTGTCTCAGCAGCCGACGTCTGATGTAGATTTATAGCCTTGCATCCAGTTTGACCTGGAGAAATAATCAACACAATTCAGATATTAATAAAACACACATCTTTGCAACCCCGGAGATGTTTGCACAGATGGGTACCCAGCATGCAACAACCTGATCATGTTTAGGCATAAAGGTTCTAACTTTTACATTTTTTAACCGAACGACTGAAACGAGGGAAACTCCTTCGTAACACCCCAATGCTTCAATTTATTGTGACTTTTCTTTTGTTGTTCAGGCCTTGAAGCATGCATCTGGAAAAAATCGGGGGCGGCTCTTTTCGGGAAGGCCTTTTTGGGGAATCTTGATCAAATTATGCTCAGATCATGCTGATTGTTTATAGTTATGTTCGGATCATGATATAAAAGTTTCATTTTTGGAAATATATGTTTTGTTCCAAATAAAATTCTGAAAAAATCAATATAAATCAACACAAGTATTAGAACTCATTTGGGGTTCATACGACTACTTGAAGAATGGGTACAGGGAGCCCCAGAGTTCCCACATTTGGAAGCTCCTGCTGTACATACTTTGCATTTTTGTACTTTCTTTAGTGTTTAATTTCCTGAATTAGTATGCGCTGCTAATTGGTTGTATATATTGAGTTTTGTTGTATATATTGAGTATTTTCATTCTGATATTTGTTCTATGTAACCTTGCTTTCTACTGTGACAAATGAATTCATAAATAACACTCAAAATGAAAACTTCCTGTACGTGTTTGGCTAAGTAGTAGACTGATAGGCTCACTTTATCAATTACCTTCTTTCTTTCTAGCTGAATGGCGGCTAGGTGTTACCACAGACCCAGATGTGTTAAGTACTGCTTGCTAGACAAATACCAAACAACCACAAAAAAACAAAACCAGCAGACTTTATTGGACAAACATCGTTTGGGCTAGCTACTATTAAGGCTGCTGCTAACGCTAGCTAGCCGCTGATGCCACAAACGAACAGCCCACTGCCAGCAAGTTCTCTCCTCAGTCAAATTACTTTTTTATTTCACGAGCATAGCCTAGACATAATAAAGAGCCAACGCCCAGTCAGTCTCGTTTCTGGTAACATTATGGGGACTTGGCCCCAAGTTGCTAATTTTGGTCAACAGCTCCGGCTTTGTGTTGGTTTAGCTGATTAGCTTGTGACACAGACCGACGGGGGTAAATGGAGCTGTATTGAGCTCGACTATACAAACCCATGCTGCGAGGCTAAATGCTGTAATTTCCCTGATTGTGTTCACAGGATCAGAAATACTAATACTGTAGTAGCTAAAAGCTAAAACACCGACACACAACATACGCTGGTTTTTCCCAGCACGGTTCATTCTTGTCTCCAGCTAGGCTAATATTTAGCGCAACCAATGTAGTTTTTAGAGGTCTATTTGTTGGCGGCAGGTGGTTGTCGCATTGGCTTGTAGGAGGTTAAAAATGTGTTTTGTCTCAAATAAAAAAGTAGGTTTGATTTGATTTGGATTTTGCCATTTCCTATGGTGTATTGTTGTTTACGAGTATATTTGCTAGCTTGGTTAGATATGTTGATTGTTTTTTTGCCAGTGGGTATGGCCTTTTTTGGGGCTCCTTTATTTCATCTAGAAACTAGTCAGCATTTTTGCACATCTGATTCCAGGAAGCTGAAGGATATCAGGACATGGCTGCAATGCAGTGTAGTGAGGTGCAGTGCGCTGTGTCATCAATCTTTGTACAAGCATATTAAACAGCGGATCAGAGCGCTGAGAAGGATCAATTAAAATCCCCTGCAGGGATTGAAGGCAGCAGAGAACAACGGGGGTGGGTTGGGGACCAAAGGGAAACCACCTGGTTGGCAATGTGACAGCCACATGTGGTGAAGAAGAAAGATGGGACGACGTTGCCTCTTCCTGTTTGTAAGAAGCAGGAAAGATGTTTCCTGTGACTTTGCTTCATCTTTAGCTGTGTACAGGCCAGATCCCAACTGTCTGTGTGTCTGCCTGCTGGGTACGCGATGAAAGACTGAGCACTTTGAGGAAAACAGCAATAATTATTCTGATTAACATCGTGATAATCAGGAAGCTGTACATCTAAAGACCACATGTTTCTGATAAGACTTCAAGCATCTTTTTCTTTCTGCATTTGAACAATTCCTGCTTTCATCTAACTTTGTGTCCGGAATCTCATTTGATACAGAAAAAAAAGAAAAGAAAGAAATAGCTTCAGCCGTAAACCGATGACCACGCAATCACAAAATTGCTCAGGGATTGAGTTGTTTATGCATCATGTTGCTAATATTTATGAATGTTTACAGCAAATGTCAGACGTCAACAGATTAATGTTTCACTAAAATGGGTCTTTTCACATTCCTTTTTTTTTTTGACACATTACACGATCCCACACCATACTTTGTCCTCCCATTGGAATCCAAGAGAGTTATTTATTTACAGAACAAATGAACTCTTCTGTAATCGGTGCCATCTGCGTCCCACTGCTGAAGATCAGAGTTATTGACGATTTTGATTCAACTAACTTTCTTTCATCGCGGCCTTGCTTCTGGTCTGGATTCAGAGCCTTGATGTTTGCGTATTGGCAGGTAGTCCGGGTGCGGCAGCTGCAAGCCTGCTCCTTTTGTGTCCAAACAAAACATCTATTTATAGAGCCAACCCTCCACGGCCTCCATTCTTTCACTTGTTATCTATAGCTATTGGGGATTGCTCTGCACAATTGAATTAATTAAGTTTTTATATTTGTAGAAGCAACACAATAGATGTACTTTGTGTGCAGATGTTGCGGACCACCCGGCTGCATTCGCGCAGGTCTTGAACTCCGTTCTTGTGGAGCCTCTTCGCTCTTCCCCACACTGTTATCTCAGTCAGTTTCCCATCACTTAATGACCTGGATGGGAACGCGATCCACACAGATGTTTTCAGGGTAGTCCACATGGATGAGAGTGGGAGCCGCGTGTCCAAGTAAAACAAAAAGCACTTTAGGCCCCAGCATCTACACAAACCGTGTGTGTTTTGACAGAAAATACAGGCCGCTTTATGGACGCACTATATTGTTTGTCCACTGGCATCAATCAATAAGGACTTAAAGTTAAAGCCCTGGAATTCACTGCAAATGCACGGCGTCTTCAAACATGCAGCGCCGTGCCGCCGATTCAGCAGAACTCATCGACTTCACCATCGATCGGAAAAATATGGCTTTTGCTTTCGGACGCCAGTCGGGTTATTGAGAATTGATCGAGGAAGCGTTGTGGGTTTCAGGGAGGAGATTGATGTCATGAGACATGAAGTAAAGTCATTCCAGTCTTTCTGTCGTGCAGGGTCATTTGTCTCATTTGTTGAAAAGGAGTCTGCCGGCTCCATCAGCTCCACGGCGCTTTGTAGCATCGTCCAGTTCATTTGGTGTGGTTTTTTTCCGTCCCGCAGCTTCACTGTTAAGAGACAGACAAAATTAGCAGCTAGTATTGTGGAGCCTTTAGCAGCTAAAGAGGCCGATATTTTATTGTTTAGCCGAGATCAAAAGAGCCACCAGTGGACTTGCGTGGCTGCACGAGGCGGTGAAAAGGACTGCCAACCGTCTGCAGGAACAGTAATGTTGTGTGCAAAGGCAAGATGAAGAACAGAAGATGGAATAAAGTCACAGTCAAGTCATCTGCGAAGACCACACACACACACACACACACACACACACACACACACACACCGGGATCCTGATTCAGCTTCATCTATCCAGCCAGATACGTCCACCTTTCTGTATTTGTTGATTCGAGGTTGTTATTGTTTTCGGTCCAAAGGATAAAGGATTGAAAGTGAGCGCTCAGCTCTGATCAAAGATGTTCAAAACCTCAAAGCAAGCCAGAGACCTCGGTGTGGTTCTGGATTCAGACCTCAACCTGAGCAGCCACATCAAGACAATTCAAAAGTCGGCCGACTATCACCTGAAGAAGATATCAGGGGTTAGAGGACTCATGTCTCAACAGGATCTGGAGAAACTCGTCCGTGCATTTATCTTCAGAGGAGACTTGACTACTGTAACGGTGCGTTCACGGGCCTCTGTACAAAGTTAATCAGAACGCTGCAGTGAGTCCTCACTAAGACCAGGAAAGTGGATCACATCCCTCCAGTTCTGAGGTCTTTGCACTGGCTTCCTGTCACACAAAGAATTGACTTTAAAATCCTGCTGCTGGTTTATGAAGCGCAGAATGGTTTAGGGTCTAAGTATGTTTGTGACCTGCTGCCACCTGATGAACCATCAGACCCCTCAGGTCCTCTGGGTCTGGTCTACTTCCTGTTCCAAGAGTCAGAACTAAACACGGAGAGGCAGCGTTCAGCTTTCCTGCTCCACTCATCTGGAACGAGGTCCCTGAAAGCTGAGACCCTCAAAGACCTCAAAGACCCTCAAAGACCTCAGAGACCCTCAAAGACCTCAGAGACCCTCCAAGACCTCAGCTCCTTTAATTAAATCTAGATTAAAGACTTTTCTGTTTGCTGTTGCCTTTAATTGAACCAGATTCAAGGATATCAATTTCTGCATCTCACGACTGCATTTTATTAACATTTATATATATATATATATATATATATATATATATATATATATATATTCTTTCATGTGAAAAGCTGACTGTTAGTAATACAGAAACTAGAATAATAGATGATACAAAACATATGTAAGCATACCATCGGCGCACCTACAGTGTATACACCCCCTTTGTGTTTATTTGTTACGTTGCACTACAACTTGTGATGTTTTTGTCGGCCACAAATGCAGCTGCTCTTTCTCCTTCATTTTTAAGCCTAAACTAAACATGTAATTACAACGTTTGCTTCGTTTCTTTCGAGGTGCCATGCACTTAACACTGTGAGGATGGATTTAGTGGCGCTCTGGGTGATGTTTAAAGTTTCGGATATGTTTTTTATAACCCAATCATGTTTTTGAAGAGCTCTTTCGGTCTTCGTGGTGCTGCTTGCTTCGAGGTGTTGCAGAATATACATGGCGATGATGTGACACTTGGATTGCACACAGATGGATTCATTTAACACATGACGGGTCTTCTGAACATAGCACTGGGTCCTACTTAGAGGCTTCATAGCATAACTTTTTAAAGACTTTTTTTTCTTCATTTTACTTGACCAATTTTGACTATTTTGTGTAAAGCCATTAAATACAAATACAAATCTATTTAAAATCCCAGGTTGTAATAGGCTCACAAAAAGTGAGAACTATAAATGCTTTTACATAATCTTTGTCATCAGTTCTCAAAAATGTGTCTTTAGCGACTAAGACGTGCTTCCAGCTCCTCTATGTGATCTATGAATAGTTTCTTCTAAATACCTTCATGGAAACAATCTCATCCAAATGTCCATTTAGCAGCTGTTCTGGAGCTTTCAGTCACATCACAATGCTCATCAGCAAATAGCAGTTCAGTTGGGTTGGATGTGTTTGTTTGGGAACACTTGGTGCACGCCATGCTGGCTGAGATTGTTTTGTCAGCCGTCTCTTTCAGGGCCGGCGTGAAGCTGTAAACTCAGAATCGAAGCCTTTTGAAGTCATGGTAGTATTGTTTTGTAGATGACTTTAATTAACTCGTGTTTTTTCTTACATGTATTCCATGTTTTAAGAGAATTAGACAATTTCCATACTGTGGTCAATTAAGTTCCTAACTCACTTCTGTTTTTCTCATCCGTCGTGGTGTGTATTCAAGCTTTGACTCAACCAGGTGAAGCTGATGTTGTGCCTCCCCCTAGTGGCTGAAACGCAGTACAACTGAAGAGTTTGCACACAACAGTGATGCAGTAACCGGACCCGCGAGCACAGATGTGTTCTCATGTCACAAACGAAGGCCACGATTCAGTGTCTGAAATTGAAATCACATTTATTGTTTGTTCTTGGGAGTTGATTCACTTAAAACCCTTTTGTGTACAGTATGTTTCCTCAACTGCATCTTTTTCTTCTTAAATCGCCAACGTCGTCCGTCTCGTTACACACTCGTACACACAAACACACACACACGCACACACACGCACACAGAACAGCCGGTTACACCAGCTGAGTCTTGATGTCAGGTAATCTTAAAGAGGGAACCGGGATGCAGCGGACTGTAGACCTGCAGGAGACTGTAGACCTCCAGGAGACTGTAGACCTGCAGGAGACTGTAGACCTGCAGGAGACTGTAGACCAGCAGGAGCCTGTAGACCTGCAGGAGCCTGTAGACCTGCAGGAGACTGTAGACCTGCAGGAGACTGTAGACCTGCAGGAGACCGTAGACCTGCAGGAGGCCTCGGCCTCCGCTGCCCCTCGTGGAGGAAGAGGAGGTCGAGTCGCTCCGCGCATCGCGCTCCCCTTTAACAAAACCTGCTGCGTATTAGAGTCCCGCCGTAGCGGGACGTCCAGCCGCTCGCCGGCTCCCCGGGACCTGCGACACTCCCTTCGCCAGCACCGAAAGTTTCAGCTCGGAGAGACTAAAAATAAAAAATACTCTAAAGATTCACCTCGCAGGACTGCAAATACAGAAATGTACAGAGCAATAAAAAATACAGAGCATCAAAAAGGTTGAAATCAAATCACGATAGAGGAATTAAGATCACTTACTTTTTTCTTCTTTTTTTTTTTTTAAACTACCTCGCTAATAGAACTGCTGATGGCTCTACTAGCATCAACAGTTTCTTAAGTACATGTAGTTATATAGTATGTATCTATACTCCATAGAAGGGTTTGGGGGGGGCTGTCGTTTGGATCGCAGCCTACATGGACCCCTTTAAGGTATTGCTTCAGTTCTGGATCGATGTGAACGCTCTCTGAAGCAACTGTTTGAAGGAAACGGACCTCAGAGGTCAGAGGGGGTTTCTGCGTTTGGACTGGGGCGCTTCTCAAGAGCCCGGTTTGGTTTTGCGTTCATGTTTACTCGGAGTAATCTAATCCCCGCAGTACCGACACGAGTCCCGCCGAGCGGCCCCCGAGTCGTCTGTTCTCTGCTGTGCGTCGGCGGCGGATGCGTTTCGACCGCCGGGTTGGTTCAGGCCGTCGCTCGGCGTGGAGGAACTCGGGGAAACTCGATGGCTGTGCAGAGTTCCCTCCACCGCCGGGTCCAATGTAAACAGCTTTTACAGAGGCAACACAA
Source organism: Clinocottus analis (assembly GCF_023055335.1). Classification (NCBI taxonomy): domain Eukaryota; kingdom Metazoa; phylum Chordata; class Actinopteri; order Perciformes; family Cottidae; genus Clinocottus; species Clinocottus analis. The sequence continues at coordinate 2,386,724 of NW_027175887.1, read as the reverse complement.
GGAAGTAAACAGACTCTTTGGCACATCCCAACACACCATGACGGATGCAGTTCAAGTCCTGATGAGACAGGCTCCTCCCACGTGTAGTCCACTTTGAGCTAAGGAGACGGGGCGTCGCTATCAGCGGGTTTACTTCCGCCTCTCTCGTTAGACCGGGAGACAAATGCACATCTGCAATGCATGTACACAATCATACGAACTAACACACACACACACACACACACACACACACACACACTGTGTGCACTAGTGTAAAAGTGCACCGCTGACCTATTTTCAAACATTCCAAAGTTCTACTTTAGCTTTAAAATGACCTAGCTTACCACATTCAGATGCATAATAATAAATAAATAATAACTTGGGTGGAAAAATAAAAGTAACCTTGGCCCTGCATCTACAAAAAGAAAAAGAAAGCTACTATCTGCAGAAGGCAGACCTTGGAGTAGTGACATCATGAAATGGTACATAACGTGGGGCGTATGTTTGATTGTGTATGAAGGTGTGCATATAAGGTTTTAATAGGTGCTTTAAGCTACATTCAAGCAAAATGTATATTTTTGGGGGGAAATAATTACATTGTAAAGTCAACAAAGGGGGGCTTTCCCCTTGTGGGTGTGCTTCCACTTCTTGCTCCTTTAACCAATTGGAATTAGTCTTTAAGTCAAATCCCGCCCGTTTGAAAAAAGAAACGGGCGTTTCATTAAGTGCCGAGTGACAAAGTCACCGTTGAAAAGTGCCTGTTTTAACACTTAGTGTTACCACATGTTTGAAGTCTCGACCAGAGGAGACCGCCGTGATTATACATGTCGATTAATCTCCGTTGGGACGTTTAGGTGAGAGGCCGGCGTGCTGATAGGAGTCTCACCGTCTTAGTAGCGCCCTGGTCATGAAAGGAAAAGGGCTGTAGCAGACAGGAGGGCTGAAGCTTGATAAAGGGCTACATTAACCCCTAAATCACCAGGTGACCGGGAGGAGGGAGGTACAGCGAAAGTCTGCGTCAACACCTGGACATTCAATAGAAACAAGGCAATCACAAAAAACACCAGTTCGTCTCTCCTCGCGGTACTCGCCACGGCCGCGGATCAGCCGGGAGAGCTTCGTTCCCCCGGTAACAGGGCTTAGTAACAGTCCAGAAAGCTGCTTCGAGAAAAAGGTGCTTGGGGCTCAGAGGGCTCTTTGGAGGGGAAACGATCCTCTCGAAAAAAAAAACACTCTGTGAAGGCCGAAAAGGAAAGGAGCGGATGGACGAAGAGAAGCAAAAAAAAACCAGGAGCTAAATCGACAGCGATGAGCGTCGACCTCACACCGTCTGGGTGGGGAGGGGGAGGGGGGCTGGCGGGAGGGGGAGGGGGGGCTGCTCCTCCGAGACCGCGGCGATCACCGTGGCAGTGACGGGCGGAGCGCACTCGGCCGCCGGGGGCGTGGCGGAGGGGCGGTCGGGGGGCGCGTCGCGGGTCGGGAGGGAGGCGTGCGTCGGCGTGGTGGAGGAGGTGCTGGAGGTAGAGGTGGAGGCCGGGGCGGAGGCGGGGGCGTGGAGCGGGGGAGGGGCTTCACCCGGGACCGCTTTGGGCTCGGTGGCCTTGTTGTAGTTCATCTTGAGGATGTGCTGCTGGAGGTGTCGGATCCAGTCCTCCTGCACCGACAGCGGGCCGTGAAACTCCACCTCGCAGAATCTGACACGAGGAGAGGAAAAAAAAAACATATTGAAAAAATGGAATAGTGCAAATTAAGTCATCTACATATTCTGTGGCTGCAGCAACAGAGAAACGAAATGCAGACCGACAGTATTAAAACTCGGCGGCTCCCTCGGGAGCAGCCGACTGTTGAAACTGTTGTCGTATCAGAAGTTAAGCGCTCATTGGCGTTGTTGCCTGAAAATTCAAAATGAATCAGGATTCTCAATATAGCGCATTAGCGGCTAAAAGTGGAGCGCTGCTCAGCGGGGGATGGGGGTCGGGGATTGCTTCCTGGGGATTACTGGACTATTTAAAAAGTAGCCTGACAGTTCTATTAATGCCGCTGTCCCAAAAATGTCTAATGTTAAAAAAAAAAGAGCCCCCCCCAAACATTTCTCCTCACGGGTTTCACTCACCGGCACTTCAGGGTGTAGAACTTGCCCACCAGTTTGACCAGCGGGTAGGAGGGCGGTTTGGGCACCAGGGCGGGGACGGTGCCTGTGCGAGGCGGTTTGGGAGGGCTCTCCGTCCCGTCCGGGAACGACGGGTGCTTCAAGGGCCGCCGCTCGTAACCTTAGCAAGAGGAGGAGGAAGGGGAGCGATCAGGGTCGGTGCTTGGTGCAGTCATTCAGATGCGCTTTCTCTCTCAACCCAGCCGTCTTAAAAACTGCAATATTTCTCTCTTTTCTTATTTAATTTTAGACTCGCAAGGTACATTTTTAAACAAGCATTCTTCAAAGAAATAAAATAAATAAATAATGCAATTCAATGTAAAAAAAAACTAAAGATAAAAGGCCACTGACTGCTTCGCTGAAAACAAAGGCGAGCGCAGATCTGTGTCTTTCCAAACATTACATTTATTTCCCCTGATGAAACGCCTCATTTTCTGTGTTTTTTTTATTTTTCTATAACAGACTTTTTTTATTTTTTATCTGCCTGACATCTCGTGTCCCACATTTAAGCTTAATATTCCCCCCCAAAAAAGTTAAAAAAACATTTGTTGACAGCCATGCTAGCTGCGCCGTACTTCTGTGCTTCGTTGAGCTAAATGCTATTGCTAACATACACGTGGGGAAAATGCTAACGCTTTAGCTGTATATTTAGCGGACCAAATGCCTGTGAAACTACTGACATTCCCCTAAGCCGCAGCTTTGCTACAATTGTGTGTGTGTGTTTTGTTAGCATGCTAACATTGGCTAATTAGCGCTAAACACAAGTAATGCTGATATATTTTCGTCTGTACCAAAGTGGTGGACCGAACAACTGACAAATGCTAAAATGCGGCTAAAAACAGCCGACCGACGTCAGAGGACATCAGTGGGCTCATTGTTCAAATGTTTTTCTCCGGGGGCGTACCGAGCCCAGCGCGACCTAGAAACGTACAGAAGTGGGTAAATGGCACAGGCGGGCGTATGTACCCGACGGAGCGCACGGGAACAAAACCACGTGCCGTGTCCCCGACGTACCTCTGGGCAGGCGGACGTTAAGCTCACTGCGCGCCACCTGTGCTTGGAGCGGGAGGCCGGCGGCGAGCCGCGAGGGGCTGGGACTGCCGCGGCCGGGCCTGAACGCAGCCGGCGGGTTGAGACCGGCTTCGCGCTCGGCGGTCCTGGAGGAGCCCTGGCCGACCTCGCGGCTCAGCGGCCGCACCAGGCTTACGGCCAACGACGACGACCACTGGGAGGAGGACGAGGAGGAGGAGGAAGAGGAGGCCTTCTGTGATGAGATGGGGAGGATATGATCAGAATCCGTTGGCGCAGTGAGAGGTGAGCTGCTCTTCTGGAAGAGGGACAGAGATGAGTTTTCTAATCAACATTGTGTCAAAACAAGAGACACGTGCTGCCACGTCCTGATGCTAAATTAAACTTCACCAGCTGTTCTCATCAGGTCATCGTGAGGACAAATAATGCGGATGGCAGCAAATCTATCAATACACTATTAATATAACATTGACAGCATTTATTATCCTCATCTTAGGAGTGGCTGATTGATGATTGAAAAAATGAAGCAACTGCCAGCAGCTGGTTAGCTTAGCTTAGCATAAAGACGCCCACATACCAGCACATTAAAAGCTCACTAACACGCATGATTCTTTCTTCCTTGTTTGATTACTACAAGCACGTAACGGCCAACGTTGTGGTGTTACAGAGGTTTCTGTGCCGCAGGGGCTCACATGCTAAGCTAACATGCTAAATTTAGCCGAGCGACTGCAGCTTTCGTTTTTAACCGTACAGACGGAGACTTGATGGTAATAAATGTCAAAATATTCCTTTAATTTACAACAGAAAGGTTTTGACTGACAACATACACATATTTTAGCAGTGGTGCACTTCTTTGATTGGGATTTATTTATTTATAGATTTAATCGATTTTTTTTGGTGCTTTTTGAAGACCGCGTGGTGCATTTGTAAGCTCCACGGCGGCGTGAGGAATATTAGTATCCGTGAAAAGGCATCTCATTGTTATTCAGGGAGAAGAGAGATCTCTTTAAAGCCCCTCCGCACGCAGCAGTCCACCCACACAGGTGTTTTCACTCCTTTCCTGATTAGACCTGATTGACAGGCCTCTCGCATCCCTGTCAATTCTGGTCAACCTTCTTATTGGTTGTTTTTTAAAGCGTTTGGCGACATCACACAATTCACAGCAGCGCTCCACCCGTCCTCCCCCCTGACCCAGAGGGCTAATCAGCTGCAATTAAAAGCATCTTGATTCATCTTTTGCTCCATAAAATGTCAGTAAACAGTGGGAACAAATTTTAAAAAAAGACCAAATATGACATCTTAACATTTTTTGATTTATTTTTTGCCTGAAAGATGATGCTGCTGATTCATTAATCACCAAAGCAGTTGCTCATTAATTGTCTGTCGATTGGCTCAATCGATTAACGGTCGACGTGGTCGGTCCATTTGAAATCATGCATGAAATGAGCAGCGGAGAGAACAATACACGCAGCGTCGGTGGTTCTTTCCTCCCTTTACAGCGATGATTACAAGGGCGTTTAAAAGGTGATCCGCTCTGTATGTGTGTCACATCACAGCTCGGGGAAAAAGGTGCGACAATGACGCAAATGCACCAGAAACTAATTCAGGAGGGAAAGAAAGAAAAGGGAGAGAAAAAAAGAAGAAGAAGAAACCCCCCTCCCGTACGTTTTCTCCTATCAACAGCACGCCATAATTTATCTGAGGATGAAACATAAGCTGCCAGGCACCCTGGTTACTATGGCAACTATCAAGTCAATAGCTGAGTCGCTCTGGCATCTGTCCCCACAGTGATTTTTTTTTTGCCGGGTGTAAAGACACAGGGTCTACAGTAAGGCTCAAAGCTGTTAGACAACACGTCTCTGAAGCTTTCCAAGACACAAAATGTCTGTCGCGCCACCAGCTGAGGCGCGTTAGATCTCCGAGCGAGACGCCTATTCAAAGACCTCGGGAGGGAAGAGAGAGTCAGAGAAGTAGCACAGGAGGTTGTGATCTTGTGTTGCAAGCTGCGCTTTGTGGGAGGCACAAGTTCTTCTACTGATATTTTATTTCTCTTCTCTGAAAGCAAAAAACACACACTCGCGACTAAACACTTCGTCTAAGTGCGGAAAAAAAAAGTCAGAACGCCTGAAATGAACCACCAGCCGCGCCTCGCCGTGACCTCGGCTCACCTTCTTCAGGGTGGAGCGGTTGCCCTGCATGTAGCTGCGATGCATTTCCAGCACTTTTTGCGGCCGGCTGCGCATCCAGGCGCTGAGCGTCTCGATGGGGGAGCCGTTCACGCACCACTCCGTCACGCCGAACTGCCTCAGGTGGGCCCGCGCGTGGCTGGCCAGGGCCTTGCGGTTCTCGAAGAAGAAGCCGCACAGCTCGCAACTGGGATCTGAAAATGACAGAAAAAAGGGATGAGCGAACCGTCCTTTAAAAGAATACAATCGGTACTGGATAGGTAGACACACACGCACTAACTCACCCTGGTGTGCGTGCTTGTCTGGGGAGGGTTTTCTTTTGAAGGAAAAATCATGTGGCAGCGGTGAGAAGGCCTTGAGCTGATGTGGCGGTGAGTTGGCGGTCTCCACTGGCTGGGCCTCCTCAGACAGAGGCCTTTTCCCCAGCGGGGAGAGCCTGAAGAACTTCCCCGCGGGCGGGTTGGCGGACGCGGGGCCCAGGCTCTGCTTGATGAGCCGGGACCCCGACTGCAGCAAGCTGAGCGGAGACTTGCGGTACTTGGAGAACTGGTATCCTGAAACGCCCAAACCCTCGGCGTTCTCCCACGGGGGACTGCTGGCCCCCGGGCTGGCCTCCTTCTTCACTCCCTGGTGAGAGGAGGGGCCCGCCCCTCTCTTGTGCATGACCTCCCTCAGGGTGTCGATGGGCGAGCCGTTGACGGTCCACTCGGTGATGCCCATCTGGCGCAGGTGGGAGCGGGCGTGGCTGGAGAGGCCTTTGCGGTTCTCGAAGTACTCCCCGCAGAACTCGCAGCGGATATCCCTCGTGGGCTCCGCCTCATGGGCCATGGCTACGGAGAGACCAGAGGGTGGAGGTCAACAAAACAACAAAGTAGGAGAGTAAGACAGCACTAAAACATTACTGGTAAATACATCTGTTTCCCCAAGAGTTCCTTAAAATGTGCTCAAACTCTGAAGGAACACAGAGGATCCACGTTACCTAAGTTCAGGGGGAACACACTGTCGGAGCTGCTCCAGCTGCAGTTGAGAGCGTCTTCACCGGAGAGGCTGGCGGACCTCCCCGTGGCTGCCGGCGCGGTGACCTCCAGCTGCACCGGCTCCGGCTTCAGCTTGAGGATCAGCCCGCTGGCGGGCGTCGGAGGAGTCGAGCTGGATTTGGACGCCGCGGACTGGGAGGGGCGGGCGAAGGCGAAGGGCAGGCGGCCGAGGAGGGTGGCGGAGGGAGAGGAGGAGGAGGAGGTGGGCAGAGGCGAGCGAGGGGGTCCCGGAGAGGACGGGGGCGGGGTTTTGAGAGGTTTTAGAGGAAGAGCGCAAGGCAGGCCCCGCCTCGTGATGATCTCCCTCAGGGTGTCGATGGGCGAGCCGTTGACGGTCCACTCGGTGATGCCCATCTGCCGCAGGTGGGAGCGGGCGTGGCTGGAGAGGCCTTTGCGGTTCTCGAAGTACTCCCCGCAGAACTCGCAGCCTATTTCCTTTGGCGGTTCACCTGGAAGTTTAAAGAAGTGAACCAAAATGTGTTAAAACAAAAAGCCTTTACGACCTCATCGGGACGCATGGATCCCGCGAAACGACACTCACTGTGTGGAAGGGCCATGAGCTCGCCGCTGCTCAGGCGGAAGACCCTCATGGAGGAGGACTTGTGGCGCTTGGCGGGTGGGCCGAGCAGACGCGGGGCGGAGGAAGAGGTAGCTTTGGGCGTGGACCCGCCGCCGGCCGTGGTCACCTTGCAGAGGAGGGACGAAGAGGAAGAGAGGCTGAGCAGGGAGCGCTTGGGGGCGGCGGGGCCCCGCGGCACCGCGTGGCCGTCGAGCTGCAGCGCGCCGGCCTTGTGCTTGAAGGCGTCCGTGTCGATGAGCTGGTTCAGCAGGTCGATGGGGGAGCCCTTGGATTCGGAGTACTCCACCCCAAAGTGCCGCAGGTGGGCCCGCGCGTGGCTGGATAAACCTTTACGAGTCTCGAACCAGGCGCCGCACAGCTGACAGACGATGTCCTTGTTGGGGTCCACCTCCAGTGCTGCGGCGTGGAGGAAGAAACAAGCAAAACGTAAGACAACTTGAACTGAGGCACATTTCCAACGAGAGACGCGTTACGAAGAGACACTCACTGAGGTTGAGAGGAGCGTCATTCTCCTGCGGCGCCCAGATGGGTTTTGTTGTGACGGCGGAAGAGAGGTTCGAGGTCAAGCTTTTCATTCCCCCGGCCTTGTGCTCCAGGGAGCGCAAGGGGGAAGATACGGGCAGCAGGGAGGAAATGGGGGCCTTCCTCACGACCGAGGACGGGGAGCCGGAGCGAGGCGGAGGAGCAGGATAGGCACCGGGTGACGGGGACGGCGTGGAGGAGGAAGAGGGTGGTACAGCTTTCACCGCTTTGGCCAGGATGGAGAGGGGGATGGCTTGCTCGTCTAAGTCCATGTCTCCTAGCTCCTCATCCTTCTGAGCGACAGAGGAAAGGGGCTCCGGAAGAAACGCCTGGCCGCCCGCGTGGCACTCCTTGGCGATTTGGTAGAGGAGGTCGATCGGCGCCCCGCTGCTCTCCGAGACGCCGACGCCCAGCTGGCGCAGGTGAGAGCGGGCGTGGCTGGACAGCCCGCGCCGGGTCTCGAACTGGGCTCCGCACACGGCGCACTTCAAGTCGTGGACTGCGAACGGAGGCAAGAACAGCTGGGTGAGAGGCGGCGAAGGGAAGCCTCATTTCAGAGCAATTCATCAACAAAAAAAAAGACACAAAGTTCACAAAGTAACAGCGGGAGGCTCGGCTTCTTTTAGCGGCCGTGGAGATCTCCGAGGATGTTTCACCTCGCTTACACTTCCTGCCCCTCCCCCTTCCCTCCTCCCCTCTCTCACAGTCTGCAGGAACACCAGCCAAGTGCTCGAGGTGCTCTCATTAGCTCCTAACATACATTCGTCTACCTCTGAAGACTCCACTGGGGACAACCCTCCCCGACGCTGACCTAGGGTCAGTTTTACAATCTCCCTGCTGACAGCCAGGATGAAGATCTGCTCTAGCAACTCCAATCCCCCCGTCAACTCTCCGGGGGTCAGCGTTCACTGTTCTGTTTTACTCCCCCTCACCCTTGGAGTCTGCATCCTCGCCGGGAGAGTCCGAGTCCACGCTGCACAGCTCGGCTTTCTGTGTCCGGCTCGAGCTCAGACCGTCCAGTGCTGGACGCCGGGGCTCCTCCTCGTCCTCATCATCCTCAGCTGCTTCCTCCTCCTCACCTAAAACATGACAGACAATAATAAAAATAATATAGTGCTAGTGTAAGTACAGGGAAGAAATGCCATGTTAATTAGGCCTTATTAGGTGACTGGGAGAATAACTGTTCAACTGAAGAGTGTCTGGCAATTAATGTATATGCTCCTAGAATAAGTCAGCCTTCGAAAGCGTATTAATACATTTAAAAGACGCAGGCTGGAAACAAGAAAACCTCCTCAGCTCTCTGCCTATCATTTATCAGCTCTTGCAATAACAGCACATTATAACGTCACCCGTGAGGAGGTGCAAGTGAAAAAAAAATGCATCCAGAAATGAATCCCTGTCAAAAAAAGAAACAGAAAAAAAAAACAAAACAAAAAAAGTCATAATTGCACTACTGTATGAAACAAACATGGCAGTCTCGTCCCCCCCCCCTGCAGTCAGACATTCCCGGGACCAAAGAAAAAAGAAAAAGTGCCATTTTATGCGACAAAATCGCGTAAATCAGAGGAGACGCGGAGACAGACAATGCTTTCTGTCTGGTGGGCGGCTCTGCGCTTGTCAGTTCATCTCCTGACTGTAAAAGAGCGATGTGACACCTCGCAGCGCAGCGTTATAACACCGGCTATTATCACGGAGACAATGACACAGATCGGCCGGGTAGCTTTTAAAGAACAAAACCTCCGGATCAAAGTAGCAACCCGCTAACTTGACTTAGTGTCCATTCACGGCGGAGTGACACTACGCGAGCGAGCCGATACTTCCAAAAGGGGAGAAGAAGAAGAAGAAGGAAAAAAAAGAAGGAAGAAAAAAAAGGAAAAGAAAAAAAGTGATACTTCGATTATACTTCGCTGATCCGGATAAGTTGGAATAGTGGCTACAAAGTTACCTGCGCGATCTCGCGCTCAGTTGATTACAATAAAACATGCACAAATGCGTGCACTTGAAAGCACAGCGTGTCCTCTATCACAAAAATCAAAGCAAAGTAAAATGGCGAGGATTGGGCAACTGTAGGTAATTTTTACAGATCCTGCAGCATTGGAAATACTGGACGTCATTCCAGACGTGCACAATAAAAAAAAGGGGAGAGAGCGAGAGAAGAAGAAAACCCACGGACGCTAAAGGAAACAAACTGATCACAACAGCCCCGTAATCATCACTATGTATCCGCGCGTGCAGAAACAACCCGAAACAATAACAATGACCCGCTTTGTGAGCTTTTTTTTGTGGACGCGCGTGTCACTGGGCTATACCTGCACGGCTGTGCGCGACACTGGTTTGCTGTACATAAGTCTCGCATGATGATGATGAGTTTTTCTCTCTCTCTCTCTCTCCCTTGTAAATGGCTGAATGTCTGGCTGCGATGTGACAGAGGATGCGGCGCGAGACACGCGCACTGCCGGATGCGATCCAGAAGAAGAGGGGCACGCGGGTGCTCGGGAATTTCAGCGCGCGGTACTCACCGGTCCGCAACCGCAGTGCATCGGACTCCCCGGCAGCAGCCGAAGCCAGACAGTTTTTTTTTTTTTTTTTTTTTTTTGCCGCTATTGTTTGGGTCTACGGGGAGGTGGAAGCAGCCATTTTGCCCCCATATGCACCGCTAAGCTAAGGCGTGACCAATCGAGTGGAGGCGGAGGTTGGGATGAAATGCACCGAGTGCCACATCAACCACGGGGTATCAGTGACTCTTTCTCTCTCTCACTCTCCCTTTCGCACTCACACACATACCCCCTCCCTGCCTCCCTCCCTCTCCCCCTCCCTCCTCTCTCTCTCTCTCCGTTAAGGCTTGATTTTCTCCACAGCCACCATCCTGATTCTAACACTTTCCACACTGCACAGCGGTGTCACCCGGGTCAAGGAGGGTTTTTTTATTCAGTGGTAAAAAGCAAAACAGGCAGAGGCCCTTAAAACAGCAGCATCTTCTCCACTGCTTTATGGATTTATAACAGTCTTATTGAACCATCTGGGCATCATTACTGAAGCGACATGCCCCGTGATTAAAGTTCAAAGCGCCAGCTGAAACCCGCCAGCATGAGTTTGGTGCTTTGGTCGCGTACTTTTAAGGACGGATCAGTAATGAGAGCTTACCTTCACTCTCTTCAACACCTTCCTCCTCCTTCAAAGGTTGAGGAGATGCTGGAGGCGGCGCATCCAGGACGGCCGTACTCGGCGTCCTCTCGCCTGTGTCTTCTCCCTCCAGCTTTACCTCAACGATGCCCTCCCCTGCCTCCATCTGGTTCTCCTCTTCCTCTTCTTCCTCTTCTTCTTCCTCCTCCTCCTCCTCGTCCTCTGAGTAGCCGGTGCTCCGGGGGGGGGCTGTGGGGATGGTGAGGTCGGGCCTGCTGGAGAACAGCTCCCTCAGGATGTGGATGGGCGAGATGGTGACGTCCCAGTTGGTGATGCCGAAGTCGCGGAGGTGGGCCCTGGCGTGGCTGGACAGGCCGGCCCGGGTGTCGAAGCCGGCGCTGCAGAACTCGCAGTGCATCACGCTGAATGTGTCCGGGTCGAAGTTGGCAACTGTGGGGAAGGAGGGTGAGGGCAACACGTTGAGACATGCAAATGTTGAATGGACGTCCGATCACTTTAAAGCACTTTACCGCGACATGACATCATTCACACACTGATGGGAGGAGCTACTACGCAAGTGTCAGGAGTAACTAACATGTACACACAGTCACAAAGTTACAGGAATCACTTTGGGGTTAAGCGTGTTGCCTCAGGACACATCGACATGGGCTATCGGAGCCGGGGTTTGAACCGCCGATCCTCTGATTGAAGGATGACCCTGCTCACCACTGAGCCACAGTTGTGACATAACATGGAGTACAGCTGTAGGCCGACTGGTCCAGATTGAATTCTCTTAACCACCGTAGGATAAAGTGCCATTTTGTACATACGGTCATGGTCCGCTGAGGATGAACCCTACTGATCCCCTGACTTGTCCTCCACCAGGTTACAGTTTGTCATGAAATGTGAAACGTGAACGTGAAATGTCCCGACAAATGTAGGATGTTTTTAATTTGGTGCCCATTCGTGGTCCCCACAGGATGTGTCGTCTCACTTTAATGACCACTTAACCCTTCACATTGATGACTTTAGTCTGTGATCATATATCTGCAAAACTAAAGACATTCTCACCGTCTTCAGCTGTACCTTTTGTTTAGTGCTAGTTAGCTAATTTTAGCATGCTAAGCTAAAAGGAAGCCCCCAGCAGTTAGCCAGAAATTTGATTTATAGAAAGAAGAAATCCACAAAGGAGACAATCTAACTTCACACTTGGACTACGGCTGAAACGGGCCTTCAAGAGAATAATGGCATAGCGAACGTACCGCACGGCTCACATCAGGGTCGATGTGTCACGCATATATTAAAAACAAAGTGCGTCTGGGCTTCAGACTCTCCACACAGCCGAGAGAGAGAAACACGCAGCGAGCCGCTGACCTTTTTTCTTCTTCTTCTGATAGGAGAACTTCCTCTCAATGGCATTGACTTCCTCGGGGGATATGAAGTGACGCACGTTGTAGCTGACGCCGACTCGGTTCAGGTGGCCCCTCACGTGATTGGCGAGCCCGATGCCATTATGGAATCGATCCGGGCAGTAGGGGCATTTCCTCTCCACACACTTGAGCGCCTCGGAGTCCTCGCCCATCTCGTCCGGGTCTTCATCCAAGAAGCCCTCCGACAGGAGACGCCGCACGCGCTCCTCGTCAATGTCGACGTCGTCTTCGCTGTCGGTTTCTGCGGGCGCGGCGGGAACCCGGTTGCTCCTCCTCAGAAAGAGAACCTTTCCGTCTTTCTCCACCTCCAGCTCGTCTGCGTCGTTCACACACTTCTCAGGGGGGAGCGATAATGTGGCGCTCTGCTGTGCTGCGCAGTCCTCTATCGAGACAAGAAATTACCATAATAATAATAATGTAAATTGTGAATGAACCGAACAATCCTATTGAAATGGAAACAGAATGCTTATCTTAAATTCAACATGTGCATCTTAGGTTTTGGGTCTGGTTTAAGTCACTATGTCAAATCGTTTACATGCAGCGTAGTAATCCGATTATTGCACAGTTTTTGCATGCATCTGATTACTCTTTCGAGTAAAGGGATTACAAACAACTGTGCTAACACGGCTAGATTTCTGCTCCAGAAATATGAGAATGCGTACAAACCCTTCAACAGCTTTCTTACACGAAAAGCTCCTTGTTGGTGGAACAAACGCTTTCCGTACACACCCAGCAGTCACGGAGCAACATTAGCATTCATTTGTCGTTGTGTTCAGTCCACCTCACCAACGTAAATCCAATCTTCACTCTACTTTAAGCTCCGTTTTTGGTCACCACCAACTCCTAGGGGAAATTTCTGGCTTTTTTAGCTGCTAAATGCTCCACTATTTGAATCAAGCTAGTCGCTATCTGTTTACTGTCAGCTGTTTGTCATTGAGCAGGGCCACTACAGAAGGTTTTCAAAGCTTTTTTACTGAAAACAGACGCCTGCCGCGGCCTGGAAATGACACAGAGTGGTTAGAGTGAAACTAAATAGAAAAACTGTGAGCCGTAAAGGTACAACGATCAGCTTAAAGATGCTAAAATGCGCCGCAGAACTAAGGGGAAGAGCAGAGTAAAGTGATTCTTCTCATTGTCACTGTACACCGTGGTCATTTGATCCATTGTTTATGATAAAATTATATTTACAAGTGCAGCTTCAATGTTTTTTCCTTGTGATCAGGTTTTCAGCACAGTTACAAACACAAAGCCGTGAGCAGAAATCAGACGGTTGTCTTATCCAATGTGAGCATGTACATAATAATGTAGCATCAGTATGAGAGTCTTTCATCTGACATTGAGTCTCACCTGTGCACGGTTGTGCTCTGGTTTGCGGTTTCACTCCAACAGGTGACTTGGCGTCTTGTTGGGAACGCTCGGTGTTGAGTTTTGAACTCGGCTCTTCGTCCTGCTCTTCTTCTTCTCCTTCTTCAGTCCCTGTCAGCTTGTCTTCCTCCAGAAACCTGGCCACATCGGTCCAGGTCTTCCCTCTTCTGCTAAATCTCCTGTTCCCAACGCACTTGAAGACCACTTGGCTCGCGGGCCGAGCTGCGGCGCCGTCTGGCGTCACGCCGCCCTCAGAGGCGGCGGCTCCTTGCTGGATCTCGCCTCTGGTTTCATCGTGAGAGGATCCAGATCCAGATCCAGCGAGTTGATCAGAATCGAGGGAGGGCTTTTGAATTCGAGCGCCCATGTCGGACCTCGAACGCTGGCTAGCCTCATCCGCCAGCGCCCCACTGGTGGAGTGAACTAGTTTCTGGTGTTCCCTCATTACAGTCTGACTGGAGGTCAAGAAGGCACAATGACCGCAGGCCAGGGGAAACGATGGCGCCCCAGGGGACTGGGGCTCCGCCTGGCGAGCCGGTTTCTTTCTGTTGTGGGTCTTGGTGTGATTGGCCAGTGCCTGGGACGTCCTGGTGCTGAAGTTACACTTGGTGCAGACGAAGCGCCGGCGGCTGGCGGAGACACCTCGGACCGGAGCCGGACTTAGAACTGAATTCGGAAGAACGCCGTCCGAGTCCAGAACTGGTGTTGAAACCGGGACCGGGGAAAGCGGCGGGGATGTCACCATTTCTGGTTCCGGCGCTTTGCCCGCATCTCGCATAACGGCCGCGCCCGAGCTCGTGTGCTTCACCGTCTTAGCGTCGAACTTCTGAATCTCTCTGGCCTTCCCGTTTTCGTTCAGTTTTTCTATCTCCGCCAAGATCTTTAGACGGGACTCCTGGTGCCTCTTGTGGTGGTCGGCCAGTGCGAGCCGATTCGGAAGGTTCCATCCGCACTCGACGCACCGAAATCGTCCGGCTTTTCCCGAACGCCTGCCGCCCGCCGCGCCGCTCTGACAGTGCTCAACGATGTGCTCCTGCAGGTGGACCTGCTTCTTGAAGTAAATGCTACATTCCACGCAGGTGAAGATCTCTTCGCCCGGCTCGTCTTCCTCGTCACCCTCTTTCCCTCCTCTCTCCCCGAACGTCATCGGCTCGTCCACTGCTGCCTCTCCGAAGCCGGCCTCCTCAAAACCGTACGCCCCCGCACCTCGATCCGGCTGTGCCGTCTCAGCGGTTTGGGGATTTTGAGGACTCGCCCTCGCCAGCTTGCCGGTCTCAGGCGACGTGCGCTTCAAGGTGCCGAGTCCGGAGAAGGGCCTGAGCAGCACCCTCTTCTTCCGGCACCGCTGAATGAATGTGCAATGAGCCCAGGGGGCGGGAGGGGGGCTCTCTGGGTCAGAGTCTCCGGGGAAGGTGTACACATCCCTCTCAAGCTCCTTAGTTTCTTTTCCCCTGGGCCTCTTCTCTCCCTCACTGTGGCCCACCCCCTCCCCTCCTTCCTCCCCCTCCCCCTCCTCCATTTGGCAACCGTCCTTTGGTTTTCCTTTGGACTGAAACAGCTCGGATACATTCCACGCGTCGCTGTCTGCCACTGCGAAGAGAAAACGGAGGAGCTATGAATGGAGGCTCTCAAGTACGCAGGCGGATCTGGGTTTCGTCCTCACGCTACTCACAGTCTGTCGGGCCGAGCGGAGACGTATTTGGCTCTTCTGTCTTTGTGCTCTCGTGGTCGCCGGCGTGCCCCTCCACGGCAGGAGACCAGTCCGTGTCGCCATGCAAGTGCTGCGGTTCTTTACGTTCTTGGCCGTCTTCGCGATCAAGGCTGGGGAGAAAAACAGTTACATGACAACTTCTAACAAGAAGTTGTGAAACATACAGCTGCAAAAACTAGTCGATTAGTTGTTGACTGGCAACTATTTTGATAAACAATTGATCGGTTTGAGTAAGAATTCTCTAATTCCAGTTTATTAAATGTAATTACTTCCTGGTTTCTTTACTCAGTGGCGGCAAACGGTATATCTTTGCGTTGTGGACAAAACAAGGCTTTTTAAGGATGTCCTTTTGGGTTTTGGGAAAGTTTTTTTAGGGAAATAAATCAAATAATACAATTTACAGATTAATTGACAATAAAAATGACACATAATCACTTTGTCTAAATTCATAACGAGCGTATAATGACAAAAATGATCATAAAATCTGATCATTTCACACTAAAGTTCTTAATTAACTGAAAAGATAATCGCTACTTTTCATCTGTCAATTATTTTAGTCACACAAGACCATAAAACCATGTGGTCTACTTATTTATTGAGTTACCAGAAAACATTTATTGTGACATAAGTTATCGCGATAGAAGATTGTGGCTCGATATTGAGACAGCATTTAGGCCCTCAAATTGGGAAATTAAACATTAATAAATGGGAGTGTCAAGTGTCATGGGAGGGAAACCAGCTATACAATTTGGACTTTAGCATCACTAAAGCTTTAGTTAGTCTTCACTTCCTTGCAGAGAGTTGAGTGTTAAAGCCAGTTAGATTAGCTTAGCTTAGCACGAAGACTCAAATATCCAGATGATCTGCCTTTTGTGATCTCTTGTTTTCTCTCCGGATGTTTTCCCTGAACTAAGCAGCAGACATGGCTGCCTTCCTCCTCCTCCTCCTCCTCCTCCTCATCCTCCACCTCCTCTTCCTCACCTGAGTCCAGAAGAAGGGGATCCTGGGCTGTGAGCAGCCAGACCGTGAGGGTTAGAAAAGTGCTGCAGCTCCTCCTCTGAGACACACAACAGCACACACAAAACAAACAATCACAGCAACATCACCCTACAGTCACAGACCAGAGATATAAGAGATACAGTGCTGCACACCGAATCCTCATTGACAACAATAAGGGGGTCATCATGTATTCAGCTGCTACTACACGACTGTGTATATTAAGCCATGTGTTACCATCTAGTGTTTCTCTCTCCGAGTCAGAGTCCCAGCTTAGGGAGGAAGGAAAGGCTGAGGACCTGAATCTCCTCTGTGCGCTCCTCCCCGGGTCTGCGCTGGGCCGAGCGCCCTCATCGCCGGCCCGCACCACCCTCGAGCGCTTGGCAGACATCGGGCCGTCCCTCACATTTGGAGAACATGAGGACTGGAAGGGGGATAGTAAAAGTATTATTACATATACGTATATAGTCAGATGGCAGGAATGGCAGGCGACGAGTGATGGCGAGGTTCGACGTGGGGGGCCTTACCTGTAAGGTGCATTTGAGGGAGGTGGGGTTTTGTGCAGAGGTGGAGGGTGCGGGCCCATAGCTGGTCCCTGGGGTTAGGGGTCGCCCCTCTGGCTCCATGGTCCCCCACCCCTCACCCCAGAGAGCAGTATGGAGTCCCACTGGTGACCAGCCGTCCTACATCGTGCAGCCTCCTCTTCTTCTGGACACATACACATAATAAAAGTTTCTCACCACTCATCCATGACAGTCCCAGATTGTGATGGAAGAATCAATAAGCACATGAATGGAAGTGTCTGCAGAATCTGTCCTCAGTTTTTTTTTTATTTATTCATGCATGTTTTTGCCAACTGCAGGTTTTTGGACTGTCTGGCCTATTTTCACAAGATGCCTGCTCTCAAAGAATGAAATGGGGATCCCAGCTGGTGACATAAATAAGTAGCCTTTCCACTCAGGCCCATGCCCCCCTTCTAAAAAAAAAGCAGGCAACATGCCCGGGTACATCCCGGGTGCCCCACCGGGCTGGCCTCTGCTGCTCCAGAGGACGTGGTATCGATCCGGTCGTTGTCAGGTGATTGGAACAACACCGCATCCGCGCACGATGCCGTTTTAAAAAAGCACCAAACGCCCAGCAGCAGCTGCAGGGCTGGGCTTTTTCTTCTCCTCCTTCCTCCAGTGTGTGCAAATACTCACTGAATTCCGGCCTGGGTTGCGGGTCGCAGTGGAAAACGCTGTCTCGTTCAAGCGCCGCTCGTCATAGTCCCGAGGACGGCGCGGAGGCTTTCACCGCCCCGAGACGATGCTCGCCGGCGGCTGTCTTTTTCGACTGCTCCCGCCGCGGGGACGGACCTGTCCCTCCGAAGCGCCGCTCAGGTCTTCGCATGGATCCCTCGAAGATGCCAGACGCAGGACTCCATGTTATTTGGCTCGCGGGCACGCTGCGTACGTAAGTAACGTCGACGGGGAGGGCGACGGGGAAAGAGTTTTTTCGAGTCGCAAACGACAGGGTCAAGTTGAGTAAGTTCAACTTTTCTTTTTCTCTCTTTTTCTTCTTCTTCTTCTTCCGTTTCGCTTCTAACGGCTCTTCTGTTTATGTTCTCGTTGCGACTCCGGCGCGTGCGAAAGGGGTTCGGTTCTGACGCGTTTTTGGGTCGCGAGGACACTTCGTTCTGCGAGATAACACGAGACTACGGGGTCGACGGGCCGCGCGCGGACGTTTAATTGTCCCGGGCGTCGCTTTCTGGAGACAGGTGAAGTTTTAATTGACATTTGGTGGCAATTTCGTGTCAGTTAGCAGCAGTGTTGCTCCACTGTGGTGAACAGCACGCTCATAAAAAACGCGTCACAGATGTGTCGCGCGCGTTGAGGCGACGACGGCCGCACCAGTGTGTCTTGAGTTAGTGTAATACAATATTCAAAATGATGTAAATCAGAAACACTCCTCACTGCCGGTTATTATTATAGTCGTCTGGCGCCCTCTTCTGGCCCGAGGTGGAACTGTTTGTTGTACCATCATGGACACTTTCCATCAAGTACTGACTAAAAGTAAAGTATTAATACCACAAAGGAGACAATACTTTGTCACAAGTAAATGTACAGCCTTGAACATTTTTTACTTTAAAGATTTAGCGTCCAAATATACTTCAAGCAGGCCACTAAAAGAAAAAGTACTCATTATACATGTATTGTTTTACAAAATTAGATTTTAATCATTGGTGCATTAATATGTAAACATTACTAATGCGTCCGGTTTTAGTTACTTTATATACTGCTGGGTAGTTTGTGAATGTAATAGTAGTAATAGTATGTGATATCTTAACATATAATGTATGTATTACATCATAATAACGTTGTTAATTACTTTTTGTTTTAATAACATGAACCTGAAAAGTAACTAGCAAATTATCAAATAAATGTAGTGGAAAAAAATTACAATATTTACTACTGAATTGTAGCAGAGTTTAAGTATAAAGTAGAATATAATCGTTGTACGTCAAATACAAATACACCTCAGGACAGTATGAGTAAATGTACTCAGTTACTTTCCTGACTGCGTTTCACACCAGATTGAATGCAGCACACGTCATAGTGTTGAAAAAGAAGTGGCAACAATGAGGACATAAGAAGATAACAAATATTTATTGGGTTTGAGTTTTTGGTTCACTCGAGGCTCTCTCTCTCTCTCTGTGGCCAAGCAGATCATTTTTCTTTCTTGACCTCCTAAAACGAAGGAAATAGGGAAAGACATCAGTGAAACCGTTATGTAGTTTACTCAGAACTTTTACCAATGTGAAAGTAACAACCCATCAATACATCCATGTAAAAGTAACAACACATCAATACATCCATGTAAAAGTAACAACCCATCAATACATCCATGTAAAAGTAACAACACATCAATACATCCATGTAAAAGTAACAACACATCAATACATCCATGTAAAAGTAATAACCCATCGCACTACAGTATTATCATAATTCACTTAAAATATCAAACATACTTATTCTGCAGTGAAATGGCTTCTTTTTTATCTCATATTTTAGAATTAGACCACTTTGAGCTTAAAATAGTAATTTGAATGAATCCCCCTCAGAGGTTCAGAGGGTACCTAGAATAAATATAGAAAAAAGTACAATATGTACGGTACAAGTACTTCAACATCATACATAAGTGCAGGACTTACACACACTCATGCAGCAACAACAAATAAAGGAGAACTGTTTGCCAAGACCGTAAGAGCAAACAGCTGTACAAAGTACCCCGGTCTGTCCTGACATGTCCCGAAGGGAGGATTAGAAGATTTAGCTTGGAGACACTCCCTGATAGAAAAAAGGCCGCTGACTCTTACGTCAGGGCATTACGGGCAATTTGGAGCCGGAGTTGTGTTCTGGATATTCAAGTTAGTTTCCCTCTCAGAGGTCAGCTGACCAGCTCGCCCCCTTCGCGCCCCCTTGACATCGAGTACATACCCCAAAGTGTTCCCAGCCTTTGATCTCCTTGTAGAGCGCGTCGCCGGGACAGGAAGTGTTCACCACCTGTCTGTGGCCCTGCACGACGAAGTCGGCGATCAGTCTCCCGCCGCCGACGGCGCAGGACGCCAGCTGATCCCTCACCAGCCCCATGGAATGCTGGGAAGGCAGCGCCGTGGTGTAGTCGCCGATGAAGGAAACCCCGTAGCCCACGGAGTTGTGTCCCTTGGTGTGGGCCCCTTGCCAGAGCCAGCCTCGGCCCTCGTAGAGGTACCCGTCGCCGCCCGCGACGAAGCTTTTGAGGGAAAACGGCGGCAAAGTTAGAGATATGTGGAGTCAGGGGGTGCCGGGTTACACTGTTCGGACACGAGGCTGCACCTGTATCCGATGTCGTCCCAGCCTCTGTCGTCCTGGTGGAAGCGCTGCATGGAGCGCATGTCGGCGGCGCACTGCTGGAAGGTCAGGCAGGGCTCGCCCGGTGTGTAGGTGTGGTGGATGTACATGAAGGTGAGGGGGAGAGACAGCATGGTGGGCGTTCCTCTGTACGGCTCTGCGCCCCACATGCAGCGAGGAATGATGGGCGGGCAATCTGAAACGGGACGGGGACGTGTGAGCGAGCGCAGGATAAAAATCGGCTGGAGACACCGTTTGTTTTCAGAATCCTTTCACTCACCGATGTACTGGTGGACGAACTCTTTCATCCCCTCCTTCACCAAAGCCGCCAGCTGCTTCCTCTCATTCGGCGTCATCTTCGAGCGCCCCGTCAGCCTCCGCCGCAGCTCTGCCGCTTTCAACACCTGTCTGGCCAGCACGGGAGGGGCGGCCAGCCCCCTGAAGTTCTCCCTGCGGCGCCGGCTGATGAGGCGCGGGGCGGCGTCCAGTCCTTTGCTCTCCAGCGGGCGGCCGTAGTACTCCGTCAGCAGGCCGCTGAGCGACAGGGGGCGCCTGCTTTTGTCGGCGACCTCCGTCCCGAGAACCGCGCCGTCCATGCCGCCGTTGACCCGAGCGGCGGTGAGCGCGGAGGGGCTGCCGAGGAGGGTGAAGACTTGAGGGGAGGTGACGCTGTCCCAGCAGCCGTCGGGTCCCAGGAGAGGAGAGCTGTCCAGGTCGTTGGCCAGCGTGAGCTGGTACAGGCCCCGCACGCGGCCCGCCGACCTGGCGAGGAAACCGGCCTCGATTCCCAGGAGGAGGGGCGCGAGAGCGACGGTGGTGCCGTCGGGCGTCAGGACAACGCCTTCCTCTTTCGCATCCTCGGTGACCCTGTGACGCACAGCCGTGCTGAGGTAACCCGAGAGGCTGGCGTCTAATTCGGCACCGCCGGAGTCGGCGTTGCCGAGGAAGTGCCGAACGAACGCGTCGTTGAGGCCGGCGGCCTCGCGCAGCCTCCTCAGCACAGCCAGCGGGCCTGACCCGGGGGCGCCGGCCTCCACCCGCTTCACCGCCGCGATGAAGTCATCCATGTGCCGGGAAGACGTAGCTGGGGACAAGGACAGCAAACATTTGGATGTCACAACCTCCATGACGCATGCGCCTACTGCTCGAGCTCATACATGGACTATTTGAGCTTCAGGCCCGACAGAATCCAAACGAGTCTGAGGAAAAGTTTCCAATGAGGTGCACAATTGTGAAGAAGCTTTTCCAGATTAAACGGGGAACAAGAAAACATAATTGCACTGAAGTCAGTCCAGGTTATGCCAATTCAATTCAGTTTATTTTGTATAGCCCCAAATCACAAATACAAGATTTCCCTCGGAGGGCTTTACAATCTGTACACATGACACACCTGTCCCAGGACCTCACTCATCAGATCAGGAACAACTCAAATAAAGATAGTAAAAACCCTTCTACAAGGTAAAAATGGGAAGAAACCTTCAGGAGAGCAACAGATGAGGATCCCTCTCCCCGGATGGACAGAAGCAACAGATGTCATGTGACCAGAATGAGCAACGCTACATGAATGTGACAGAAACTATTCAAATAATGAGAAGTATACACATGGACCACGATCCAAATAGCCACAGTCCATGTCAGCGGAAGAGGTAGAGAGGAGAGGCATGACCTGCCACATTACATCCAATGCATCTCACTGAACGGGCGACAACAAGCAAACGTCTTTACCTTCCGCATACGTGCTGAGCAACACCACAACGAGCGCCGTGGCGGGTCCCCAGCAGCCTTTAGCCATCCTGAGGTGTGAGCGTTTCCGAATGTCTGCTCGGCTCCACGCCTCCTGCTATTTATACAAGTTCCCCTGTGCATAATGAGCGGGCGCTTATGCAACTGTTGACTTACTGTAGATACGCCTGCGTTCAGCCGTTCGGCGTGGCCCGCTGAGCAATGTGGGAATCTGACACCTGCAGTCCGAGTCTGAGTCTCTTTTTTTTTCGGGTCATTTCCGCTCAAGGTCTTTCCACGCACACCGCCGGACGCTTTTGAGAAACTCCCAAGTTCCGTATTAAATCTCAGCCTCCTCGTTAATGCAGCCGGTGCTTGTGAAAGGAGAAAAGAAACCTTCTGAATAAAAACCAGCCGGCAGCAAACTCCTCACTGCAGTACAAATCACTGGCAGTCCTCTCTGGGGCAATAAGAGGGTTCGGGTTGATGTTCAAAACTGGGGAAGTCCTACTACCACAATCACGTGTTTGCTGGGCAGCAGTGACAAAAGTGTGTGCGCACCGATTTTATTTCTTGTTTTTTGTAAAGGTTTTGTCGTGAAAAATGCAGCAACGGTTGGGACCAAAAGACACAGGGACACTGTGTTTAGGCTGGAGCAGCCATGTGAGGACAAGAAGAGGAAGTATTATAGTCTACAGCTGGACTGGGAAATCCATTGCAGAAGGTCAAGGGTGCCAATAACAAAGGGTAAAGATATAAATGTGTAATTACAGTAATCTGTAATAGTAAAGACCTTTTAGAGGAACAAGAACGATAAGGTGTCTCCACAAGCACCACACTAATAACGGTTACTGGAATAGTCTCAACACCTGCTGTGATAATGGTCTGGAAACAAGCAAACGCATCATTTGATGCATCCAAAATAAAGGAGATCTATATATTTTAGACACGTTTTTGGACTTTTGTGTGTGACAACTCCAACAGTTCTGTGACTCTTTTTTTTCCCCAACATTGCTCAGCTTCCTAAAAATACAATGAGGGGGCATGACCTTTATTACCTATTAGAGGAAACATTTAAGTAGAAAGTTTGGCAATATTAAGTTTCTTGATTATATAAGACATGCGAGTAAATTCTATTTTCCGGCTCACTGCTGATCAAAGTGAACTCAGTACTTAAGGAGGGAGGGGCCACTACCTTTCTGCTCCAGGGAGAGAAGCGGCAGCATTCAGGAGGGGGAGGGGGAAGATGAGATGAAGTACAAAGCAAAAACAAAACGACAACAAACTAATGAACAACTACAACAACACTGGGGAAACTATACATTATAAACTAAATGTGAGATCATTTATGCAACATTTATTCCGAGGGGATAAAACTCGTCCGGTTGTCCCGACCTGAGTTGAAGCGTCTCTAACGAGCACATTGGGGACAAGAAAACATACAACTTACTTCAAAATGACATTAAAAGAGACGTCAAATACAATCTGGAAACATGCAAATTCAAAGGTAACAGGAGGGGTTATAAAATGGAGTAAGAGTAGGTCATGACAAGACACGGATGGCGTTGTAAATAATTCAACGAAAGTTGCACAGAAGACAAGAAATATATATAAACTTCGAAAAACTGTTTTCTTTATCTGTTTTACCCACACTATAGCCTAAACATGCACTGTTCATCATGTCCACTACAGGTAACTGCAGTCTTTGTTGGTGCGGTGACGCTCCGGTCCGCTAGGAGGCGCAGCGCTAAACCTGCTTCAATGCGAGACCATTGAGAAAGTAACCGAAGAAGAAGAAGACGGAAGGTACTGTTCAGTCGCTCGTCTGTTCCTCAGCACGGTATGTTTATCCTTCAAGAAATACGTCCTACTTATAAATAAGTGATCTACTCGGTATGCGTGTTGTTTCTCTTAAACATGCACGTGTCCACAGCTGGAAGGGCTCGCGTGCAGTTGGTTTTTTTTTAAACCGGAAAGTCCCAGCTAGCATGTTTGGCTCGGGAGGCTAACGGCTAACATCACTGGCGATCAGCTGTCTGTTGGGTTCTGAAGGCTCGTTAGCGGCTCACAGTTAGCACCGCGAGAGTTGATGAAAATAATGTGTCGTTTGTATCTGTCGCGATGGGAGAACTACACCTTTTCTCTCTTTCTCGTGAACCCATTAAACGCCATCGTGGAGAATGTGACGTGTGATCAATGTAGAGTCATTGGTGGTAAATGAGCTAATTTAACTAGTTGATCAACAGAACACTTCAGCTGAGACACTTCAGATAAGACATTTAAATAATTCACACATCAATGTGGACAAAAGTCTCCTCACGTGTAAAGAGTTGCTGGAGATCATGTTTTAATCCATAAAATGAACAGAAACCCGTAAGTACCCACGTATCCAGTGCTTCCCTGTCGCAAACTACACCAACTAGTTATGAATGAGCTGTCTGTGTGTGTGTGTGTGTGTGTGTTGGTAGATACTGACCTGTGCCGTGGACCACTCCCACCAACCGACAGAAAATGGACACGCGGTTCACCCGAGGCAAGTCCAACATCTTGGAGCGACCCCTGACCCGGCCCAAGACCGAGGTCAGCGTGAGCGCGTTCGCCCTGCTGTTCTCCGAGATGGTGCAGTACTGTCAGAGCCGCGTGTACTCGGTGTCGGAGCTGCAGACGCGCCTGGCGGACATGGGCCAGAGCGTCGGAGCCAGCCTGCTGGACGTGCTGGTGCTGAGGGAGAAGAACGGCAAGAGGGAGACCAAAGTGCTGAACATGCTGCTCTTCATCAAGGTGAGCAAATGGAAAACATGCACCGATGTTTTTTTTTTTTAGAGTTAAGTCACTTTTAAACTAACTGTGGTTGTTTTGTTTTAGGTTAATGTCTGGAAGTCTTTGTTCGGGAAGGAAGCCGACAAGCTGGAGCAGGCCAACGACGACGACAAGACTTACTACATCATCGAAAAGGAGCCGCTCATCAACGCGTACATCTCCGTGCCCAAGGAGAACAGCAGCCTCAACTGCGCCGCCTTCACGGCAGGCGTCGTGGAGGCCATTCTCACGCACAGCGGCTTCCCCGCCAAGGTCACCGCCCACTGGCACAAGGGCACCACGCTGATGATCAAGTTTAACGAGTCGGTCATAGCCAGGGACAAGGCTCTGGATGGCAGATGAGGAAGAGCGGAGATCCACCCAGTAAAACGTGAAGTCGTCCAGGCTCGTGTTTGTCAATGACTGAACTTCTGGTGGTGACTTCTGATGAGACAGGATGGACTTTATGGACCGACAACTGCCCCGTGCTGAGCCACGGCCAGAGCGGGAAACATGCGGCTTGTTGGTTCAATCCTTTTTTTGTTTGTTTTGTGGATCATCTCACTCCTGTCGTACCTCATGAAGTGACGCAAAATTGTTTCCTCAAAATCACTTTTTATTTGTAGTTTCATGTCACGTTGTCACATCACTGATGATTCAGGGGAAATGAAGATATTGTGTAATACTATGACCACATCGTAAAATAACATAAATTAAATAATGTCCCCTTTGGCTCTGGGAAATTGTGACGGCCCTTTTTTACACCTTTTTTTTATCGATTTAACAATGAATTGAAAAAACACTCAAACAGATTATTTGATGATGAAAGTGATTGTAATGTGCAGCCTTTGCCTTATAGGAGGAAAGTGAACCAACTAAATGCACGCCAGATAATTAGCGTCCCTGGTTTATAGAATGATGATAAAAGATAGTGTCACAACACTGCTACACAATATTGTAGTTAACAGACATAAGTTTATTTCTAAGAGTTTCTTTTCTTCATTCCAGTGACACTTCAGCTGCGTGTTTCATCTCTGTGAAATAGATTCATGATCAGGCCGTAGCTGCCATTGACAACACAGAGGTCATATTGTCACCATTTGTATTTGAATATATTGTTATTTTATTTAGTGTGTGACTTTTGGGTTATTACTAACGTAACAAAACATAAACACGTGGGGTTTTATGAGCTGGCTTCAATATCTTTCAACTCTGCATCTTTGGCAAACTGAAATACTTTTAGGCCAACAAAATAAAAAGTGAATAAAGGCTTCAGCATTCCTCCCCCGAGAACTGTATTCCTGACAGAGTGACAGAGGCATTGAACGCCATAAATAAAATGTAAAAAATCCAAATAATGAATGAATTGCATAACTTGGTTGCTGTGTGTGCGTGCGTGCGTGCGTGCGTGTGTGTGTGTGTGTGTGTCGGGACCAAAGCATCCTGCTGAACAAGTGACTAAATCACCATGACCACGTAACGCAATGTGGGACCTCAGTTCATCCATAATGCTTCTTTCTACTTATTACTGCTGGCACCATGAATGAAGATGGAATAACAGTCTGTATTTGACTGTATATATATATATATATATATATATATATATATATATATATAGATATATATATATGTATATATAGATATATATATAGATATATATAGATATATATAGATATAGATATATATATATATATATATATATATATATATATATATATATATACATATATATACACACACACACACACACACACACATGTTGACGTGGTATCTGCCTGGAGACTAGTTGAAGGAAGAGTGAGCACGTCATACTTTCCCCACAGAGACGCTCAGGATTGTTGTGGGCGCAGACGTCAGTCACGTGACTGAGTCACGTGGTGAGCAGGAAGCTGCTGCGGTCTGTTTACGTTGTGTCTCATACCAATACTGCGACGGGCGAGCATCCTTTTGATGCGCGATGAACTCCGACACCTTTGAGTTAGATATGAATTCGTGGCGGAGATGAAGTCGTCCTCCATCTTGCCCGCGTGACCGTCGCCCCCCCCCAGCATGGCGTCTCCCAGTTACCCCTGCATCCACGACGCAGCCACAGGTCAGTCGCCTCTTCCTCTGCGATGTGACGGACGTGTTTCGTATAAAGTAGAGCGTCCTGCTGCACCGCGGTGGACCGAGCAGCTCCCGGTTCGAGCAGCCGTCCTAACGGTCGTGCCGCTCACGCGACGACGACGATTTTGAAGCGCGTTCACGCGCTCTTTTGTCGCGAGGGACAGACCTCGCCGGCTTGTTAGGACATGAGGACATGTGTGCACTGTTTTCTGACTAGAGGGAGGCAGTTTGTGTGTGTGTGTAATATATATATATATATATATATATATATATATATATATATATATATATATATATATATATATATATATATATATATGACGTCATCATCTTGTAACCTCAAATGACATGCTGGAGATCCGAATATTTGCACGATTAATCGTTTTTATTCGATCAAACAATAGCGCCAAAGGTGACGTCATCCAACGGTCCACCACAAAACTGTTCACGATGTGTAAGATTACAAAAAATATAAATGCAGCAAATGTTGCTTGGAAATTTGAATTAACGATGATCAAAATAGGTGCAGATGGATTTTCTGCTGATCAGCAAATATGATTTATTCAAATAACTTTCATTACAGGAACTATTTTTTTTTCACTTCAAGCCAGGGATCAAAAGTCACGGTGTTGGCCTCTTCTGCTTCAATCTTTTCTCTTCAGATCCCCCCCCCCCCCACACACACACACACACACACACTTTATGAAAGGCAGACCCCAGATTGCCCCTATACATGAGACTAAGTTGATGCCGATCATGCTCTGTGTTCCCCAGAGAAGGACAGGCTTCTCTCCTCCGTGGCCAACTATGGGAGCCCTCGTCCCACATCTCTGGTGGGCTCCGAGACCCCTCATCAGAAGCAGCAGCAGCAGGAGGAGGAGGAAGAGGAGGAGGCCCTGAGGAGGAAGCTCAAGTACTTCTTCATGAGCCCTTGCGACAAGTATCACGCCAAAGGCCGCAAGCCCTTCAAGCTGGGCCTGCAGCTGCTCAAGATCCTCATCGTGACTGTGCAGGTGGCCAGATCTCATGTTCAGTTCAGTCACATCTGCACATGTATCGTCCCGGTGTGGTTGCTGAAGCCCCGTTTGTTTGCTCCCTTGCCTCCATGCGTCTGCAGTTGGTGCTGTTCGGGCTGAGCAACCAGATGGTGGTGACGTTCAAAGAGGAGAACACGGCCGCGTTCAAACACCTCTTCCTGAAGGGTTACCAGGACGGGGCCCCGCAGGCCGTGCACACGCAGCAGGAGCTGTACAGCTGCATCCACTTCGCCGTGGAGCAGGTGATTCATGCCGCCTCCAGTCCTGCGGACGTCCTGGGGACCATGCTTGTAGAGGGAGGGGTGTTCTGTTGGGTGCAATCTGAAACCTCACCACTAGAGGACACTAAACCCCACATGTTGCCCCTTTTTTAAATTAAATTTGACACTGAAGGCACCGCGGGAGAACTTCACTACCGCTAGTATTGATTGGGGCGGAAGCCGAAACATCCCAAAGTCTGATCCACTCGAGATGAGGAAGAAACATTTTTTTATTTTGGTGAGCGAATAAAGGCTAATTCTCTGCTTCTCTTTCCCCCTTCAGTACACGGCTCTACCTCAGATCTCTCTGGGCCGGTACGCGTACGTGTCGGGCGTCGGCTTTAACGGCAGCGCGCTCTCCCTCTGCCAGCGCTTCTACAGGAGGGGCACCATCGACCCCGTCAACGACACCTTTGACATCGATCCCCATGTGGACACCGGTAGGTGACGGCCTCCTTCTTTCAGGGTTTTCTCTTTCGCTCAGTGAGTTTGGCTTTGGGTATTCAACGTTTTAAAAAAAAAAAACAGCAGCAGCCTCCGTTCACAGGATTTTCTTGGCCCTCGGGGAAATGGCTGTCAGTGAGTCATTGTGCTGCTGCCCCACATGTGTCAAGAGGTTGCCCTGCAACGCTGTGCCCTACTTTAAAAAGGCTCAAAATAGTTCTTGTGCCAAAAAATGCAACACCAAAGTTAGTTTTTTTCCCCTTGCCTTGGGAAAGGTTGTATTTGTATACAGCTGCTGATTCGGCAGAGATGATGAATCCTGTGGCGAAATCATGAAGTAAGACGAATAAAAGTCTCCGAGGGAATGGATCCTGCATTTAAAGCGCTATGAGGAAGTGTGGCTCAGGCTTCACGTGATGAGAAAAAAGAGGATTTCAAGAATTCCCCATGTGGTATTCTTGTAGTTCCTCTAATGTTATGTTGCTTTTTCTGTTTGTTTGTTTTTCCCAGAATGCATTGGCGTGAACCCTCTGACTTACAGTTTGGCTCCAGGAAACAGTGACTACAAGAATTTCACTCTCAAGTTTTACAAGTCAGATGATATTATGTCTCTTTCTTTAAACGTTAGAAATAAAATAAGTGTACATTTTCTTCTTTTATGTGTTTTCAACCATTCAAATATAATTCTCCTTCAGGCTGATCAACGTCACGATTGACTTCCAGCTGAAGGCCATCAACATTCAGACGATCATAAACAATGAAATCCCGGACTGCTACACCTTTGCCATCACGGTGAGCCGGCTCTTTGTTTCTATATAAATAAGCACCAGACATCTCAGCACTGGCGCAGTGTTGCCTCGTCGATCACAACTGTGTGTGTTTACAAGTTGTGGGTTAAATTAAGGCGAGACTTAGCGGTGAACGTGGGAACATCCCCGCGCCCGGGGGGGGGCGGTATATTCACTCTGGTTCTCGCTGCTATCAGATCGTCCTGGATAACCGGGCGCACAGCGGCAAAGTTAAGATCAGCCTGCAGAACGAGGCCTCCATCAAGGAGTGCAAAGACCCCAACGTGTCTGGACACGGTGAGCCCACATGCACCGCTCTCTTTTAGCGTCCGCTGTGTTTTCATCCTGCATGTTTTGCCTCGTTTGATCGCTCTCGTTCGCCCCTCCTCTCTCCGTCAGCGGAGAGCTACGCCCGAGTGTTCCTGGACGTGCTGGTGGCGTTCGTCTGCCTGCTGTCCCTGCTGCTGTGCGGGCGCTCCATCCTCAGAGGCGTCGTCCTGCAACACGTGAGAAAGCCGACCGAGCGTTCCTGTGTTCATGGTGTAAAACAAAATGATTTAAAATACTGTTTCGCTTTGGTCATCGGAGAAATCGGTGAGGTGAGCCGCCTGCGCGAGGACCAAAGGACTATGAGGCGATAGACTACGCTCAGGGATAGTGACGTGGTCATCAGTGAGAAAGAGGTCTTCAGGTGGTTTGGGACGGGTCGGGTCGAACAAACACTTTCAACCAGCAGGCTGGAGTTCATGTCCCAAAGTGTAGTTGTTTATAATATAATGTATTCCCTCTTGTCTTTGTTTTTTTTAACTCTCTGGTGAAAATGTAAAAAATTGTCTCGTGTTTTTACTCTGACAATTTTGGATGGACGGATGAAAAAAAATAAACAACATTAGTTATTTTAGTACAAATCACCTTCTCATCTGTGTCATCTCCCCGCGTGCCTCTCTCCAGGAGTACGTGCAGTTTTTCAAGCACAGTCTGGGCCGCAGCGTGAGCTGGGGAGAGAGACTGGAGTTCATCAACGGCTGGTACATCCTGCTCATCGTCAGCGACATGTTCACCATCATCGGCAGCTTCATCAAAATTGGGATCGAGTCCAAGGTAGTGGGAGAAATTGTCACAGAAACTTTTTCATTTTCAATATTTTTGCTGAGTTTCTGGTAATAAACGACGTCGCCGTTGTGATGCAGACTTTGTCGTCGTATGACATGTGTGGGATCCTGCTGGGAACCTCCACCCTGCTGGTGTGGGTGGGAGTCATCCGCTACCTCAGCTTCTTCCAGAAATACAATGTAGGTGAAAGAAACACACACACACATAAATAAAGCTCATCTTGTATCCCCTCTTTGTTTCTCTGGAGGGTAAATAGATATTCTGCTCACTACCTCGCTCACAGATCTTGATCGTGACTCTGACGGCTGCGTTTCCGAACGTGATCCGCTTCTGCTGCTGTGCAGCGGCCATTTACATGGGATACTGCTTCTGTGGCTGGATCGTGCTGGGGCCCTATCACACCAAGGTACCACACAAACACACACACACACACACACACGCACCCTCTAACCAGGAATGAGCAGGCATGAGTCATTCAGACAGTCGGGCTCAACAGCCTAATTATCATAAAATGCCCTCCAGCGTGTATCATCTTCGCAGCTGTGTATAATTAATGAGAAGAGAAAATTGACATTCATTAAATATGAATCATGGCAACAATCAGAGGATGGATTGTTTTTTGCATCGGTGTAATGTGGAGAGCATTTGAAAAACCTTGCATAAAGAAATTCATAGATCAAACCTCACATCTGCCCAAAGTTACAGGGCATAGAATTAAAAATCAAGGCCCGACAAGTTATATTTCACAAAGAATTATGTTAAAATTGACAGTTTTAAAGCATTTCTAAAAAATGAAAGTGACGTCATATCGCCCTTCCATAAAGTCAGGAGACTCACAGACCGCGAGGCCAAGATATCCTGACTATTTGCGCCTGTTGTGGTCAATCTACATGTTAAAACTCTAAGTTTCAAGCCCTGATGACATCATCGGAAATCTATAAAAGCCTGTGTTGTCTGTCTTCAGTTCCGCTCCCTGTCCACGGTGTCGGAGTGCCTGTTCTCTCTGATCAACGGCGACGACATGTTCGTGACGTTCCACGAGATGGAGAGGAGCGGCACGCTGGTGTGGATCTTCAGCCAGGTCTACCTTTACACCTTCATCTCCCTCTTCATCTACATGGTGCTGTCCCTCTTCATCGCGCTCATCACCGGAGCCTACGACACCATCATGGTACGGCTCCGTTGCTGGTTTCTTCGCTATCTCTCCTCAGCGCTGCAGGTTGTTGGTGTGGAGGAAAACTCTCACGTTGTTCTCCCCGCAGGCTCAAACGCAGCAGGAGCAGGTGCGAGTCAGCGATCTGCACGCGTTCATCTCGGAGTGCGCGGACACGCCCAGCTCTGGAAAGTTTCGTGGGCCCGAGGGCTCGTCGTGCTCCTTCCTCTGCTGCTGTGACTGAGGAGGAAGAGGAGAAAGATAAGGAGGAGGAGGAGGGTGTCTGGCACTATATTTCCACTTTAGCTGTCCGTTCCTTTTCTCTCCCAGCAGAGACGATGAATGCCTTGACCAGACTGACCTTGGACCACGTTGTCCTCCGTTAGGATTTAGCATTTAGATTTGTACTCGCATGCCCCATTACCTGCTTAGAGTTTTTGTTCCGTATGAATAATTTATCGTCTCTTTCAGACGTGACAGTTTGCTGGGCTTTGATGACCAGTGGACGCAGAATGCCAGTAGAGGCTTTCATCGCTGTGGACCGCGAAGGGTCAACTGAGTAAGATGGATGCACATTTTCACTTGAATGATGCTCTTTGCAGTGTCCACGTGTTTTTTAAATTTATTTTGTGCAACTTCATTATGTAAATACATGCATTTCCTCTGACTTGAGTTAGAGGTAGAATGGAAAAAGAGGGGACGTTGGATCAGATTCAACTTTATTGTCATTGCAGAGTCTTTTTCTCTCAGTACTGAGACAACAAAATGCTCCTGATATGTTTTCAGCCAATGCTCCTCCTCCACTCTCCATGTTTATTCTTTTCACAAGAAAGGAGGAGCCCTGCAGCCAACCAGTAAGTCATCAATATGTATGAACTCTTTCTGCTGAGACCTTCTTACCGTTTGGCTGCACGATAACATTTTCTCTAGAAACCCAGAAAGCAAACGACGTCAGTGAGCTGCACGTTGTGCTCGACGATATAATAAAAACAGTAAACAGTGCAATAACGGATACATATGGTTTCAATTGTGTCATGAATTACACATTTGATGTTTGTCAATTAAAAACATAGTTTTGCACGTCAAGAAAGTTGCCGTTTTTATAGGTTTGCCATAGTATCGGCCGTTACCTTGGCTAGGAAGCTACTGTAGTTAGCTAGCTACAATTGTATCTAGCTAGCTACAGCAATATAGCTAGATACAGAAATAGCTAACTAGCTACAGCAATATAGCTAGATACAGAAATAGCTAACTAGCTACAGCAATATAGCTAGATACAGAAATAGCTAACTAGCTACAGGCAATTACTGAACAACTGTAGCATTATCTTCCCTGATGTGTTTTAGCTAAGAGAGTGTTGTTGATATTTTATACAATGTGACTCTTTTTATCTGCCGGGAAGCGAAAGAAGAAGTAAGACCCAGTTATTGGTGCGAGTGCATCCTGGGTAAAAAAACACACACTTCATTGAGAGACGTAACTCGCGCGACCTTTACGAGTGTCTTTTGTGGTTACATCTTTTCACAGTGTTAAACGTGTAATTCATGGCACAATTCAAACGGGATCAAAAAAAGATGGTGTTCACATACACCGCTGCAGGAAATAACCTGGCACCCATTTGGGATGTTTCTATATTGTCCTATAAAAAGTAGGTGACGACAGAAACACTGGAGCTGAGGGAAGTTTAAAGACGCGTACTGTGTAAAAGATGTACGAGTTATAAAACCTTTTTTATAATGTTGATTTCATGCTGATTGTTAGTCATCGTCACGGCCTTCACTTTAAACACCTTTCGATAGGTCGCAGGGAAAACGCAATTACAAGCTAAATGTGTTGTTGGTTCTTCATCAGCTGTCTTGTCCCTTTGAACTGATGAGCTAGTTTAATAAATCAACTAAAATACCTGTAAATATGTGAATGAAATGTAGTTTAAGCACATGAAATCACAGAAATTCCACTAAAGACAGCACGTTTGGCTAGTATGCTAAGCTAGTGTTCAGTGTATCTAAGCGGGTACATTAGCTGTAGCTTAGGCTCGCAGTGCAGTCGCTGTAGTTTGGTTTTTGCCTTCCTACTGTCATTTTTTTAAAGATACACATTACACAGTATGCACATATTAATAGGAAAGTAAGGAATCCCAAAAGGCAGACGCTTGTTTTACGTCCATTTTGACCAAATATATGGTTTAGCTTTGTAGACAGCTTAGCGAGCTGCTAATATTTTATATAATGTGTCGGACATTTGAACAGATATGAAAGCTGTGTTTGAGAGAGTAATGTTTTTTTAATCTGTAAACGAGAACGGGCATCTCTACAAGCAAGCGGTTCTTCATTCTCCTTTTTGTAAAAAGGGACATTAATATTGTAAATATCTTATTATAGAAAGCACTGCTTAATGAAGGAGGGATGTGTTTTAGGACTCAAGGATACTGTTCATTTTTCTTTTTTTTACTGTTCGCTAACTTATTGATATGGTTATTGTTTACGATCACAACATGCATTTACTTTGAATGAATGTTTATTGACATGTACTTATTTGCACTTAATGAATACTGATCTTAATGTGTCGCACGGGAGCAAAGCACAGTGTCTGTGACGTGTTCCTGTTCTCCTTGTGGTTCGGTTCTTTAAAGCCACTTTGATTTCATGGTAACTTTGCATTGGCTTCCTTGTATTTTGCATGTTGTCTTTTTTTGAAGTGATGGCTAAAAAGGGAGTTTCACAGTTTCTGTAAGAGAGATTTTTACCGTCATTTGTTAAACATGTTATGTGATGATGACGCCTTTTGAAAGAAAGTACCTGTAGATCAAATAAACTGGAAAGTCTCAAATTGTGTCAATGTTGTTGAGATAATTAAAACCAGCCAGTGTTATTGTGCCAAGGTTGTTGTTCTTTTATAACTTTGTGTATATCTTCAATAAACATAATACATAGCTATATCAATATACACAACAACAATTTATATTAAATCTTTAAAGAAACCCCTTTTAGGATATTTTAAATGTTGTGTAAAGTGACCGAGTATTATAAAAAGATCTATATAAATTAAATGCATTATTATTTTTTATTCCAAGGGTTTTATTTATTTATCTAAAGGGCCGAGGATGACTTGGTGCCTGGAGCCCACCACAACAAGGCCAGTTTTGGGGGTGCGTGGTCTGGGTTCTGCTTCAACAGCCATCCTGTCAACAATCCTTGAGGAACTCTTTCTTCCCAAAAAGGTTTTCTTGGACGGAAAAGGGTTCTTAATGGAACACTTAGTCTTACAAAGTACTTAGTCACTTAATCTTACACTTAGTGTAGTTAGTCTTACAAAGTACCCTGGAAAAGAATAAGGCCTCCTCTTAAGTCAATGGTTCTGGATTGAACCTTAATCCTTCAGGAAGAACCCCTTTAGAAGGGAACCCTTATTCCTGAGAGTGACGGCAGTAATGAGAGCCTGCACTGAAGTACACTTGTGCTGGAATAGGCTGCTAAAGAAAATGATGCCAAGCTTGGATTCAATGACGCTGACCAGCCTTCAGTGTGTTGTTGTAGTCTGGCACCACTAGAGGGAGAGAGCTGTCTTGTCTGCAGCCGCCAACCAAGCAAACTCAGCAGTCAATGAGACCCAGAGCCAATCTCGAACTCGGAAGCTAAAACACAGCTACTTAAGGAGGAAAGGGAGGGTGCAACCTTGAGAAGGGAGCGGTTGTTTGCCTTCATTAAAGATGAATAACCCTTTAGTAAAGTGCTTAATCTTCACATCCACAAACTACATCCCAACAATAGGTAAACGCTGAGTCT
Organism: Clinocottus analis; assembly: GCF_023055335.1. Taxonomy (NCBI): domain Eukaryota; kingdom Metazoa; phylum Chordata; class Actinopteri; order Perciformes; family Cottidae; genus Clinocottus; species Clinocottus analis. The sequence goes on along the minus strand of NW_027175887.1, from coordinate 2,351,541 downwards.
TTGACTGCAAGTAGCATGGCCAAACGAGTTAGAGAGAACACCGGATGAGATGGACGAAGATCCCAGGCAGATGCGTGCAAACTCGCTCCTCTTAGTGCGGAGGAGTGCTGTGGCTGTCCGATACCCTCGGCTCCTGCATGCATTATTCACTCACTCGAGGACGCTGTGCGGAGGCAGAGACGAAGCACTTAAGACTCAGACTGACAGGAACCGGCCAGCCTTCAGGGTTAAGCTGGTTAAGCAGGCCCGTGGAGGAAAGCGCAGCTGGGCAGAGGTTCGCCCGCTGCTTTCCCCCCAAACCGCCCTCACAGTCTGAATCCAGAGGCTCTTCACCTGCATTTGCATTCCTGTCCTCATCATTAGTCTGTGTGGAACAGATGTATGTATACAGCGCCTGCACGCTGCAGAAGAACAGGCATGATATCCTGTATGTCTCCCCCCCCCACATGTTGCCTTCGTGTCCATCTTCTTCTTCACGTGTTGCCCCTAGCATGCTGCACGTTAATGGCATGCTGTGCTGGCACGCTGCTCTCTTTGGGGAATCCACGGGCAGCTGCACCCCGCTTGTGCTAACCTGTAACTGGCTTACACACACACACACACACACACACAGACACACACACACATCATGTTATGATTGGATCTCATGCATTTTGTTATAGCCAATTGTGTTAAGAGGGGTTTGATCTACCGCCTAAAAAAAAGAAGATGGCGTGGTGGGTGTCTCTCACAGTGTCGGCTGCTTTCTTGTGTGTGTCTTTTGGCTGAACTGGTGGGAGATGACTATGTGAGAGGGCGTGTCTGTGTCTGTTTTTCAAATAACCAATGTGTTGTGTAAGGGCTGGTCAACGGTAGCAGACCCCCCTACCGACCAAAGGAGGCCGGGGAGGGGTTTTTTTTGGGGTGCTTGACAGTGTGCCAAACCCTTTTGTGCCACCCCAGCTGGACTGTGTGCCGGTGGATTGAGGAAGGAGGGAAAAACAATGAGATACATAACACAGGAACTGAACTGTGCAGCGGGGTACACAGCCCTGCCCCTTCCTGTCTCCGCAGCCGCACACCACTACCGCCTGTGTGGAGGAAGGAAAACCCAAACACCTTCCTCTCTTTGTTGCGGCTGCTCCACCGTGCCAATACGTCCGTCAGCGTCCAACCAGCAGGCATCCAACCCCACCTTCTTCCTGGTCCGCTTCCATGCCTTTCATACACTTGTGCTCGCACCTGCACGCACACTGCAACTAAACTGATCAACGGTTTGAATAGCTTGACCTTCAGTTGAGATTCAACAGCAACACAAGTGGCAGGCATTAGCTGCTCCATTTCCGAGAAGCACCAACCAAACATCCTCTGGAATCCCGACAGCGGATGATAGACATGTTTATTATTTTCTGCAATGCAATCAAGTCTCTTTTTTCTGTTTTTGTTTTCGTGCCACACATTTCCACCCTGAGCTCAAACAAATCTCTCCCCCCCCCTCTCTCTCTCCAGTACTTGGAAAGAGCAGAGTGCACCGAGGGCTCGACATGAAAAGGAGCCCATCCGCAACCGAGCGGCGCACAAAAGGCCGGCTCATGTAGACAGGGGCATGCGGGCGGCTGCTATGGGAGAGCCGAGCGGCAGCAGCCCGGCAGCAGACAGAGAGACAGACAGACAGGCGGCGTGCCCACCCAGACTGTGTCTGATGAAAAGCCCTGTTCTGCCGAGGAGCATGGCGCACAGAGACAAAAGCTAGTAAAACCGTGGAACAATGCCCTTCTGTGACCGGGAGAGAACAAAAACATACAACTTGAACGAAAGAAAAGTATCGGCTGCGCCTCTTTTGCTCTCTTCCATTTCTTCCTAGCTTCTCTTGTTGGCTGTGACAAACTGAACCGGCGGGAGCAGCAGGTGCACGTGTCTGACTGCATGGGAATTTCAAATTGCAGGAAATTTGACTTATAAGACAAAGAAAAACGTCTCAAGACCTTTAAAATCTAGACGTAACTTCATCAACAGGTCTGAAATGTGTTCAGAGATTTGAAATCCTGGATGCAACAGTCCCATTGAGGCGGACAATGCCTGCAACTTGATGCATGTGGGGCAGCAGTAATGCACCGTGTGTGTGTGTGTGTGTGTGTGTGTGTGTGTGTGCAGTGGGGCATGGAGAAAGGGAGGAAAAAGGGGGGGTAGCCGGGGGGCCTTCGAGGGAGGGCAACAGACAACCGGGAGGAACTCGGGCATAGGGGAGTAGGGTGACTTGCAAGAGGTGACATCATCCTTAATTTGAATAATCCCCAAAGCCTGGGAGGTGATTGGCTGCGCTTGGAGAAAGCCATTCAGCCCTTTCAATTCCAGCGTGGAGCAGCAGTAGTGGTGGATGCTGCCTTCAAGGGGCTCGTATAGCGGCCTCCTGTTTTCTGAGCTCGGAAGTTGTAAAGGAAAATGAAATGGCTTTAATGATTCTGAAATAAAACAAATGTACTTTCAATAGATGCATTGCCATTTGTAGTGATTAAGTGGAGTTGTTCTGTGGCAGTCAGTGTGTACATCTGGAGGGAGCCTATAGTTTTTACACCATAACTAAATTAGCCACATGAAAATACCCCTTTTCATCAGTTGACGAGGCCTGTTCTCTACAAGTTATTATTTTTCTATTTATGTGGTGTGAGGATGTGCCAGGTGTTGCCACACCATAAAATGATAAAGCGAAACAACCCTGCGTTTAAGGAGCGAGTAGGACCCACCCTTTATCAACATAATGTAAATTCTAGCAGTGTTTGCCCATTTGACAAGACTAACAAAATTTGTTTTGTTATTTGTCTGTTAAAATTGTTTCTTTTCACATCGACTGACTGACCAGCTTGGCAAAGTCTAGTGAGGGAAATTTGGCAGGTATAACTCATTGAACATCATTATTTTCATAATGAAAAACCGTTACGTTCCATTTATGTTTGGCTAGAATAAACCTTCTCTGGATCCCCAGTGATTAACACTCTGCTCTTCCCTCGGAGCATAATACACAGGGCATCTTCATTTTACACAAATATTTCACTTGATATTGTGCACTCTGCCAATTTTGCACATAAAGGTCTGGTTAAAGATCAGAGCTCAAAACAGTTGTACAATGACTCTGGGGGAGCTTTGTAAAGTTGAACTATATCAGTTATTTGATATCGTGGTGTCTGTTGCTTCAATTTTAACCATATTTTTTCCATTATCGATTCATATGTTGTCTATACTAACTGAGTAATTATTAGGTCAATAAAGTGCTAATTACTAATGTAGTTTCTTAGCGGGAACCAGTCGTCCTGGAATCTCACTTGGCCATTGCCCCCCACCCCCACCCATCTATACAAATGGCAAATATGTTGTGTAACACAGTTGGAGGGATTAGACAAACAATACATAACACGTTTATTGTTGAATTTTAGTTGGCTAAGTGGATTTTGTTACCTTTGGGCCAGGCTGGCTGTTCCGCAGTCATTGAGCTAGGCTACTCCCATTTAGGACAAGAACGTGAATAGGCACAAAGTTTTCAAAATCTTGAGCTATTTCGATTTTTTAAACATAATTTTAATTGTTTAAACCTTTTTAGCTAACTTTTTAGCTATAGTTTAATCTCAACAACTGACACCAACAACAGAAACCTCAGTTAGCCAGTCAGAACCTGCTTATGTACATAATGTGACGTTTTTTAATTGTTTTTTTTTTACAACAGCTTAAAAATGACCGCGAGCCTTTAATACGTAAAACAATCGTTTTTCCGACATTCTCCGCCGGCCCTGAAGGCAGCGGCAGCCCTCTCCTCTCCTCCGCCCGTGCATCCCTCCGTTCACCGGTCTACTCGTGTGTGCGCGAGAGAGAGAGAGAGAGCGAGAGAGAGAGAGAGAGAGAGAGAGAGAGAGAGAGTGAGTGAGTAGACTGGAGCGTCATTCTCCTCCTTTCTTCCTTTCAGTGAACGCGCATCACTTGGTAAGAAACGACGCTTTTGAGACCCAGAAGTTTTTTGTCCCTCGGCTCGGCTGAACTCTGCTCTCCCGCGATTTTCTTCCGTTCCTCCCGGTTTCATTTTCACCCTCAGCCTCACTTTCTTTTTTCTTCTTCTTCTCCCTGACTCAAGGACCCGGCTCTGCTGCTAACACTGGGCGTAGCTGGAGAGGATTTCGCTAGCTCGCCGCTGCACCGACTGGTAAGGGCGAGATTCTTTAAGCGTTAGCTAGCATGCTAACGTCAGTTTGTAACCGCTAATTAACGTCAACTGAAGCTGAATTCTACAACTAAATGGACGTTCCGTCCGTTGTCCGTTACAGACGTTGGAGTCCCGGTTTCACCGCGACTCGACGTGTTAATACCGGGGGGTTGTACCACGTTTAAAGGCAAAACAGGGCGTCAGAATTACGGTGACCTCTTATGTGTGAATGAATATTCCCGTTAAATACGACGTTGAAAACGTCTAAACGGTTTTGGTTTCGGTGTCGCCTCGTCTTTCAGTCGACGAGCCGCGCTCCGCTTGGAGTCAGTGAGATGGGGCGGTGGCACGCTGCGTGGTCGCTGCGAGTGCTCAACAGATATCGGGCTAACCCGAAATCAGATACGCCGCTTCTCTTTTCTTTCTCACACAAACAGAATATTTTTCAGTCTTTAGGCGACCATTTTGTTCCCCCCACGCTGAACTTTTTTTCTTTTCTCTTTTCTCATCTCCCCTCCTTCTCCATCCTCCACCGCGGATGCCCATTGTTCTGTGATGGGCCAAGTGGTGCGAGTGCTGAGAAATGTTTCAGTCGCCTCAGGAGGGGCGGAGTGGGGGAAGAAGCCGGCACATTTAAGGGGGCACATGCTCGCCCAGTATATTGCATGTCAACCAAACCGAATCAATTATCATTAACTCTCAGCGTGTAAAAGCAACAATTCTCACAGACCTCTGAGGGAGTTCGTAAAGCTAAATTTCTCCGAGATGGCTGTGCGCAGACTCGAGCTGGCATGTAATCAGAGGTGATTAATGTTACCCCCCTCCTCTCCAGTAGTGATCAGCTATTGTGATGTGAGAGTTGGGGCTGCAGGGGCCCTGTAGCTCCTCTGACTCTTTCTGAGTGCAACAGGACAGATTACAGATTACACTCCCATCTGTAGAACAATGGGGCGGAGGAGGAGGAGAAGGAGGAGGAAGAATGCTGCCAGTTCCTAAAAGCCTGGCCAAGAGCATTTAATAAACTGCCAACGTGCGAGTGCAGACGAAATCTTCAACCTCAGCCCACAAGCTCCATTCCCCGGCACAGATTGTCTCGAGCTTTGTTTGTGGTCCATGGCGGTCCATGATCGGTCGAACAACGTGCCGGTAATAGACCGCAGTGGCATTGATGTCATCCTTTTTAGTGGATGGGGTCCCATGGGCGACTGCTATGAGCACTTACAGGCTCTGCCACGCAGGGCTTTGGAGACACTCAATGACTCTTAAATCAGAGGTGGGCTAAGCCATCAGATACAACCCCCCACCCACCTCACTCAGACACACACACCATGGTGCACAGATGAGAGAATGGCTGACTCAGTGTCGGTGGATGAAGCAGGGAAATGGAGGACAGGCAGGCAGGCCTAATGCAATCACTTGAAATTAAATTTAGGTGGCATTTTTTTTAATTAAGTAATTTAAGATGGTCTTTAAAATGATCGGAGGACATGGGTTACTGCCTAATGCATTTTCAGTGTGGTCCGGATTTTTCAGTAACTTGAATAAATGAAGCCAGTTATTTGAATTTGAAAAACAAATTGGGCACCATAATCTCTTTTCCACTGTGGATTGGATCATGGTGATGTGACATCCTGTATTCATATCTGTTAGTTTTTTTTATTTTGAATGGGATGCATCAATGTGACTCTTGTCACTGTCTGCACTCTGGACGAGACAGAATCTGTAAGAATGAGAGCGTATTGTGTCTGAGAGAGTCCTTCAGACTCGGGGGGCTGGGTGTGTTCTAACAATTAAAGCTACTGAGGCTGAAATAGAGACTAAATGAACTGACGAGTAGCTCAGCAAACGATTAAATAGTAGCATTTTTATCAGTGATTAACGATCAGTTAATTACTGGTTCGTCAATTAAAAGTATTGATTAGCCCAATGACTCTGCTTCCAGATTCACGAATGCAAAGAGATGAGTGTGTCTTTGATTTATATATATTTAAGTCTATCCGTATAGACGTTGTTTTTGTCAGAATACTTCAGTTAGAGCTGACATAAGTAGTCAATCAACTCGCCAATCAACTGTTTTGATGAATGCGAGTTGTTGCTGCTTTTCTTTTGACATCTATCTGAATTTTAGGCTGCTGGTTGGATTGAATAAGTCCACTCTAAATTCACCACCGTGGGCATCCATTTCTATTTTCTGTCATTTTTGTCAAAATAAATGACAATACTGTTTGAGGATTAGATAATGACAATACATGTAAATTTGCCCCTAAACTTAATTCATTCATGGTAATCTTTTGTTCCAATTCAAACATGAGAATGTGCTTTTAAATAGTCAGAGAGGATATTTTACGCTTTTATTTGAGATGAATTAAGATTCTAATGTTCTTGTTCCCTTCCCCCTCCCAGCTGGCCTCTTGACCCACGTCCCCGTCCTGAGAGGGGAGATGACTGTCGCATTAATAGACCTGTGTAGCCTAAGGACTGGCGTTTGGCGGGTGTGTGACTCAGATTAAAAAGCCTACCCTCATCCACCCCCAGCTCTGATCTTCTCAATTGTGAAAAGGACAAGCCTGTGCCTCTGGTCATCGCACTGAGCGCATGACCCTTGCACTTCTTGGCGTCTTTAAAAAAAATTACCACTATCACCTCCAGCCCTTTTTATTTAATCCACTGCAACAGCAGCACAATAGCTTCTTGTTTAGATATCATCAAAACCACAGCGGAAACTTATGTTCGGATGTATTTCCCTCCCTGTTTTCGGGCCGATCGAGGCCTGAGGAAACTCCGCCGTCTTCCACGCTCCCTTGTCGTGATAGCGGCCTTGGTTGTCACAGTTGTCAGGGCATGCAGTTGGCAACTGCCGGTTGTGGTTTTGAGGCTGTATCTGCCGGCAGCTGCAGTAATTTGCTGCATTTGGGTGCTCTGAATTCCTCTGGTGGGAGGACGGATAATAGACGTGGTTCAAGATCTTGTTGATGGGCTTCAAGGCCACAATATTTTAATGAATTTTTTTTGATTCTACAATATGTTAGTGGTGCCTTGTTGTCTTTGTGTAATGCAACGTTGTAGCCAGTTACAAGGTTTTGCTCTGCCACAGATATTCGGCCAACCGGTGCCTCTCTGTATCGGTTTTGCTGTTCATATGTTGCTCAAGATTATGTCAGAACCTGACCTCACCATAGCCGGAGCCTGGAATGATTGGCATTTGTGCCGGAAACTGGTGCTGACAGACTGCTGGACTCTCTTTGCCATCGGCAGCTGGAGGGGCCATTTTATTTCTCTGTCTTATCAATTTTTCCCAGTGACATTCTAATCTGCTTGTGCCCTGGCTTCGTCTATTTGTTGTTAATTCTTTTGTAAGGTGCTACATGTATGTTTATGGCTGATGTGGTTTACAAAGAGGAGCTCCTTGTAGTTAGTTTTGCAGATTTGAGGCCCGTGGTGAAGGGTTTGGTCTCAGAAAGCTGTAGGTGCTGATCTGGTCAAACCGTCCAACCTGTCTGCCGCCCTGTGTAGGGATCAGATTCCATCTGGAAACAGTTCCACTTCAAACAGGAGGACCTAATCCTCTTATGGACGCGGTCATTCCACTTGTACTTTGCGTGCGCTTGTCCATGTCCACTCCCCCACGCCCAGGGCCAACTCGAGAGAGAGCGAGAGAGCGCCAAAGCGCCTCCAGGGTGTGTTTTCTACCATCCTGTCCAGATGCCCCGGTTCGGCCCTCCTCCCTCCGTCTCCATCTATCCGCTCTATCTGGGTGCTATTGATCCGAGCCACCAGCTGGTCCGGGGCTGGCCTGATCTCATTTACCCCCAAAGAGGAGCTCGTTTGTGGGCAGACGGCCCATTATGGAGATGATCCAGCAGCTCTTCAAGTTACAAATTAGCCCTTGTGTCTCTGTTGCCTCTCAGTTTGGGTCCTCTCTCTCTCGCCTCATCTTGCTGTTTCTCTCTCTGTCCCTTTTTACTCCCCTCCCCTCACCCTCCCTGTCTTTTTCATTGTCCTCTCCTAAAACCTTGTCACTATCATTTCTTATCTCCCAGAGGAGAGAGCTAACAGCATCAGAGGAACTAATGCACTTCCGCTGTCCGTCTCTGTTTGTGTCCCTCTCTCTCGGTCTGTCCCCTCCCTCCCAGCTGGCCTGGCTCCCCACTTTCTCCCGTGTGATCAATATCCACAGAGTTGAGCTCAGTGCTGCCCTGCTGGCCGTCCCTGCAGGCGGTGGAGCTCAGCCAAGGCTGTCGGAGGGCCCTCAGCGTTGTTTGCAGCCAGGCTGTGTTTCGGAGCTGACGTAGTGTCTCTACTCCTGGCCCCTGTCCTCCCTTTCCCCAGTATTGTCTAGTTTCTGGGACACACCGTCGTTGTTTCTTGGTCCCTTCTCCCTCTTTTCGCCGTGTCTGTGTACTGTTTTAGGACACTCGAGGCCGACTGTACAAGATTAGCATCTCTCTTTGTCCAGGGTTAACAAGCTCTGTCATGTGTTAATCTGTCCCGTCCCAAAGGGAGGGGGACAGGGGGGAGTTTATGAGCCCGGCCGCACCATGGGAATGACAGGGTTTGAGTGTTTGTATGTGTGTATTTTGTGTGCGTCGACTTATTTGGTGCATGTAAAGGGGGGGGGAGTTCACACATTGTGCACCGCCGAACTGTGACAGCATCGGCGTTCTCTGCCATTTGCGGCGGCCTTGTTGCTGATTTGTTGTGTATTGTGTTGTTTTATCATAGTGCAAATTTTGCAACCTCTTTCATTCCAGTTAAAGTTTCCTCCGGAGGACATTTTGAAGCCTTGGAGCTCCAAAGAGTCATCAGGATTAGAGCCAGCCTCTCTGGTCACATGTTTTCTGTGATCCAGGTGTCTGTCGCACAATCTGCTGCTCTTTCCTCTCGCATGCGCCAGCAGCAGAGTAAACACGGAGACGGGGGAAAGGGGGCTCGTTCCTTTCCCTCTCAGCGGGGCCTTTGTTCTGGCTCGGTCTCACTGAGCATCCCAGCGACTCACTGCAAATCAATTGACAGGAATGAGTGTACCGCGCGCCTTTTAAGGAGTTCGCTTGACAACCGCTCTGTGCAAAAGAGGTAGGTAGGTCTGGAATTACTGGCATCTTCATCCCTAAATTCCATGGACCTGCTTTTTTATGTGTATTTTTTAATTGGCGCCTTAAAAAATAAGAGACCTGATTTGCAATGTCAGGAAAGTGCTTCCAGGACATAATGGTGGAGATGAGAGAAGACCCTGAGTTGATGAAAAATATTGATCTGAGTAGCCTTCAATTATCGGTGCGCTGACAGCTGTCAAACGAGCATGCAGCAAATGCTTTTACCCCCCTGGCTTTGCCTCTGATGCCACACACCTTATTCGTGAAGGTCGATGGGGTTGTATGGAGCCTGAAGGGAAGACTTGCAGCGACTAGGGCTGAAAAGAAGTACCTCACCTCCTCAGCTTGTTTTTTTGGGAGAAAGCTAATGATCTGTATGAATGTATTACAATTAGTAAATCAAACATAGTTATAAAGCATCTGGCTATTTATCGTACCAATACAAATAAAATCACTCTCTTTCAAGAAACTAGACACATTTAAGTTCCTACAAGGCGCTTTCATTTTGTGTTTATTTTGTGGATGAAAGTGGTTTCTAAGCACCAGAGTGCCTTTTTGAAAACCTCATTTTACTGCAGCAGATGTTCACTCAGTCTTGGTTCTGGTTCTCCCGTCTCTCTCTTCCTTCAGCGGTGTCCAGCAAAACGACCTAGGTCTCCACCATCGCGGTGTCACCCCCAAGCGGGTCTTGGTCTGCCCACGGTGGACTGGGGGCCCTACTGGAGTCTGAGCTAGAGGAGTTTCTGTTAAACCTGCATAATGTCATCGAACCCGTTGGCACCGATGACGAGCATTGAGAACAGCTACATAGACACCATCAATATTAATTTGAGACAGTTTCATAACCAGTTAAGAGTGGCTTTAAGTAGGGTTAGTGCATCAATACAGGAAAGACACTGGGTGATATAACTTGTCAGATTATTTACTATTGCTCACGGTTTTCCACAACATTCTGATGTAATACTACTCTCTGTCGTCGTGCTCCCCTCCTTTCTCGCTCGGCTCTCCCGCAGTCCATGGGGAATGTTGGCCGTGAAGAGCAGCAGGCTTTGTTGGGCGTTTATTTGTGTGAAGGACAGAGGCGGTTTCCTGACCTCAGGTCAGATAGGGGGGGGGGGGGGGGGGGGGTTAGGGAATGTGTGAGCTGTGATCAGCCTCGAGGCAGCGCCCCAGCTGGATCCAACCGGGTGTTGTGCACCTTCAGCAGCCCTCATCCGACACACACAAACACAAACGCCCGTCATCTCTTTTCCTCCGTCCCACATGCACATCCTCATCAGGGGGGTGCCTTGAGTAATAAACAGTTTCGGGGTTGGTTCCGAGACGCCTCAATGTGCTACTGAGATCACTGGTGAGCCGTGAATGTGCGTTGAAGCCGAGGAAGAGGCGGTGACGCGCAGAGAAACCATCCCACTAAGTGTCATGAGGGAGAAGGAGAAGGAGGCAGTGCTGGTGGGTAGAAGTAGCTTTAAAAGGGTTTTTTTTGTGCTGAACCTTAGACTACTGTTACATAACTCCTTGACAACGATGAGTCCAGAGGAGAGAGCGCACTCTGTAGACTGTTTAGAGTCTTATACAAACGCTGCATTGACTGTGGAGACGACTCCTAATTTGTTGTGCTCGACGTGTTCAAACAGCGTTTGCCCGTGACTGACGGTAGCTGTTGCAGCTGCCTGTTCCTTGTGTTCTGCCAAGGTCTGGCTGAGAGGAGATGAAACATTCAGCGGCGGTGTGTCTCTGCTCTACGTCTTTCCTTTTTGATGCAGATCTCTGTGAAGTAAAGACGGATGTCTCTCTCTCTGTCGCTTCCCTGCAGCACTCGTGTTCCTGCATTTAGTTCCTCAACACCGTTCTCGAGTAGCGTTATACCTTCTAGTTGCTGATTTAGTGTCGTAACAGTGTACCGTTTCTCACAGTTCGTCTCGGTTCTAATTCATTTTGGGTGCTATGACATTAATTTAAAATGTTCAATCCAAATCATTGCATTGGGCATATACAATTACACTAAATTTATATTATTCTATTCATATAATATTTTCCCCGGTGACACCTTTAAAAGGTCTGTTTAACCGCCCAACAGTCTACAACCCAAATACAAGTGTTTTTTGTGGCATTTTCTGTAGTTATCAATCCGTCTTAGAAAGCGTTGCGGTTTAATTTTCAATCAGTCAACCTATCTTTTCAGCTCTTTTCTTTGAAATTTTGAAATAACCGTTCGATTCGTTGATAATGTAGAAAGCCTGGATCTAAGTAGCCCTAAATGGAGTTGACTGAGCCTACTGTTGTGTTTTGGAGTAGGTTGAATGGACAATCTCGGGCGCCGTGCCAGCGTGTGGCGTCTTTGAATTTAACATTCTCCGCCTCTTGCAAAGAAGAGTGCTACGCACACCCATGAACGCATTCATCACATTCCACCCTATTCCTCTTATTTTATATTCACAAGTTAAGTCTAAGAAAACCAACGGAGAAGTAAATAAGTCAAGTGCCGCTGCTTAGATCTTGCAGAACTGTGGGACAGTTTGGGGCTGTTGTTTGATGATAACAAGACCGGAAGATCTAACGGGTTGGACTGATGTCCATTTTATGGCTATGTATTACATTAATGATGTGTATTTTGATATATTTTACATGCCACTAAATATCAAGACGTCTATTTGCAAAAGAATTTTCCGAATAAGGATTTAAAGCATTTATTACACGCATTTCACCCATTATTTTTGTGAGGTCATATCTATATTAAACAGCTGTTAAAGCAGAGGCTGCTTCCTGCGTTTCCACATCATGAGATGATGTAAATCTGGCTGCATCAGGAGGGAAGAGGACGGTTCATTAGCGATGTCAAAAGAGCCAACGCCGCAGCACGACCGTCTTCTGTTTGTTGCTCTCGGAGATAAAAGCACGTCAATTACAGGGTCAGAGGTCACCGACTGCTCGTTAAAAATGTCTTCAAAACCCACCGACTCCCTCTCGCCGCCGTTGACTTTGCCAGAACCCCTCTGCCCTCTTCTCCGGCACCGTACATCAGTTGCATCTTTGAATCGTCCCATCGAGCTCGTACGAGCTCGTCTCTGCAACGGGCAGATTGTCACATCGGCCACAAAAAGCTCACTTTCTTGTTACGTCTTTTCTACCATCTCCACCGCCCCTCCCCCCCTACCGCCGCTGCCTCCTCTTTCCTCACAATCATCCCTCTCTTTGACTATTTAGAGTAGGCCCCGGGGACAGAAGAAGGCTCACAGAACGCACATGCGTGTACACAGTTGTGTGCTGTGTGAAAGCCGGCTTTCTACCACGGCGATTCGCCTCGGCCGGTTAAAGAGCTTTTGACTCGGGCTTTTTGTGTGGAGAAGGCTTCCTTGTTTTTCTAACCGACAGTGGATGTGCTCAGACCTGATCGCACACCACGGCCCGGGAGCAGATTTGACATTAACTTAACATTTAGCTCAGTAACTCTCACGCTTCTTCATTGGAGTCTGCATAATGCTATTTTCCTGCGAGCTCTTCTTTTAAATGTGACCTCCTGCTGTTTTCTAAACAGGCATGTTTAGTGCATGTGACACCCGCCCACCCCCTCTGCACAAAGTATACATACACACACACAGTAGTAGATTGTTATACTCGATGCAAAAAAAAATGGGGTCAAAGTAGCAGTTTTGTGTTTAAATATGCTGATGACCTGATTATTCAAGAACAGCGTTTTGTATGTCTAGACAGTCAGTAAAGCTGAGATCCCTCAGAGGAGCTGGATGCCTTCCAGTTATTGACGGTATAGGCCCGAACACGGTTGCGTGTCAGATCGGATACACACACACACTTTGTTTGTGTCCCAGTGTGGGTATTAGGAAGGGAGATGCCAAGGAGTGTGATCTCACCTTGCAGGCTGGCTTGGCCATCATTAGCTTACTGATTGAGGCCGATTTACTGTAATAATGACAACAAAAACAAAAATAAAGTAAAAGGCATGTCCCTAAAAGCAAAAATTTGCCATGAAATAAAAACATCCATGTAATGATATAAAAACAATGAATAGGTTAGAAGTAGGATATCAGCTTAAACGTGTACGGGGTGGGGGTGTGTACAGGGGTGTGTGTGTGTGTGTGTGTACAGGGGTGTTGGGGTTAGGATGAGTCGTTCATGATCCTGTTCTCAGACTAGTGCCCTTGGTGTTTGTGGGTTCCTTTGTTCTCGGTTACTGTGTAGCTCATCATTGAGGCTTGTGGGGAATTTGGAGTGGGACGCTTGCTTGCGAGCTGGAACCACAAGATTTGAACCCGTCACGAAGGCCAACAAACACATTTTTGCAGAGTCATTCAGAATATCTATATTGCAAGACTCCCACGGCGCTCTGTTCTGTCGCCAGCTATTGTTTTGTAGCTCGTAAGGCACCGAGGACAACAACTGCAGCCCATGGAAGTAGTTATTCTCGTGCGCATGCGTGGGGTCGCAGGAGGTCATGACAGCTGACTCGCTGCCTCGTCTTGATGTAGCTTGACCAGCAATTCTCCTCGGATTAGGCCATTTAACGTCGTAAACAGTTCACACAGTGCACACTCACTGTTGCTAAATGTTTTGAAATGGACCTAATGCGGCCGACACGGCCATCTGTCTGGAATTAGCTGCTGGAAATGTGAACCAGTTTACAAGCAGTTATGTATCATGTCACTGAATAGGGTTCATTCTGTCCCTTGTGCACGGAAAAGGCCTGCTTGTGTGTTACAGCCGAGGTTGTGTAGCCAAAGATGTTGTTAGAGAGGACCTAATACTTGATACCCCCTGCTCCAATCTTCTATATTATGATTGGAGAGGGCAGCTGAATAATGTGACCCCAGAGCACCATTATGTAATGAATGGTGGAGCAATCCTATTGTGACCCTTCTAAAGAAGACGTATTACGCTCATTTCCAGGTTCATACTTGATTTTGGGTTGTTATTACATGCTTTAATGTACCCGTTTTCACCCTTGGCCTGAAACGCTCCATGTAGCGTTTTTCACCGGGCAATGCATCGCTAGGCAACAGCTGGGGCCCGTGTTTACTTCCTGTCAGCTGATGTCATTCACATGCGCTGCAAGTTGTAAATAAACTGACACATTTTAAAAGTGTGAAACGGTCTATAAGTTGCATAATAAACTCTGACATCAGAGCCATACGGTCCATTTAAAGGTGCAGTGTCTGAATATGGGCTGTGTTTTTTCTCTGTATGGATTGAAAATGTCGATACTTTCACAGTATTAATATAGCACACATGCTTTATAATAACAAAGACATCTTGCTTTACAACATGGGACCTTTCGAGTAAACGCCCATCACCCGCTCTAGCTGAGGTGCCAATGAACCTGCAAGACATTTAACTTCCAGCTGCTTAGTTGTTAATGGAAAAAGCTAGAGTCTGCCACAAAGCGCTACAGTGCAGATGTGTCGTAAAAATGATGAATGTGAAAATTACGATTTTTCAGCAATATTTAAGTAGCATAAAACAATCAGTTCAAATTCAACTCAAGTTTACCTTTTGCAACCGTCTGTTAGAAAGCAGCTGCACGACATCGCAGAGCTTTGGAATAGTTTAACGTATCATTTTCACCAGAAGTGTTCCCTTGTATCAGCAAGCTCTCTCCGTCCGTTTGAAGTGAAATAACTCTTCTAATCTAATTAGGTTAAATGAAAAATGTGTAATAGCCTTAATGGGGTTAGATGTTTCAGTTAGGAGCGCCGCAGTAATCGGGGGCAAAAATGTGAGATTATGTAGAGCCGTTGCAACACACTGAGGCAGCAATTATCAGCGCCAAAGCCTTCTGAATGGAGACATACACTGTAGCTTATGCATTTGTTCAGATTTCTTTATGGCGGTCACACCTACCTCCAGTTAGAGGTAGATAACACATTTTTTGTGTTGTTTTAATGTTTCTGCCCTGGTTGCTAGACTGTCTTTGCTTACTAATGACGTTAGGGCTGGTTGAGTGAGCAATAGAGCCAAAGAGAGAGAGTGAAGTGCAATATCACAGCTGTCTGGAGACTTGCAGGAGGAAGAGAAATGTTCCTCTGGCTGTGGCCGTGCAATCAGGATTCATCACTCTCTCTCACACACACACACACGCACACGTACGCACAGCAGGGTTGGGTAGTTTGAACGGAGCAGTGAAATAGAACAGCCAGGCCAGATGCTTTAGTCGAGGGTGGGAAGAGCAGGACATCAGTCTGAAATAGAGAGGAGGGAATGGTGACAGTCTTATTTCCTGGTCCACCGCTTAAGGTCACCAACAGTGGCGCGCTTGTTTTAGAGATTGTTGTGGAAAAACGTACATAGACATCTATACAATCTATCTATCCTCTATTCAACTTAAACTTCTCATAGACTTCTACATAACCAGACTTAATTTTGCAACCAGAAGAGTCGGCCCCTGCTGGCCATTCGAAAGACTGCAAGTTAAAGGCCCTTCTGCGTCTGCTTCACTTTTCAGACCTGGATATGCACGCACTGTGTACTGAGCTATTCCCTAAAAGAGCAATGTGTTAAAAAAAGGCAGTCTGAATCGCAGGTTTTGTTAAAAAACAAAACAAAAAAAACAGTACGAAGGAATCTTTTGCCCTCCATCTTGCTGCACCAGTGTCCACCCCCTAAAAGCTGGTCGTGGTGGGTAGTAACATGATTAAGCCAACTGTCCACATTCTGTAGCCTCACTGGCATTTAAACCCTCCCCCTCCCGCTTGTGACCGAAGGGTGCGGCACGCATGGCTTTTTGTTGCTACCCGTCCCCACCCCTCGGGCTGTTTTGGCCTGTTGCACTAGCTGTGTGGATCTCTTATGTGTTATTTGGGAAATTTAGATTTATTTTTTGTCCTCTTAGTTTCACCCCCTCTGGCCCTCCTCAGCTGCTCCGGCCATCTGTGCAAAGGCAAAACAGAGAACAGAGGGATGGAGATATGGAGGGAGAGCGATGGTGGTGGAGGAGGGGATGGGGGATGTTTGAGAGAAAGGGAAGAGAAAAGAATGAAGGCCTTTTGACATGTGAGATTTCAGTTCAGAGGATGAGTAACGGATGACGGAAGAGGGAAAGAAGGATGAGGGAATGGTTTGCAGGAAGCCATCGGCATAAAGATGATGTCTGTCCCCTCATAGAAATAGGACGGCACGTTTAGGTCAGCGGAAACTCTGATGACCAAACCAAAAAGATCGCCCAATAGTGAGCTCATTTTACATCTTTGTTTTTTGCTTCCCTGTCTCTTGTCTGACCCCACCTCCCCAGTCTGTTCCCATGCTCCACGGGCCGAGCCTCTTCCTGTCCCCCGGCCCCTGTGTTGCCTCCCCCGCCTCCTCGCTCTGTTTGTAAACTTTTGACAAGCCAGTTTCCTGCCACCTCCTCCCCCTCCTTTCTCCCCTCAGGCTTGTAAAAACCTATCTCTTGTCCTTCCTTTTCGCAAGGAGCCAGAGGAAACTAAATAAGAGACAGTTGTCTAATATTGATGCAGACAACGTGCGACAGCCTGTGTTACAGACGATTTGCTCTTTATCGGGCCTCATACGGTTTGCGTTCCTCTTCTCGTCTTCGATTGCTCGTGTCTCCGAAAACTACTCTTGTTCGTGTCAAACTGTCTACTTGTCTTCTGGGTTTTATTGCACACACATCGACCCACTTAGCAAACACACACCCGAGCCCATTTCCCTACCTCATCCTCCTTTTCCTTTTATAGCCGTTCATGACCTAATAGCGCGAAGGCGGCATTTCATCCGTGTGCAGATTCAATAAAGTCGCTCGTCTTAACGTTATTACAGGTGGCATAGATGTGTGCGGATTGTACTATCGGGGAAAACTAATCTTCCACACTGGTGACCCTGAAGCCATTTTATTACCAAAGAAGAAGAAAAAACAAAGCCAACCCGTAGCAGCTACGCTGGCCAAGTGTGTCACTGAGCTTTTCAGCATCACAGAGGCGCCTGATTGGCGCTGCACTGCGGTCAGTGTTGGAAAGAATTGAAACGTGTTTTTTTTGTTTTTTTTCTGCGGTAGACCTCTGCTGCCCGTCATTCTGAGACATAAAACATGCCATAAAGTGTGTTGATCTAGTTGTTCGACCTTATGCTTTCCTCCCCGTACGCCTCCCAGAAGCTGTCATATGTGATATGTCGTTCTCCGTTTGTGACATTGTCCTAGATAGGCTTCAGTCCTCTCTGTGGTTTATGCAGCAGTTCAAGCCGAACAGTCACACAGCACATCCTACTCCATTTTCAGTCTTCTGTTTACAAATGGACAAAACTATTTTCTGTATGTGATGCTGAAGCTGCATGAAGACACACGCCATCACTTTATCTGATTCCTGGAGTTAACAACATTCTTTGTGCTTCACTGATAGAGACAGCAGGCAGCTTTTCATGCCCAGTCTTGCTGTTGGCTAACTGTACCGTTTGTTCTCCTCCTGTCTTTCTCCAGACCTCGTCGTCTCCAGAAAGCCTGTCGACCCTGTGGCCATCCTGTGAGATTTAAGTCAGTCCCCAACTGCCTTGCAGAGACGGACCGCCACCACTCAAGGAGAGATGAAGCCGGATGGGGTTGCCACGGCGGCGCTGGAGCCCATGGAAGTGTTGGAATCCAATCCAGTAAATGAGGCGGCACCAGCTGCGGGACAGGAGCCCAACCAGGCGGCCAGTCCAGCGGAGGAGGAGATGCCACAGCAGCCTGCAGCAGAGACGGGCCAGGTGGAACCTAAGCCGGACCAGGCCAAGGACGCCACAGCTGCCAAGCCCGGCAACAAAACAGCAGGAGACGCCAACGCCAAGACGACCAACAAGGCCACGGCCAAGACGAAACCCGGCAACACGGGCCCGACCAAGACCACACCTGGGTCACGGTCCAACACATCCCAGAGCCGCCTCTCGAATGGCGTATCAAAGCCCCAGACCAACGGAGTGGCGAAGAAAACCGCACCTGCGGCGATGAAAAAGATCACCCCGACCCCAGCTCCAGCTAAAAAAACAACAGGCACGACTCCGGCCCTGGCCTCCAAGAGCAAAGTAGGCGAGAAGAAACCCACAGGGCCCTCGGCCACCAATGGGGCAAAGTCGATGACCGGAACAACAGCGGCCGCCAAGAAGACGGCGTCTGCAACCGCTTCTGGTGTCAAAACCGGCACTGCTGCAGCTGCTGCTAAAAAGCCCCCAGGTTGGTAAAAATGTCACCACAAAACAAATACATTGTAACGTGTAGTTCAGAATGTAGTTTGTGTGGGAATTATAAAAAAAATAACTTCACAGTTAGGCACGAAAGGCTTTCAACACTCTACTACTAGGAGTGTCCAATGCAATGTGATGACATGCAGATATATGCACACAGGATGCATTCAGCACACACATTACACAGTGCATAATGCCTGCTGGTAATCTCAAAATGCATTTGTTCTAGATGACATGACCTACATTTGTAATATATGTTACTATAAACTAGAGTGTGCTATGCTGTATAGTACTTTCCTCTCCTATAATCTCATGTCCTCTTCTCTCTTCCTCCTTTACTCTACTATCCTCATCTCCTCTCATATACTGTTCTATCATCTCATGTCCTCTCCTCTCATTTTCTGTCCTCATCTCTTTTCGTCTCCTATCCTCTCGTCTCCCGTCTTGTCCTCTCCTCTTCTTTAATCGCTCCTCCAGCTCCCAAGACCGCCTCTGCAACTCCCACCAAGCCGAGTGCTGCTGCCTCTCCCAAGCCCTTGATTTCCAAGACACCTAGGTAGGTGTGACATTTGCGCAGAACTGGAGCCTCACCCTTTTTCGGAGCGCGTGTCTGCTCACATGTACGAGCACACGCATCTGAAAGAGATTTTCTTTGTGTCTGAAGATGCCACAGGCACGCTGTCGGAAATTGGTCCTCTTCTCAGACATGCTTCAACAAACGGGCCCCTTTTTCTTAAAAGCCTTTCCAATGATTTGCCAGCAAATCAGCTAATTTGCTCCAGAACAGCAGCAAATCGGAGTAAATTGTCAAATAGATAAGAATCGCGGGGGACTCGGTTCAGCATTATAAATCGCTCCTCAGTGCCGAGTGAGAAGCAGCATGTTCAAAAGGCTTCACTTGGCGACAGGTTCAAAGACGACCCTGTTTGAGAAAAAAAACGCCCTTAGGGAGCGAGGAACAATGATCCCCCACATAAAGACCTGGGAGGGCTGGGTTTAAGTAGGCCAGCCACGAGCCAATGTCAGAACAAGCTTTAGAGGATCGCCTCGCAGGGTTTCACCAGAGCAGGCGTGATGCAGCAGCATTATTAATAAAACAAGTTTTGGGAAGGAGCGGGATTCGGGGGCGGAGGGGCAGAGGAATCAACTTTTCGAACAAGGGAGTGCTCTTCATGTTTTTGTTTCCCCAGAGCGAGCCTTTCTGTATGCCACCGTGTGTTGTGAGTGTTTGCGCGAGTCAGCATGTGTTCCTCACCTGAGTCACACGGCGTCGGGTCCGGAGGTGGCTCGTCGATAGACTAGAAGAGGGGACAGAAAGGGGCTTTTGTCTGAGGCGAGGGAGATTGCAATAAGATGGAGCCTTTCAGCAGGAGTTCATCCCAGCGCCTCTGCTTTGTGTTTGTTTGTTTATCTGGTAGAGCAATGGCCTTCTTTCTTCCTCCCTGTTAGCGGTGTGTGTGTGTGTGTGGTATGATGCGTGGTGTCCCCCCGTTGGCATGTCTGTGGAGACACTTTGTTTGGGCAGAAACACTTACGTCAAACAATTTGGACCACGCTGCAAGCAACCCAAAGGGAGGCGCTTTTAAAGGGATAGTGACGCTTGTTTGCTTTCTTGCCATATTTAAGATGACATAATCCCCGCCAGAGATTTCTAACAATCCAAATACAAAAATTGAAAAGATACTTATCCAAATGATTTATTTACGGTTATTGACAGAACAGATGGCAGCACTGATTAAGTTATGGAATATTACATGCATAAAACAAAAGCCAAAGGATGCCATCAAAAATGCATATTTCTTTGTCTTCCCTGCACAGTCATTGCCGATAGACTAGCATGACACACTTGGTCACCACACACACTCTCCACGTGCCACGAGTAGCAGTTGGATTGTTGAGATTACATTCAGATTACAGCTTTATACAATGGTTGATGTGCAAACATCTAATTAAGGGGGATTACACTCGAGCACTGTACAGAACGCACATTGTTGAATGCCAGTATGAACTGGCATGGTGATTTCATTCTTCACTACCGACTAATTTAACACATTCTCTGTGGCACATGAAACCTCACCACCCCTACTTTAAAGTTATTGTACTGTCATGAACTTTTCAAAATGGTGATCGTTATTATAACTCATAACAAGCATGACATCCATCACACCCATCCTTTACCTCTGGATATATTTCAGACAGGCTTCAGAGAAGTGAGCCCAGTGTTGGACCGTGAACTGCGTGAGTCACAGTCGGGCACAAGAAGAGCTTGTATGGGTGCTATCAATAGCCCCTTTTCACACCTCATCAGTTGAGCCAATGCGCAGCACAACGTGCGCCTATGTTACTAATGGACCAAGTGAGAAGTGACCAGCCGAGCTTCCAAATAATAAAAAAAAAGCTAATGAGCTAAATTTGTCAAAATTGAGCTGAAATCCAGCCGAAGCTAATATTGTAATGAGGTTAAGATTGGATTAGATGCAGTAATTTGTGGCGTCAGAGCGTGAGCTAGTTGTTTAAGATGTGCAGAGGAAGATTTATCTGCAGTAAGATGAATCCCCACAAGAGAGGCACAACCATTACTGATGATGGGCTCCTCTGACAGCACAGCGAACCCTCGGAGGCATACTTTGTTAAGTGTGTGCGTGCGCCGCTCGGTGCTTGTATATGTGACTCGCTTTGACAGGGCCATTAATATCTGCTTTAATTAGATTGTGCCCTTTTCCAACCTCCCTCAATCCTGAGTTCAGGGCCTGCTTTCAGCAGCGGAGTGGCAGAGAGGTAGACGGGAAACGTTAATTGCCCCATCAGACACACCCTGCTTCCACTGCTGCTGACGCGCACACACACACACACACACACACACACACACACACACACACACACACACACACACACACACACACACACACACACACACACACTCACACACACCCGTCTCAATTTACTCTGTTTCTCCTAAGGCTCAATTGATTTAATTCCATCTGCAGCAGGTTCCAGTTATCAGACAAATAAAAGTTCGGAGTGAATGCAGGTTCCACTAAGTGACATCAATCTAATTTAAGGCCTCAACTGTTTTGCCCCCGCCATTCAGCTGGAGGTTTTAGTGAAATTAAATCAGGTTTTCTTAGTTTCCAGTGACTCTTTATTATGGCTTGTTCTTTGTCTGACGGGTTTTATTTTTAACATGCAGAGCGTGAGCGTGTGTGTTTCAAGTTTTCTTCAATACGTAAATCATGAGCCATTTAGAGTAACATAAACTATAAAACAGAGTGTGCTTTAGGCCGCAACCGGAGCACCACACTGCTGTGCAGTCCAAATATTTTCACTATCGTTTACTGGTGACAAAAAAAAAAACAAGATGGCGACGGCCAAATGGCAAACTCAAGGCCTCTGAACAGCAGCCCAGAAACCAATGGGTGACGCCACGACTACAACATCCACTTCTTTGTATGCAGTCTATAGTCAACCACTTTTAGTTGAAAGAAAGTTAGCTTCTATTGTCACAGCTTTGCACCGGCTATGAAAGTAGCTTTTGTAGTGATGTACCGTTCATGCATCACGGGTCAGGACTGTGTTGTGAAGCGGGTTCGTGGGCGTCTCACCTGCTATGTTAGGTTGATTGTGCCGGGAATCATTTGGGCTGACTTAGCGTGCAAACGGGGAAAGTCCATTTCAGGTCGCTTGAACGTCATTTCTATATCTGTGCCGGGTGCAAGTTGACAGTTTGTGTGTCAGCTTTTCTGCATGACCAATTCTTCTCTCTCTCTTGGTCAGCTGCACAGACAATTTGCGTCTAGTTACGCATGATTGGAGACTGGTGTGCAGCATGCAAACGCTACATAGGTGCCTCAGTGTGCATAGTAGGAGCAGCATGTAATTAGGATGCAGAGCATGTGTTCATTCGCCGTTCATATCGCTCCATGTGGAGGTTCAAGGGGGAGGGGAGGCATACACGCGCCGGCTCGTCGAAAAACACGTGGCAGCGCTCGCACGTGGCGCCGAGCTGTTTTCGCCGTCTGCCGATGCCGCAGAGGAAAAGGAAATGAAGAAAAAAAAGAAAATGGTGGCGGCGTTGTATGGAAGCTACGCGGCTGAATAAGTCATGCGTCCCCGCTGAGCCCCCGTCACTGCTGCCAGAGATGCATACATAGTGCGATGGCTGTGCATGCGGAGAGCAAGAGTCGTGTGCATGGACGTGTGTGTGAGAGACAGGTGTAGGGAAAAACATGCAGAGGACCAGAGGGTGTCTCTGTGTGAAGCGGATGGTGATCTTGGCCTATAGATTAGAGGACAAAGGAAGGGCATTCAGTCCTTTTTTTATGATCTGAGAGGAGGAAAATGGGACGAGCTCACTGTCGTGCGATCAGGCGCTTTTCCATTTTTGCCCCTCGCTTTCTTTGCCTCTCAGCCACCCCATGTTCCCACATTAGTCATGCTGGTCTCCTCCCTGATGGTCCCTCAGGGATGATATAATTTTATAGCACCGAATTGAATGCAACCCTCCTCATGATCTAACAAATTACTGCTGATGTAATGGATGGTGTGTGTGTGTGGCGAGCGGGCGGGCGGGCAGCATTCAGGTTTCTTGCCCCAGACAACCGTGCAGCCGTCCAGCGCGACGCATGCTGTAAATCCTCCGTCCTGCGTTGGGTGTGGCAGTTGTCATCCGTGATGCAGTCACCCATCGCCGTGGTTTCTTACAGAGGTGCAGCCGCAAAGCCAATTACCAAATGGGTTCAGCGTGAACGAGTCTGGGAAAGAGAGAGAGAGGAAGGGAGTAGGAATGGAGGGGGGCGTGCACGTTCGAGTGAGCGAGGACGAGCACTCTCGTGGGTGTTTACTCGTTGCTGCAGACACGTGATATCAATATTAGAGGAAACATGTAGTGAAAGCCATGTTTGTTTTTCTCTTTTTTCCTCTTTTTTCCAGACCACTCAGCTGTCTGGTTTTAGAATATTCCCAATTGTTGATTGTTTTTCAAATCATCCTTCTCTCACTAATGGACTTCATTGTATATCTACTTATGTGATTTATGTAGATGTAGATGTTGCCTACGACTGCATTACTGTGTCCTTAATACGTTCTCCAGACAAGAGTTTCTGTTGAAACTGTGATTGTCTCTCCTTTTCTCGTGTTCTACCAAGGAATTAAAACGTATCCTTTTATTAATGGAGCGACAGAAATGATAGTTGGAGCAATGTGGCATTTGAACCTCAGCATCTCAGTATATATGGGACACATTTATAACTCTAGGGGCGCTAACCCTCTCACTATATATAGTGATTATTCTGTGCACTAGAGTACAAGAGCTGTTTTTGGCCGTCTCTGTCTTGGTTTTTGGTTGTAGCTATCTTGATTTGTACAACCGAATGCTGAGTAAGATGTTTGTAGGCGACCAAAATGGAAATGGTGAACTTTTATGAACTGAAAACACACACACAAACAAAAACATGGTCAACTCAGACTGCCCTGGTAGCGACCTGTCACAAGGTGGCCACTGCCTCAAGCATACTCTCTGCTCTATGGTCTATTTCTATGGACCATTTACTAAATGAACATCATGCTGAAAACTTGAAACTAGAGATTGAGACCATGAACTCACATTTACAATGTTCACTGAGGGAATAAATCAAGAGAGAGAAAAAGAGACATTTTCTCAGACTTCTATACAATCTGACTTGTTTTTGCAACTGGAGCAGTCAGAAAGAATGCATGTTCATACCACTTTGGCTCTGATTTTCTGACCCTGAGGTTCCCGCCTTGGTTGAGGTCGTATTTCTTTTACATTATAGAACGATAAGCGCCAGGGGACTGCACTTCCTGCTTTGCTGCCGCTGCAGAATTAAGCAGACACCTCTTGTGTGGCTTCGGGCTACCAACCACAGCGAGCTCCTATTGTCCCATGAAGATACATTAGGAAAGGGGTGATCACATATAGCGCGGAGACCTCTTCAGGTTCATTTAACAACGGCATCTCCAAATCAAGAGACCGCTGGAACCAGCTGAAGACCCTGCCTCCAGATTGCTGGTGCTTAATTAACAAGGCATCATCTTTACGAGCGGCGGGAGGGCCCTTCACCACGTTTTCTTCTCTCTCACTTTGCTGCAGGGGAAGATGTCTGCCTGCATGCTCGCTTAGCTCCTGCTTAATCATTCTCCCCCCCCTCCCCACCACCACCTCCTCTCTTTTCATCTCATTATTCAAATCACAGCCCGACTCTTGTTGTCTTTGCAAACAAAGCCGCACCAGCAGGCAACTACTTTTTTTTTTTGTACACACAGTAATCCTTCCTCTGCCCTGGTGATTGAGTCAATGTGTAGTTGCAATAAAGCTAAAGTGTTAGCAATGATCCTCAGGCAACAGAGGCGAACACTTCGCTGTGCGCCAGGAGCAACCGAACAGTTTGTTTCGGCTCCAGTGCATTTCTGGGCTTTCTGTCCAACATTTGCTTTAACCCCGATTTATAGGGCTGCTTCTCTGGAGGGAAGGAGTAATGAACAACACGGCTTCCCACAAGCCGCCATTAAGTTAAAGTAATGTTTCAACTCCTACAAGATGTCATACAGCTTGATTACAGAATGAAGGAAGGCTTCATATAATTCAAGCATCAGTTCATCGCTCAGTGTGGTTAATCTACTTCACAACCTCGTTGTACGGTGGCCTCCGGTTTCTCGAATGCCAGCGTGCTCTTCGATAAGGAGGAAGAAGACGTTGACATACGAAAAATGTTGTAATCGGATGAATATTATCTGGCCGCTCCGTCACATCTCTCTCGCCTGGTCTCCCTCTTTCCTCTTTCTTTCTCAGTGGCTCCGGTTCATTTCCAGCCCTCTCCAAAGCAGTCCAATCTTTTTGGATTATCCATATTCCTTTTATCAGACGGATTATTGCCATTGCTCTCTCTGAATATCCACTCAGTATGCTTCATCTCTAATGCCAGGTTCTCCCCGTTCTCCTCTGCTTGTAATGCTTTTCTTATCTTCTACTCCTTGATTCAGGCTCCACAGAGTCAAGATCATTTTTTGGGATAATTTCACCTTTAGACTGTTCATGGGCGAACAGTTTTCACAACTTATCTAATGCGGTGAGCTGTGCTTTACAGAATGTTATAGAGAAGACATTTCAGATTTAATATATATGAATTGAATTGACTTTCTGATTAAAGATTTATTTTTTACTTTCTTTTTCTTTTTCTTTTGTAAAATATTTTCCCTCGTTCTGCCAAGGAGTTGTTGTGATTTTGGCCTCCAGTACATTCCTCCCGCCTCTGCCAGCTGATAATCATTTTCCTTGTCTCCCTCACAAAGTGATGAGAGGCCTTTGTTTTTCAAATGACCTCATCATCAGACTTTCCGTTTTTTTCTTCTTTCTTTCCAGTAATCGCACACAGTTAAACAACGCGTCACTGATGAGTCCGCTAGTGGTTTTCCACAGCAAGATTTTTACGAGTTCTAGATTAGCACAACTGCACCGACATGATCCAACAACGTCTGCATGAGTAACACACCTTTCACTGCCCCAAAGCCGATTCTAACGCCGTGGATCCGCTGTAAAAGCTTGTTTGAACTCTCGACTGGGACCACACCCCGCTTGTGTTGCGTTGCCGCCCCCTCCCCCATTGCTTTAATCTCATTCCCTGTTACCAGACCGTATTCCGTTTCCGTTTGCCATGCGGTGAACAGCACGCACTAGCACATTGCCCCCGCAGACAGAGTGTGCTTTTAACGCAGCCCGAGGTTCCAGCTGGCTCATTGGGAGAAGCTATTTTTGTTTCTCCTTTCAGTATTAAAGATTAACGTGTTCCCAGCCATCTTCACTCTCCCGCTTACCTCCCCGTTCTCTTTCTGCCAGTGCTCGCTCAAGTCTTTATTTAGAAACGGGCAGTTAGTGCAGCGTGGGCCCGGGGAGACTGCACACCACAGCCTTGTCAGGACCGCTAGATGTAGGTTGCATCGCTCAGATGCGACCCAGGAGAGAGACAGTCGCAGCAGGCGGGCTCCGATGTGCGATGCCCCGAGTGTCATTCCCTCGTGGGGAGTGGGGAGACAGGGGCAGGGATGGACAGGGTTTGGGATGCCTCCCCTGGGGTCTGTGGTGACTCACCTCCCAGACTGCTTTGCTTCTGAGCTCCTCGGGGGAGTTCGTCATGTGGCTGTGGAGGAGCCAGCGGGGCCTCAGATGCTGCTGCAGTAGTCCAGAGCTGCAGGGATACATGTATGTCACATACGTATTTGTGGAGGCCGACACAGAAGTTAGCATCAAAAAACTAAATGTGCCAATGGGATTTATTTTCCATTGGATTTCAGAATCTTGTCAAGAATAACCTCCGTGGCAAACACGTGTTCATGATACTTCACCAATGAACACTGCTTATATGATTTCTTTGACGGTAAATGCAATGTTCTGAAGTAACGAACGCCACCACGGTCACATGTTCCTCGTCACTGAGCCAAAGGCAGACCAATGTCTGGTGTGATTACTTTTTGTAATAGTCCACGACCGCCTTTTTTAAGACACTATAAAGCGTCCAAATTCACCAACCATTTAAGTATCTTCAGCTTGTGTTAACCACAAACCTTAGTTTAAAGCTCATTGAGGGAAAAACATTGACTTTGAGATGAGGGAAAGTAAAAGTGAAAAAACACTGACTCATTTCCTGGTTTTAGGATTCATCCCTGCAAAACAGTTTTCACATAGTCCATCATCCATCCATCCATCCATTATCTTAACCGCTTATCCTCATTAGGGTCGCGGGGCGCTGGAGCCGATCCCAGCTGTCAAGGGGCGAAGGCAGGGTACACCCTGGACAGGTCGCCAGTTCATCACAGGGCACATAGTCCATCAAATCCATCAAACTTTATTTCAGTAGCACCTTTCATACATGCTTTGCAGGCGACAGAACGAGCTAACAACAAAAGTTGAGTCTGTACATGAGAAATACAAATAAAACAATGAACCCAATAGAATTAATAAACAACAATAAATATAGCAGATAAGTGGGACTCTCTTCTTATCTCCGAAACAGTCGTCCTGCGTGGTGGGCTCCTTGTGTGAACATGTTTTCAAGTCTTCTGATTTGGCCGAGGCCACATCTGTGAAAGGCTATTTAGGTCAGGGCTCTGGCTGCTTGTGCTCTCACTAACAACGGCCCAGCCTCTCCTCATCCTCACATGTATTGTGTTTTTAGTCCTATGGTTGTGCAGTTTCTGAGTGTGTCCTCTGGCAGCAGAAGTGAGTAATGAATGACAAGTCAAAGTCTTGCTCCCTGTCACGACCATTCCGAGGCACTTGCAGTACAGCGCCGACCGCCACATGAGGCTGGGCCCCTAGCGCTGTGGCGTGACAGCTCAAACGCTTTTGTCAGCTTTCATAAGGGAATAAGGAAATCGCCGTTGTCTTGAGCTAAGTTGGACATGTCTGTCCTGCGGGGATTTGTAAAAGAACATATGCACCCGCAACCGGCTTTGTTTCTCTGCCCCAGATCTCTGTGACGTAGCAGCTCTCCGCATCGCTCAACCTTCTTCTCTGTGTCCTTTTCTCCAGGTCTACAACCGGTACGCCTGCATCATCTCGGCCCGCCACGGGTTCCACCCGGCCGCTCACTACGAGCACAACCAAGAGCTCCCCGACTGCGGCCAAAACCACCACCCCGAAAACCTCCTCCACCGCTGCCAAGCCCCCTGCAAAGCCCGCTGCCGCCAGACTAGCCTCCACTACCCCCTCTGGTGGCAAACCTCCAGCATCGCAAACATCCAGAAACACAACACCTGTGAAAAAAGGTGATTGCACAAATCTTTTTTTTGGGGGGGGGGGAATTACGTTTCACCGATCCAAACAATATTTAATTGCTTTTTATTTTGTTATGATATGCTGTTGTCAGATTTAATCATGATATTGTTTAACTATTCCTGGTGCTGTATTGTCTCCCCAGATGTTACCAAACCAGCCACTTCAGCATCCAAAAAGCCTGCCGAGTCCCCCCTCACCCGCCCCTCTTTGACGAAGTCGGCAAAACCCGAGACCCCCAAATCGGCCTCAAAATCAGACACCGCTGCCAAAAAGCCTGCCGCCAGTAAGGCTGCAGACACAAAGACACCTGTCCGCGCCAAAGCAGACAGTAAGGCCACACCTTCTAAGGATGCCCCTAAGACCCCTGGCTCCAAAACAGCTGCGGCCAAAACCCCCATCCTCAAGAAAACTGTGGGCAGCAGCACCCCGACTCCAGTGAAACGCGCCCCCAAAGCAGCAACTGCTGAGGAACCCGGAAAGGAAATCACTGTCGCCGTCGCCACTGCTGCGGCTATCGCCGCTGCTGCTATCGCCTCTGCGGCGGCAGCAGTCGCAGGCCCAGAGGAGCTAAAACCAGCCGTGGAGCCGTCTGCTGCAGAACTGATGTCCAGCCAGACCCAAGCAGTGCAGGAACCAGAACCTGTACGGGAACCAACACCAGAGCCTGTACGGATGCTGACACCAGAAGCTGTACACAAACCAAGTCCGTACCAAGAACGAGAAGCATCTCCAGAGCCCCTCCCAGAACCACTGTCTCAGCCAGAGTCGGATCTAGGAGCCGAACTAGTCCACAAACAAGCCTGCAGTGCTTCGCTGTTGGCCCAACTGGACCACTTAAAATTCGAGGAGTCCACCAAGGAATCGATTCCTGGCCTGGGAACGACCGTCATGTCTCCTCCTTGTTCTCCACTGGGCCCCGTGTCCCCCGCCAGAGAGCCGCAGAGCGCCTCTTCTCTGCTGGACATCCAGTCCAATCCCTGGAGCGACAACCAGGCCCTCGGTCCGTCTGAGTTTTCCCCGCAGAGCCTCGTCAATACCATGAACTTCTACACGAAAGAGGAAAAGGAGAATAAAAAACAGTTTGAGGATGAGGAAGTAGAAGAGGAGGACGAGGAGGAGGAGGAAAAAGAGGAGAAGGAGAACCTGTTCATGCTGACCTCCACAACTCCATCTCCGGCGGCCTTCAACACGATGGCACAGCCTCTCTTGCTGGGTGCCTCGCCCATAGATGACTTCTCCTCCAGTGACCCGATCTCCCCGCACGAAAAGGAGGAAGCAGTGGAAAAGGCTGATGAGGAGATAAACGAGGACGACGACGATGAGGAGGATGACGAAGACGAGGAGCAGAGGCGACTAGGCCACCAGCCTTCGTCCCTGGTCACCGAGATGAGCACGTCTCAGCCCTCTGAAGAGTTCCAAGTGAGGCCCTCGGCTTTCGGCGGCTCGGCGGCGTGGCACGGCGACGACCTGCTGTCCGGCATGGACTCCGAGGACGTGAGCAGCTGCACCAGCAGCCGGCAGCAGGGCGTGTCCGACCTCAGCAGCGCCCAGCACACGGCGCTGCTGGAGGGCACCCAGAGCTCCGACGCCCTGGTCGACTCCAGCCTCCGCGGCTCCGAGGGCGACTGCAACCTTATGGGTTCTCCCAACGTGGAAACTCTGGCCAACGAGGAGGACGAGGATGAGGAGGACGAGCGGGTGGACGATATGGACCTGAGCTCGGAGCGGGTGGAGGAGCACCACCACAAGGCGTTCCAGCAGCGGGAGCAGCGGGACGAGGACGAGGAGGACGAAGATGTGGAGATGCACAGCGAAGGGGTGACGGAGAGCTGCGGGAATGTCGACGAAGACGACTTCAATGAGGAGGAGCGTTTAGACAACCTCAATCGCTCCGGTCCTCCGGCGTGCGTACCGCCAGCCTCCTCTTGGGGCCAGTCCAACCTCTTCAGCGACCCCTGGGCTCAACCGGCCTCCCTGCCGGCCGTCTCCTCCCCAAGCCCCGTGTCCGACCGCGGGGCGGCCGAGTCCGAGACGCCGATCCTGTCTCCCGCCCACGCATGCGTGGACGGCAGCGCCCCTTCCTTTGCCCACGAGTCAGAGCAAGAGCCACAGCAGCACCAGTCGGCCCGCGAGGAGACGAAGAGCTCAGCGGACCAAGAGGAGGCTCACGCGGGGATGTCCCAGCCCGGCGCAGCTCGGGCCGTCCACAGCGGCAGCGAGACGAGCACGCCGGAGGAACTGCAGGACTACGACAGCAGCTCCGGGGTGGAGTCCCGCTCCGACAAACAGCAGACACCGGTGCCCTCTTCGGTCCAGCCCGACATGGAGCAGGACCTGGGCATCCACTTGGAGAAAGGCGACGGCGAAGAGGAGGAAGCCGAGACGCTCCCCGCCGACGAGGTCCTCGGAACAGGACCCCCGACCGCCCCGGCGTCCGCCCCGTCCTCCCCCTCCACCTCGGGAGACGAGGCCAGCGACACGGAGGGCGAGATGCAGATAAACGACCCCGACGGACCGGCGGCGACCGACGAGAGCGCCGGATTCGAAAGCCCCCCTCCCGCCCGCAGCCTGCCGGCTCTCGAGGAGGACGAGGAGGCGCGCGACGGCGAGGAGGACGGCGGCGGAACCACCCCGCAGTCCGCCAACTCGGTGGCGTCGTACGGCTTCGACTGCACCACGTCCAACTCCAACGCCCACTCCATGGCCGAGAGCTGCGGAAAGAGCCCGGGGATCTTCTCGCTGGAGAATGAGGAGCAGCTTCCAGAAGAGGCCAAGGACCCGTCCCTCATCAAGGAGCTGACCCTGCCGTCGGCCGCCGCCGCCGCCCAAGCAGAGGACCTGCTGAGCAGACCCGTGGACCTGATGCCGTGGGGCCACCCGGACGACAACCAGGCCGGCAGCGGAGATGAGCACCACGACATGCTGGGGGGAAAGATGGCAGAGGAGCACCAGGAGGAGGTCGATCCGCTGGAGCCCAGCCGCCACTTCGGGGCCGCGGAATCTGGAACCACCGGCGACGGCCAGCCGCCCTACTACTCTACCATATGTGATAAGACTGATAGTTTTCTGGCAGGTAACGTATAAGTCCCTCCTATTCCCCCTGGAATGCACCTTTTCCCCGCAACCCTCCCCCCGTTACCTGTTATTTGTTTTCTCTCCAGTTGGGTTAGATGGCTTAGAAGAGGGAAAAAAAAAGAAAAAAAAAAAGAGAGAACAAGAATGTAGGAAAAGATTTAAAAACAGAGGAGATAAGAGGGGAATAAAAGACTGTAGCAATTTTTAAATGAAGCCTCCCTCTTTCATATGGTCATGGTCATGGTTATGAGTGTCTGGCTTAAACTCCTTTCTGTACAATAGCTACTACCATTTTCTAGTAGGATGTTCCTTTTTAAGTAACACTGCATATCTTGTAGCCCCCGTTGGGGTATTGACTGATTGGTCCACTGTGACTGAGCTTACAAACCGAAAGAAAAGAAGACAAAAAAAAAGAAAGAGATGGAATGAAATGGACTCATTGTGTATTTATCCTACTGTTTTTACCGAACAAATGTCAATGATTTATTTGTTTTTGTTTTGTATTTGCTTATTTGTTATTTCTGTTGAAACCTGGTCCTCCCTACCCC
The DNA here is from genome assembly GCF_023055335.1 of Clinocottus analis. Taxonomy (NCBI): domain Eukaryota; kingdom Metazoa; phylum Chordata; class Actinopteri; order Perciformes; family Cottidae; genus Clinocottus; species Clinocottus analis. The sequence goes on along the minus strand of NW_027175887.1, from coordinate 2,319,702 downwards.
GTGTACACACGCTTCATGTTCAACACATAGCGCTATAGTCACAATGCTCCTTTTTTTTTTAAAAGTTTGTGTTCCGAGTTTTAGCTATCAAAATAAAGGCTAGATATTAACACGGCAGATTTGTTAAGGTAGTGGGAAGTATTAGATCGCAGTCGGTGAAGTTTGAATGTGTGAGGCTCTGTTTGCGTAGATTGTTGAGGTATATAACGTGCAGTCACGTACAGTATGTGTTTCAGGCATTTGATTTTAAGTGGCTAAGCTTCAAGCCTCAGTTAGCTGATCATTTGTGTTCCAGAGGAGACTAACCGCTAGCCTATTATTTGTGATGAGACCCGCCCCGCATTGTCCTACATCACTGTCACTCGCTGAAACCTTTTCATAGTGAGCGCTTGGTTTACTATTTCAACAGTATATTGCATGTTTAACTAACATAAAGACTGTGTACTACCTTGGATTTGAAGCAATTCTACACTAGACATGTTCATCGATGAATGATTCACACTAGGTTATCTTTCAAAATTCCATTAAAACATCATTGCAAGGCATTCTGTTCCTGTTTCTTATTTCCCCTGTGGATCCAGCATGCCTCGTGCTTTTCGAGTCGCTGTGTGTTTTTGTGTGTTCGCACAATTCAACTTCCCATGGCCTCTCCTACTCCTTCACCATGGGAACAACCTGTAAAACAGGACATGATGCACAATGGTGTTGTATTGAAAATGGAATTTTGGTTCGAATCAAAGAGGTAATCCGAATGGTGTCCCCGTGTCCTGTTCTCCAGCATGCTGACATGCCTTCATGACTTCTTCAGATGCCACACAAGGTGACCAACATCACATTTGGGCCCCATGCTATGCAGGTGGCGCTCCCTTTAGGTTACCCTGTAGTGCTTTCACCAAATGGCCTAAATGTCTAAAAGACGTGTTGAATGTATTTCCCTTCCAAGCGAACATTTAAAAAAAACATCCTACATCTTGTATATTAAAGTCTGCTAGCTTGCAGCCGTCGTCCTCTTCTCTGCCTCCATCATCAACAATTCTAAATCGGAGAAGCCCATATGCTCATGCAGCCAAAACTGGTACTAACTAGTGGAATCATTGCTCCATAGCGCTATACTGCTCAAAGACTTCACAGGGTACCTTTATCAGAAATCTGGCAGAAAACCAACTAAGTGTATACAAGTTAAATCAATTCAGATCTGCTGCATCCACACACACACATTCAGCACATAGCAGGCTGCACATAGTGTGTAATCCATGTGATCATTAACCAGGAACTCTAAAGGCCGCACAAGGTCCCACAGGTAGGGGTACAGGTCAAACAAACACCAGCCACCATGAGACCGCTCTTTATGTCAAGGGTAAAACCAGGAAGTCAACGTTGATTTATTTGTCATGTAACTTCTGCACTTTAGTAACGGTACTAACGTAGTTATTTAAGCCAGAAACCACGATCTTTTCCTCAACTTGACCAAGTTGTTCCCAACCTTTTTCTAAACCTAGCTAAGTAGTTTAGTTGCCTCAACCCAAATAAATAGTTCAGGATTCTTTCCTAAATCTAACTTAAGTAGTTCAGGATAACTAAGTAGTTCAGGATCTTTTCCTAAACCTAACTAAGTCGCTTCCTGCAAAGAAGGAAGTTTATTTTGAAAAGACTGTATGTTAAGAGTGGAAACTGACACGTGTCGCTGGACCTCCGTAGGAAAACACACAAGAAACGAGGAACAACTTAGCGTCAGGCTTCGTGTGAACGTCTCATTGGGATTCGTTGCGCAGAGACAAACATGCACACGGCTGTTCTGAAGCCGCTCGAAGGCATCTGAATGTTGAAGCTCAAGAAGACCAAACTCTTTTCTCCCTCTGTGCCTCGTTTCCTCTGACCCGCCTGCTCCTTCTCATCCCAACCCTGACATGGAGGAGCTTCTAAATTATTAATATAGTCATGAAGCTCTACAAAAAGTCCTGTTTCAGGTTTGTGTTGTGGGACACCGCTGCTTCCCTTTGATACAGTTACATTTGATACCATGCATCATTTTAGTGGAGTCTACTTCTGTCATGTTTGTCGGTCTAGTCATCCATGTTGTCATCTGTCCCTTCAAATGTCTGTATATGTATATATGACTGCTGTCTTGCATGATGACCAACGTATTCAAAGAGGATATGAGTGTGGTGCCTGTTCCCTGTAGTTTACATTATGAAATCAATCAAAGGAAAATATGGTTACATATTAAAAAACGTGCAACTTTAGAGAGAAAACATGCAGGAACTACCTTTTATGATTTGTCTCTTGTTTCCTGCTTTGTGGATACAGTATGTATATCTTCCTGTCATGGATGTCAATTCCTTTTGAGAGCTCCCGTTCTTTTCTTTTTCCTTTCTTTTTTTTTTTCCTTTCTCCTCCCCGTTCCACCTTTTAGCCGTCTTGTCAAATCTCTCCTGAACCCTCTACTTCCTGGTCCCTGTTCTTGTACCACCCGTTCTGTTTGATGCATGCATCTCTAATGGATGCACCAAGTGATCTTGACTGTCTCACAGGAGACGAGAAGACGGACGAAGAGCGCACGCTGCAAACGCACTCGCGGGAAGACAACCGCAACCAGAACCACGCTACCTCAGATCCTATAGCCAACGGCCACTACCTGGCTCTGGTCCCGGGCAACAGGAGGCCCATCGATCCCGCTGTTGCGGCGCATTTTGCCGACGTTGCGCCCCCTTCTCCTCCTCTTCCTCCTCATCCTCTGATAGAGGCCAATGCTGACGGTCGCGCCGGTGGAGAGCAGCTCCGGAAGCTGGAGCAGCACCAGGAGAAGCTGAGAGAGATGCAGCACCGGCAGGAACAGGAGCGCCAGAAGAGGCAGTGGCTGGAGGAGGAGCGCCTGAGGCTGGACCAGCAGAAGCAGCTGGAGAAGCAGCGCCGGGAGCTCCTCCAGCTGCAGCTGCAGCAGCAGCAGCAGGAGCACCGGCACCGCAGGCAGGTCCTGCAGTGGCAGCTGGAGCTGGAGCAGCAATACCGCATGCAGCAGAAGCAGATCCAGCAGCAGCAGCAGCAGCTGAGGAGGAGCCCGACCGGCGTCATGCTGTCCCCGTCCTCCGGGCTCTGCACCATCTACGAGGCCATGGAGACCAGCGACGAGGAGGACGAGGCCAGGGGAGGGTCCAACAGGAACACCAAGGGCCCGCCCCCTCGCGGCGGCGGCGGCGGTGGCCCGCAGGACTTCCAGAGGCAGCTGCGTCCGGTTCCCCCGCAGGAGCTGGAGTGGAACAAGAAGGTGGACATGGTCCAGCAGCTCATCAACCAGACCTTGATGCTGTCCGGGGAGGGAGGCTGCCCCCCACTGCTGCTCCTCCCCGTCGGGACGGGGGGCACCCTAAGCCCCCTGGAGAGCAGCATGTGGCCTCTGCTGCCTCAGGTCAGCCCTCCGGCCGCCACGGTCACCTCCGTCAGCAGCTACTCCCCAGACAGCCGGGGCAGCTCCCCGACCGGGGACTGGACTGTGGTGGAGGTGGAGACCCAGCACTGAAGCCCCGACGGCCCCCACGGGTCCACCGGCCGTGAACGGGTCAATACATTGGGAATAGTTCTACATTTTGGGAGGCGTGATTTAGGTGCTAGCCTAGCGGAGAGGAAGGCGTGGCAATTTTGAAACTACAGCTGGCATCCAGGTAGCGTAGCTTAGCATAGAGACTGCTAGCAGAAAACGGTTGAGCGAGAAATGTGTAGCTAGAAGCGAATCTATCCGTTTCCAGTCTTTATGCTAAGCTAGGCTAACCTGCTGCTTGCTGTAGCTTGGCATCAATCTTCTCCCTTGACTCCTGGCTCCCACGTGAACAAGCGTGTTTCCCAAAATGTCAAACTGTTCCTCTTTAACTGCGCATACGCGCTGCATCGCACGCCCTGAGATTTAACGACCGATTTTGTATTTGCGCTTTAAAGCAAAATAAACGTCTGTTAAGCAGATTCCTATCTGAAGCCACGCTGGGGTTTCTTCTAACCCCATCTTCATATGACCCCCCACAAAATGGATTTTCCGCCGTCGATGCGCCGAGTCATCGCTGGTTTCCACCCGGTCATGCATACCTCACCCTGTAGCCTCACACTAGAGCACGTTTTCCTCGGCCGTCTTACTCTCCCGCCGAAATGCACCGTCGCTGTTTTTAGAAACGCGAGTCGTCGTGTTTCCTGCGCGTCTGAACCGGACCGGACGTCGGTCCCGCTCTCAACTGCTGAGAGACTGAGCTATGACAAATTGCACTAGTTTGTTTTTCTTCTTCTATTTATTGTGTAGGCCAAAGTATTTACGCAGGTAAGTGGCAGTACTGTTAATAGATTTACATGTTCGTATGA